>NC_065587.1:64739001-65041918 GCF_024542745.1 Macaca thibetana thibetana
GCTCACGCAACCCCTGCCTGCCGGCTTCAGGTGATTCTCCTGCCCCAGCCTTCCGAGTAGCTAGGATTACAGGCATGTGCCACCACACCTGGCTAATTTTGTATTTTTAGTAGAGACGGGGTTTCTCCATGTTGGTCATGCTGGTCTCGAACTCCCGACCTCAGGTGATCCTCCTGCCTCGGCCTCCCAAAGTGCTGGGATTACAGGAGTGAGCCACTGCGCCCGGCCAGAGTGACATTCTTAGTAGAGATCTGAAAAGAAATATAAATGAGAGGGTGGCTGGAGAGCACAGTCCAGCTTAGGAAGTCTCCTTGACCTCTCTCCTCCTTCCTCTGAATTTCTATTGCAGCAGCTAACGGTCAATGAAAAGCAATTTACCTGCATCAGATCACTTAATCCCCACCACTGTCCTGTGAAGTGGATTCTAAGGAAAGGGTGAGAGAAGTGATTTACCCCACGACACACCTAGAAAACAGCAAAACCAGGAGTAGAACCCAAGTATCTGACACTAAATTCATGTCCTTAACCCTTGGTGCCTTTGTTCATTCATTAATTACCTCAAAAATTCTGTAAACATTACTCAGAAGCCACTCTGTGGAAGGTACTGGGGCAAGTGAGACAGTCTTCAGGTTAAAACAAAACAAAACAAAACAAAAAAAACTAAGACTTGCACACATAAAAGACATGACAAATAACCACAAAACATTACACCATTCTATAGGATTTCAGAGGGGAGTGAGGTCACTTTGGTTGGGGACATCAGGGAGATCAAGGAAGGTTTCCAAAAGGAAGTAGCATTTGAGATGAGCCTATATAAACTGGTAATATTTTAAAAGCTAATAGTTTTATATGCAATATACACGGAACATTACCACACACGTGTTCAAAAGTTATAAGCAGTGGAAAACTGTGTGAAGTTTTAATTGGCAGAAAATGGGGGGTAAAAGGCCGGGCGCTGTGGCTCACGCCTGTAATCCCAGCACATTTGGGAGGCCGAGGCAGGCGGATCACTTGAGGCCAGCAGTTTGAGACCAGCCTGACCAACGTGGGTGAAACCCTGTTTCTACTAAAAACACAAAAAAATTAGCCTGGCTTAGTGGCATGTCCCTGTAATCCCAGCTACTCGGGAGGCCGAGGCAGGAGAATGTCTTGAACACGGGAGACAGAGGTTGCAGTGAACTGAGATGGTGCCACTGCACTCCAGCCTGGGCTACAGAGTGAGACTCCATCTCAAAAAAAAAAAAAAAGAAAGAAAGAAAAAAGAAAATGGGAGGTAAAGGCCTAAAAATGGGAGATAAAGGCCTGAAGGAAGGAAAAGGTCTGATTGTTCAGGATCTAGAGAAGGCCCCAGTCCAATCCCTCAACTCAGTCTCAATGTCCAGCCCCAAACGACTTGGGAGTATTTCTCACTTAGGTTTCTCCCTTAAAAGCATATTCAAAACAGTGCATACAATGGGACACTATGCAGCTTTTTTTTTTTTTTTTTTTTTTTGAGATGGAGTCTCCCTCTGTTCCCCAGGCTGGCGTGCAGTGGCCAGATCTCGGTTCACTGCAAGCTCTGCCTCCCGGATTCATGCCATTCTCCTGCCTCAGCCTCCCAAGTAGCTGGGACTACAGGCACCCACTACCACGCCTGGCTAATTTTTTTGTGTTTTTTTTAGTAGAGATTGGGTTTCACTGTGTTAGCCAGGATGGTCTCAATCTCCTGATCTCGTGATCTGTCCACCTCAGCCTCCCAGGGTGTTGGGATTACAGGCGTGAGCCACCGTGCCCGGCCCAATGCAGCCATTTTTTAAGATGAGGAAGTACTTATGAATTTATGAATAATTAGGTCATTATTTCCAAAATGTAATGTTAAGTGGTTAAAAAAAGGCAAGGTGCAGAATCCTGGATATGGTAGGCTACTATTCGTGTAATAATCGGAAAAAAGAATACGTGTGTGTGCTTGCACTTGCTCCTTTACACATAAAATAGGGACAGATACCCAAGGAACTGATAATAGTGCTTACTTCCTGGAGGGAAGCTTAAGTGGTTTGAGGACAGAGGGGTTTTTTTTTTTTTTTTTTTTTTTTTTTTGAGATGGAGTCATGCTGTATCACCCAGGCTGGAGTGCAGTGGCACAATCTCGGCTCACTGCAACCTCTGCCTCCTGGGTTCAAGTGATTCTCTTGTCTCAGCCTCCCAAGTAGCTAGGACTACAGGCCAACATCACAAAGCCCAGCTATTTTTTGTATTTTTAGTAGAGACACGGTTTCACCATGTCGGGCAGGCTGGTCTTGAACTCTTGGCCTCATGTGATCCACCTGCCTCGGCCTCCCAAAGGTGCTAGGATTACAGGTGGGAGCCACCGTGCCTGGCTGGAAGGAGATTTTTCTCACTGTATACCTTTTTGTATCTTTTGACTTTTTAATCATGTGGATATATTATCTCTTCAAAAAATAAGTACAAGCTGAGCTTTTTTTTCCCTTTAGTATTGTATGTTCTTCAAATGAACAAGCTGAGCTTCTAAAAAAATAAGTGTAATAGTCTCTGAAGGTCACTCCCCGAAAAGAGGGCTTATATTGCAAAATACTGGTATACAGTGAAAACAGTAGCAGTTCACTTAGGTTTCAAAAATTCAGGCCTTCATCTGTGTGGCCAAAAAAAAGCAGAAATAAAGCAACAAACTATAAACTAGGTAAAATATTTATTACTAATTTTTTAAACGTAAAACAGCTCTTATAAACCAATAAGAAAAAGACTTATGACCCAATTCGAAAATGGCGAAGGACTAAACGGGCTTCAGGCAAACAGAAATATAAATGGACTCTTTTTTTTTTTTTTTTTTTTTTTTTTTGAGACAGTCTCGCTCCATTGCCCAGGATGGAGTGCAGTGGCACAATCTTAGCTCACTGCAACCTCTGCTTCCTGGGCTCAAGCGATTCTCATGTCTCAGCCTCCTGAGTAGCTGCGACTACAGGCACATGCCACCACACCTGACTAATTCTTTTGTGATTTTTGTAAAGACGGGGTTTTGCCATGTTGGCCAGGCTGATCTGGAACTCTTGGCCTCAAGTGAACCATCTGCCTCAGCCTCCCAAAGTGCTGGGATTATAGGTATGAGCCACTGTGCCTGGCCTGCACAGACTCCTATAATAATTTTTTAAATGACCAACCTTGTTTGTAACTAAGGAAAGGCAAATGAAGACAATCAGCCACTGCTTTCTTACGTTATCAGACTGCAAATACCAAAAGGTTGGATACTACATAGTGTTAAAGAGGGCATGATAAAACAGATACTCCTCTGTACTGTTGGAAGAGATACAAATTGGTATACTCTCTTCGGGTTACCAACTTGGCAATGCCTATCAGCCTTGAAAATGAACATACCTTTGACCCATCAATTCTAATTCTGAGAATTTATCCTAGATAGATACCCTTGCATAGGTGCAAACACAAACGTAGAAAATTATTCAATTGCCGCATTCTTTGTAATTACAAAAAATCAAATTCAATCTAAGTACTTTCTAGTGGGGGAAATTGCTACATCTAAACTGAGGAACACACTGGGAAGAAGTTGAAAATAATGGTGTGGCTGTGTATTACTGTTACGACAAGACCTTGATTTAGCCCCCTCATTATCTCTTACTTGGATCGCAGTAATAACTTCCCAGCAGGTCTCCCTGCATTCATCTTGCCCTCTTGCAGGACCTGCTACATAATTTGCAGGGCCTAGTATAAAAACGAAAATGCAGGTCTCCCTGTTAGAAAACAAAAAAAAGAAGAATTTCAAAATTATGACAGCAGAACATTAAAACAAGCACGAGGGCCCTTCTAAGAGGGGGCCCTCTGTGACTACAGAGGTCACAAGCCCATGAAGCAGGTCTTGCCCCTTGAGTGTCACTTGGACACTGGCTGCCCGTGTGACATGCTGCTTCCTCCGCCTGGAACATCCTTCCACCGCCATCTCTTTTTCTCTGTGATGTACTACACGTCTGTCAATAAATATGTGACCAGCTTTGGGAAGTTTTCCTTGAACCTTCTTACTCAAGTCACTCTTTCTTCAGTACTTCCCCAGCTCTGGCACACAGTTTTATTAACTCTTTATCACAGTGGTTTTTTTGTTTTTGTTTTTGTTTTTTTGAGACAGAGTTTCACTCTTGTAACCCAGGCATGATCTCTGCTCACTGCAACCTCTGCCTCCTAGGTTCAAGCAATTCTCCTGCCCTCAGTCTCCCGAGTAGCTGGGATTACAGTTGTGTGCCACCATACCCAGCTAACTTTTTATATTTTTAGTAGAGATGGGGTTTTACCATGTTGGCCAGGCTGGTCTCAAACTCCTGAACTTGGGTGATCCTCCTGCCTCAGCCTCCCAAAGTGCTGGGATTGCAGGCATGAGCCACCACGCCCAGCCAGTCACAGTGTTTTTTTAATTATTTGTTTAAACGTTTCTCTCCTAGAGTTTCTGCAGGGCTTGGCCTATGGATTATGCTTTGTTTTTTGGGTAATTCTGGCACCTCATACATTACCTAGCACATGGGAGTTGAGAGAATGAATCAGCTGGAGTGGATGTGTTTGGATGGGGGTGTGTTAAAAAACCAGCCATATATTGCTTCACAGTTACACCTCATCTTCAGGTTGTTAAATCTGACTGGGCTCTTAATTTCATAGAGGCCAGCAGGTCCTGATGACTGGTTCTTCATTCCCGGAGCCATAGAATAGTATCAGACAGTCCTTTGAAGGGGTGGGAGATACCTGGACCTGAAAATTTTGGAGGCTCCCCCAAGCCATTTACATCTATCTCTGAATCTCCTTATACCTTTCACACTTTTAAAATGGAGGTCTAATCTCATTAGGGCCCACTGGCCCCATCAATCAGTGGCAGGTTCCAGGAATCCAGTAGTTTCAGATTGCCCCCAGTCCTTTGCAACACTGGTTTTCAAATGGGGTAAGCAATAGCCGTAAAGTACATGAAGACTTGGTAAGGGGTACTCATGCATGGATGTCTTTAAGGAAATTCATTTCCAGATGCTCAACTTCCAAATGTGTTCCACCTGAGAAAGTTCCTGGGGTTGAGGCTCCAAGCTGACTTTTTCTTCATAATTGTAGTTCTGCTAGTCTTCATAAGAGAGGCCAGATGTGGCGGCTCACACCTGTAATCCCAGCACTTTGGGAGGCTGAGGCAGGGTGATCACCTGAGGTCAGGAGTTTGAGACCAGCCTGGCCAGCATGGTGAAACCCCGTCTCTACTAAATATACAAAAATTAGTCAGGCATGGTGGCACGTGCCTGTAATCGCAGCTACTGGGGAGGCTGAGGCAGGAGAATCGCTTGAACCCTGGAGGTGGAGGTTGCAGTGAGCCGAGATCATACCATTGCTCTCCAGCCTGGGCAACAGAGTGAGACTCTGTCTCAAAAAAAAAAAAAAAAAAAGAAAAAAGAAAGAAGAAAAGAAAGAAAGAAAGAAAGGCATATCTCTGGCCCACCTTGAATGAGGTGGGGTTTCTCCATGTTGGCCAAGCTGGTCTTGAACTCCTGGCCTCAAGTGATCCACCTGCCTCGGCCTCCCAAAGTGCTGGGATTACAGGTGTAAGCCACTGCACCCAGCCGAATATTTGCTAAATGAACAAATGTAAGCACTATTTATAGTGTCGTGTAGTCTTTGCAGTGTTGTGTAGTGTTCTGTTGTGTTTTTTTGTAATTTAAAACCTATTGCTATGGCCACGGTAGGGGGCAGCAGAGTACACGGATATTGAAAGAGTCCAGTGCTCAGTATTAAAAGGGCAACTTCAGATAAATCACTTAACCTTTCTGAGACTATTTTCTTCTCTGGAAGTCAGGGTTAATTCTCCTTCCCTTGGATCAAAAGAGATAAACAGATGTAAAAGGGCTTCACTGCAGGACAAACAGGAGAGAGTGTGATTAGAGTCAGCTAAGATAAATATTTGTTGAATAAATGGAGACAGAGGAAGAGGATTTTGGCTATACGACTGTGGAACAGATTGCAGTAGAGGGTTGACAGATTCCGAAGAGAGAAAATGAAAGCTCCAGGAAGAGACTGGCCTATGCCCAGAGCCAGCACTGTGAAGTCAGCACAGGATGTCCTTGGCATGCTCATCTCTGCTCCCTGATCATTGCCCTCCACCTCTACCTCTGGCCTCTAGTTTCCCATCGCTGTGCTGCCGGCTTTTCCTTCCCTTCTCTCCCATCAAAGCACATCTGTCCTATGTCCTGGCCACTCCGAGGCCTGCTCACTGCCATCCACCGTGACAGCTACTTAACCCGATAAATGGATTCTCACTAAAGTGCCCAGGGCAGATATTGTATTATTTTACCACTCTCAATAACAGGTATTGGACCTTCTTGAGACAGAAGGAATAACTTACTCAAAAATTCTAAGTTTCAAATAATAATAAAGTTTAGATTTTGTGGAAGGAGAGGAAATGGAAGGTTAACAGAGATGAAGACAGTCCTAATTTGGCCGGGCACGGTGGCTCACACCTGTAATCCCAGCATTTTGGGAGGCCAAGGCGGGCAGATCACCTGAGGTCAGGAGTTCGAGGCCAGTCTGACCAACGTGGAGAAACCCCATCTCTACTAAAAATATGAAAATTAGCCAGATGTGGTGGTGAGCGCCTGTAGTCTCAGCTACTCAGGAGGCTGAGGCCAGAGAATCACCTGAACTTGGGAGGCAGAGGTTGCAGTGAGCTGAGATCATACCACTGCACTCCAGCCTGGGCAACAGAGTGAGACTCCATCTCAAAAAAAAAAAAAAAAAAAAGACAGTCCTAACTAATTTCAGGCTCAAGAAAGAATAATTGTACAAATACAAAATCTGTGAGATATGACTTGATAGTAATATGAGGGGAAAAAAAACTTTAAAAAATGTTCATATATATATACACACACATACACATAATAGATATGCATATATATAATTTAATTGTAATTTATATTCAGTAAAATTTACATTTTGGTGTACAGTTCTGTGAGTTTTGACAAATACAAAGAATTATATAACCACCACCACACACACACACACACACACACACACAAATAAAACAGTTAATCACCTTCCCAAATTCCCTTTTGTTACCCCTTTGTAGTCAAAACCTTCCCCACCCTTAAGTCCTGTCAACACTGATATGTTCTCTATTTCTATAGTTTTTTCTTTTCCAGACTGTCATATAAAACAGAACCATACAATATGTAGTATTTTGAATTTGGCTTCTTTCACTTGGCATAATGGATTTAAGATTTATCCATGTTGTTGCATGTATCAATAGTTAATTCCTTTTCATTGCTGAGTAGTATTCTACTGTATGGATGTACCACAGTTTGTTACTCCATTTCCCAGTTGAGGAATATTTAGGTTGTTTCTAGTTTTGGCAATTATGAATAAAGCTTCTGTAAACATTCACATACAGGTTTTGGTGTGAACATAAATTTTCATTTTACTTGGGCTAATTTCTAGGAGGGATTGTTGGAGCCTATGGTAAGTGTGTGTTTAACTTTATAAGAAACCTAGAGGGGCTGTATCATTTTGCATTCCCACCAGCAATATATGAGAGTGGCAGTTGTTCTGCCTTCTCACCAAAAATTGGCATTGTCAGATTTTTGTTCAATTTCAATAGGTGTATAGACATACCTTGCTGTGGTTTTAATTTGCAATTCCTACCGATGAATGATGTTGAGTATATTTTCAAATATTTATTTGCCATCCATATATCTTCTCTGGTGAGGTGCCTGTTCAAAACTTTTGTCTTTTTAAAAAATTGTTTGTTTTGTTATTTCTGAGTTTTGAGAGTTTTTTTTTGAGACAGAGTCTCACACTGTTGCCTGGGCTGGAGAGCAGTGGCTCCATCTTGGCTCACTGCAACCTCTGCCTCCCAGGTTCAAGTGATTGTCCTGCTTCAGCCTCCTGGGTAGCAAATGCCTGGCTAATTGTTCTGTATTTTTAGTAGAGATGAGTTTTCACTATGTTGGTCAGGCTGGTCTTGAACTCCTGACCTCATGATCCACCCACCTCGGCCTCCCAAAGTACTGGGATTACAGGCATGAGCCACCACTCCCGGCTGACAGTTCTTTATAAATTCTAGGCCAGGCACAGTGACTCATGCCTGTAGTCCTAGTGCTTTGGGAGGCTGAGCAAGAGGATCACTTGAGGACAGGAGTTTGAGACTAGCCTGGGCAACATACCAAGATCCTGTCTCTACCAAAAATAAAATAAAATAAAAATTTTAAAACAAATTAAAAGATAAATTCTGGATTCAAGTCCTTTGTTAGAAATGTGATTTGCGGTCAAGTGCAATGGCTCACACCTGTAATCCCAGCACTTTGGGAGGCCAAGGTTGGGGGGATCACCTGAGGTCAGGAGTTCAAGACCAGCCTGGCCAACACGGTGAAACCCCGTCTCTACTAAAAATACAAAAATTAGCCACGTGTGGTGGCGGGCTCCCGTAATCCCAGCTACTGGGGAGGCTGAGGAAGGAGAATCACTTGAACCTGGGAGGCAGAGGTTGCAGTGAGCCAAAATTGCGCCACTGCACTCCAGCCTGGGCAACAAGAGTGAGGAAAAAAAAAGAAATGTGATTTGCAAGTATTTTCTCTGAGGTTGTTGCTTGTCAATGCCTTTTGACAAAAAAAAAAAAAAAAAAAAAAAAAAAAAAAAAATTAGTTTTGATGAAATCTGATTTATTAAATTTTAAAATTTTCCTCGTATGAATTGTGCTTTAATGTTACATCTAAGAACTCTGCCCAACCCAAAGTGACAAAGGTTTTTCTCCTATGCTTTTTTCTAAAAGTTTCATGAGTTTATATTTAGGTCTATGATACATTTCGACTAAAATTTTTAAATAGAAGGTATGTGGTATAGGTCAAGGTTTACATTTTTGCATATGAATGTCCCACTATTCCAGCATCATTTCATTTCTTTTTTTTTTTTTTTTTTTTGAGACGGAGTCTTGCTTTGTCGCCCAGGTTAGAGTGCGATGGCGCCATCTCAGCTCACTGTAACTTCCGCCTCCTGGGTTCAAGCAATTCTCCTGCCTCAGCCTCCAGAGTAGCTGGGATTACAGGCATGCGCTACCATCCCTGGCTAATTTTTGTATTTTTAGTAGAGACAGAGTTTCACCATGTTGGCCAGGCTGATCTCAAACTCCTGACCTGAGGTGATCTGCCCACCTCAGCCTCCCAAATTGCTGGGATTACAGGCGGGAGCCACCACACCTGGCCCATCCAGCATCATTTCTTAAAAAGACAACCTTTCTCCATTGAACTGCCTTTGCACCTTTGTAAAAAAATCAATAGGCCATTTTGGTGTCACTCTGTTTCTGGACTCTATTCTATTGATCTATGTGTCTATCCTCTTGCCAAGAGGATATCAGTATAGTATGTCTTGAAATCAGATAGTGTGAGTTCTCCAACGTTGTTCTACTTTTCCAAAATTGTTTTAGCTTTCCAGTTCCTTTGCCTTTCTGTGTAAATTTTAGAATCAATCTGTTGATATCGACAAAAAAATCCTGCTACAATTTTTATCGGGATTGTGTGAATCTTTATATCAACTGGGGAGGCGCTAACATCTTAACAAAATTGAGCCTTCCAGTCAGTAAACATGTTATATCTCTCCATTTATTTAGCTCTTCCTTTATTTCTTTCATCAGTGTTTTGTAGTTTTCAGCATAAAGATTCTGAACATATTTTGTTAGATTTATCCTTAAAGTATTTCATTATTTTGAAGCTACTGTAAATGATGTTTGATTTGGTTTTCCAATTGCTTGTTGCCAGTATATAGAAATACAGTTTGTTTTTTTAAAAAAATATTATGACTTTGTGTCCCGTGACTTTACTAAACTCATTAATTAGTTCTGGGAGCCTTTTTGCAGATTTAATAGGATTTTCTACGTAGAACATCATGTTGGCTACTAACAGGGATAATTTTATTTCTTTATTTCCAATCCTTATGGTTTTCTTTTTTGCCTTTCCTCTTGCCTTTTTGCACTGGTTAGAACTTTTTGGATAATGTTGAATACAAGTGTGGAGAGTGAGCATCTTTGCCATATTCCCAATCTTAGGGAGAAAATATTCAGTTTTTCACTATTAAGTATGATGCCCATTTCGTAGATTTTTTTTTTTTTTTTTTTTTTTTTTTAGATTAAGGAAGTTTCCTTCTCTAGTTTGCTGAGAGATTTTTTTTTTTTTTTAATCATGAATGGGTTTTAAATTTTGTTAATGCATTTTCTTCATCAGTTAGAATTATCATGTGCTTTTTTCTTCCTTAGTCTGCCAATATGGTGAAGTATGCTCATTTATTTATTATTATTACTATTATTGAGATGGAGTCTTGCTCTGTCCCCCAAGCTGGAGTGCAGTAGTGCAATCTCAGCTCACTGCAACCTCCACCTCCCAGGTTCAAGTGATTCTTCTGCCTCAGGCTCCCAAGTAGCTGGGACTACCGGTGCACACAACCACACCCGGCTAATTTTTGTGTTTTTAGTAGAGACTGGTTTTCACCATGTTGACCAGGCTGGTCTCAAACCCCTGACCTCAGGTGATCTGCCCGCTTCACCATCCCAAAGTGCTGGGATTATAGGCGTGAGCCACCATGCCTGGCTATTTTTGAATGTTACACCAGCATTAAATTACCTGGGATAAACTGCACATAGTAGTGAAGTATTATTTAAAAAAAAAAAAAAAAAAAAATATATATATATATATATATATATATATATATCTGGATTCCATTTGCTAATAGTTTATAGTTTGTTGAAGTTTTGGGGTATATGTTCATGTGAAGTATTGTTCTATAGTTTTGTTGTTATCTTTTTCAAATTTTGGCATCAGGACCATGCTGGCCTCATAAAATGAGCTAAATTTTTTTTATTTTCTGGAAGAGTTTGTGTGGAATTGATACTATTTCTTTTTTTAACATTTGGTAGAATTTCCCAGTGAAACCATCTAGAGGCCAGGCATGGTGGCTTACACCTGTAATCCCAGCACTTTAGGAAGTTAAGGCAGGTGGATTGCTTGAGCCAGGAGTTCGAGACCAGCCTGGGCAACATGGTGAAAACCCACCTCTACCAAACATACGAAAAAAAAGTAGCTGGGTGCGGAAGTCTTGGCTGCAGTGAGCTGTGATTGCACCACTGTACTCCAGCCTGAATAACAGGAGTGAGTCCCCGCCAAAAAGAAAAGAAAGAAAAGAAAAGGAAAGAAGAGAAAAGGAAAGAAAGAGAGAGAGAGGAAGGAAGGAAGGAAGGAAGGAAGGAAGGAAGGAAAATAAAAGAAACCATTTGGGCCTGGAGTTTTCTTCTCTACATTGGAAGGTTTTAAACTATTAATTCACTTTTCTTTAGTACATTTAGGACTATTTCTCTTATCTATTTATTCTGGACTGAGTTTAGGTAATTTGTATCTTTGAAGAAATTGGTCCATTTCATCTGAGTTGCCAAATTTATGAGCATAGAGTTGTTTGTAATATTCTCTTATTATCCTTTTAATATCTGGAGGGTCTGAAGTGACATTCCCCCTTTCATTCCTGATATTAGTAATTTATGTCTTCTCTCTTTCTTTTCCTTGGTAGGTCTGTCAAAAAGTTAATGAATTCTGTATACCTTTTGAAAGCTTTTGGTTTTATTGATTGTTCTCTATTTTTTTTCTGTTTTCAATTTCATTGAATTCTGCTTTTCTAATTTCTTTTTCTTCTGCTTGATTTAGGTTTAATTTTTTCTTTCTCTAGTTTCTTAAGGTAGAAGCTTAGAATATGATTTGAGGCCTTTCTTTTTTCTGTTACAGGCATGTAAAGCTGTAAATGTTCCTGTACACACTGCTTTAGCTACAACCCATAAATTTTGATATGTTTTGTTTTCATGTTCAGTCAGTTCAAATATTTTCTGATTTACTTTAAGATTTTCTCTCTGACCCATGGGTTATTTAGAAGAATATTAACAATTTCCAAATATTTGGGAGTTTTCTTCTTTTTCTTTTTCTTTTTTTTTTGTTTTTTGAGACGGAGTCTTGTTCTGTCACCCAGGCTGAAGTGCAATGGTGTGATCTTGGCTCACTGCAACCACCATCTCCTGGGTTCAAGCAATTCTCCTGCCTCAGCCCCCTGAGTAGCTGAGATTACAGGCGCGCACCACCACACCCGGCTAATTTTTGTATTTTTAGTAGAGACAGGGTTTTGCCATGTTGGTCAGGCTGGGGGAGTTTTCTATTATTGATTTCTTATTTAATTTTGGTATAGCCAGAGAACACGCTTTATGTGGGTTTTTTTTGTTTGTTTGTTTGTTTGTTTTTGTTTTTGTTTTTGATACGAAGTTTTGCTTTTGTTGCCCAGGCTGGACGATCTCGGCTCACCGCAGCCTCTGCCTCCTGGGTTCAAGCGATTCTCCTGCCTCAGCCTCCCAAGTAGCTGGGATTACAGGCATGTGCCACTATGCCCAGCTAGTTTTGTATTTTCAGTAGAGACGGGGTTTCACCATGTTGGTCAAGCTGGTCTTGAACTCCCGACCTGAGGTGATCTGCCGCCTCAGCCTCCCAAAGTGCTGGGATTACAGGCGTGAGCCACCACGCCCGGCCTTAGGTGGTTTTAATTTATTAAAAATTGTTGGCTGGGCGCGGTGGCTCATGCCTGTAATCCCAGCACTTTGGGAGGCCGAGAAGGGCGGATCACGAGGTCAGGAGATCGCGACCATCCTGGCTAACACGGTGAAACCCCGTCTCTACTAAAAAATACAAAAAAAACTAGCCGGGCGTGGTGGCGGGCGCCTGTAGTCCCAGCTACTCGGGAGTCTGAGGCAGGAGAATGGCGTAAACCCGGGAGGCGGAGCTTGCAGTGAGCTGAGATCCGGCCACTGCACCCCAGCCTGGGCGACAGAGCGAAACTCCGTCTCAAAAAAAAAAAAAAAAAATTGTTAAAGTTTATTTTATGACCCAGAATATGATCTATCTGGGTACATGTTCTGTGGGCATTTGAAAAGAATATGTGTTCTGTTGCTTTTGGGTAGAGTATTTTGTAAATGTCCATTATATGAAACCAGTTGATAATGTTATCCAGGTTTTATATATCCTTTTTGATTTCCATCTATTTGCTTATCAGTTATTGAGAACGGAGTTTTGAAGTCTCCCAGTTATGACCGTGGATTTTTCCATGTCTCTTTTAGTTCTATCAATTTTTGCTTCATTTATTTTGGATCTTTGTTAGTTGCACACTAAATTTCAGTGTTTATCTTCTTGGTCAATTGATCCTTTTATCATTATGTAATTTCCCTATATTTATATCTTTATATTTAAAATAAGTTTCCTTAAACCATAAGGCATTTGAGAAGTAAAATAAAATAGCTTTCTTGCAGATAGCATATAGTCGGGTCTTGTTTTTTCCTTTTCCCAATCCGATAATCTTTGTCTTTTTTTTTTTTTTTTTGAAATGGAATCTTGCTCTGCTGCGCAGGCTAGAATGCAATGGCGTGATCTTGGCGCACTGCAACTTCCGCCTCCCAGGTTCAAGCGATTCTCCTGCGTCAGCCTCCTGAGTAGCTGGGATTACAGGTGCATGCCACCACGTCTGGCTGATTTTTGTATTGTTAGTAGAGACGGGGTTTCACCATGATGGTCAGGCTGGGGGAGTTTTCTATTGTTGATTTCTTGTTCAATTTTGGTATAGCCAGAGAACATGCTTTATGTGGTTTTAATTTATTAAAAATTGTTAAAGTTTATTTTATGACTCAGAATACGATCTATCTGGGTACATGTTCTGTGGACATTTGAAAAGAATATGTGTTCTGTTGCTCTTGGGTAGATTGTTTTATAAGTGTCCATTATATGAAACCAGTTGGTAATGTTATCCAGGTTTTATACATCCTTTTTGATTTTCATCTATTTGTTTATCAGTTATTGAGAAAGGAATTATTGAAGTCCCCCAATTATGACCGTGGATTTTTCCATGTCTCTTTTAGTTCTATCATTTTTTGCTTCATTTATTTTGGATCTTTGTTAGTTGCGTAGTATATTTCAGTGTTTATCTTCTTGGTGAATTGACACTTTTATCATTATGTAATTTCCCTATGTTTATATCTTAATATTTAAAATAGGTTTCCTTAAACCATAAGACATTTGAGAAGTAAAAATAAAATAAAATAGCATATAGTCGGGTCTTGTTTTTTTCTTTTTCCAATCTGATAATCTTTGTCTTTTCTTTTTTTTTTTGAAATGGAATCTTGCTCGGCCGCCCAGGCTGGAATGCAATGGCGTGATCTTGGCGCCCTGCAACCTCTGCCTCCCAGGTTCAAGTGATTCTCCTGTCTCAGCCTTCTAAATAGCTGGGATTACAGGCACATGCCACCATGTCCGGCTGATTTTTGTATTGTTAGTAGAGACGGGGTTTCACCATGTTGGCCAGGCTGGTCTTGAACTCCTGACCTCAGGTGATCCGCCCGTCTCGGCCTCCCAAAGTGCTGGGATTACAGGCATGAGCCACTGCTCCCGGACATCTTTGTCTTTTAATTGGTGTGTTTAGACCATTTACATTTTTTTTTTTTTTTTTTTTTGAGACGGAGTCTGGCTCTGTCACCCAGGCTGGAGTGCAGTGGCGCGATCTCCGCTCACTGCAAGCTCCGCCTCCCAGGTTTACGCCATTCTCCTGCCTCAGCCTCCCGAGTAGCTGGGACTACAGGCGCCCGCCACCTCGCCCGGCTAGTTTTTTGTATTTTTTAGTAGAGATGGGGTTTCACCGTGTTAGCCAGGATGGTCTCGATCTCCTGACCTCGTGATCCACCCGTCTCGGCCTCCCAAAGTGCTGGGATTACAGGCTTGAGCCACCGCGCCCGGCCTACACCATTTACATTTTTAAGGACCATTTACATTTAATGTAATTATTGATAAGAGTGGATTTTGGTCTACAATTTATCATTTTTCTGCTTGTCTCCTGCATTTTTTTGCCTCTCAATTTCCCCTTTCCTGTTACATTTTGGATTATTTGAATATATTTTATATTTCAATTTAATATATTGGTTGTCTATATCTTTCGTGGTTTTTTTTTTTTTAAGCTGTTGATCTAGGGATAATACACATACCTAATTTTAACAGTCAACTTAAAATCAATATTTTTACACTTCAAGTAAAACACTGACATCTCACAACTACAGGCATACCTATAGTTCTAGACCACTTCAGTAAAATGAATATTGCAGTAAAGTGAATCACACAAGGTTTTTGGTTTCCCAGTGCATACAAAAGTTATGTTTAAGGCCGGGCACAGTGGCTCACACCTATAATCTTAGCAATTTGGGAGGCCGAGGCAGGCAGATCACCTGAGGTCAGGAACTCGAGACCACCTTGGTCAACATGGTGAAACCCCGTCTCTACTAAAAATACAAAAATTAGCTAGGCATGGTGGCAACGTGCCTGTAATCCCAGCTACCTGAGTGGCTGAGGCAGGAGAATCGCTGGAACCTAGGAGGCGGACATTGCAGTGAGCCGAGATTGCCACTGCACTCCAGCCTGGGCGACAGAGCAAAGAGTTCGTCTAAAAAGAAAAACAATAATAAATAAAACTTATGTTTATACTATATTATAGTCTAATAAATGTGCAATAACAATATGCCTAATAACATTAGACATTGCATACAATGTTATGCAATGACATTATGTCTAAAATGTAAATACCTTAGTTAAAAAGTACTTTGTTGCTTAAAAATGTGAACAATCATCTGAGCCTTCGGTGAGTCATAATCTTTTTTCTGGTGGAGGGTCTTGCCTCAGTGTGATGACTACTGACTGATAAGGGTGGTGGTTGCTGAAGATTGGAGTAGCTGTGGCAATTTCTTAAAATAACACAACAATAAAGTTTGCATATCAATTGACTCTTCCTTCCACAAAATATTTCTCTGTAGCATGTGATGCTGTTTGATAGCATTTTACCCACAGCAGAATCTTTTTCAAAATTGGAGTCAATCCTCTCAATTCTGGCTGCTTCTTTATCAACTAAGTTTGTGTAATATTCTAAATCCTTTGTTTTCATTTCAACAATGTTTACAGTATCTTCAACAGGAGTAGATTCTATCTTGACAAACCACTTTCTTTGCTCATCCAGAAGAAGCAACTCCTCATTAATTAAAGTCTTATCATGAGATTACAGAATTCAGTCATGTTTGCAGGCTTCACTTTTAATTCTAGCTGTCTTGCTATTTCCACTACATCAGCAGTTTCTTCCTCCACTGAAGACTTGAACCTCTCAAAGTCATTCATGAGGGTTGGAATCAACTTCTTCCAAATATCTGTTAATGTTGATATTTTTAACCTCCTCCCATGAATCACAACTGTTCTTAATGACATTTAGAATGGTGAATCATTTCCGGAAGGCTTTTTATTTACTTTGCCCAGATTGACCAGAGAAGAGAAATCACTATCTGTGGCAGCTCTAGCCTGGGAAATGTTTTGTTTTGTTTTGTTTTGTTTTTTGAGACAGTGTCTCACTGTGTTGCCCAGGCTGGAGTGCAGTGGTGCGATCTCGGCTCACTGCAACCTCCGACTCCCAGGTTCAAGCGATTCTTCTGCTCAGCCTCCCAAGTAGCTGGGACTACAGGTGCCTGCCACCATGCCAGTCAATTTCCACATTTTTATTAGAGACGGGGTTTCACTATGCTGGCCAGGCTGCTCTTGAACTCCTGACCCTGTGATCCGCCCACCTCGGCCTCCCAAAGTGCTGAGATTACAGGCATGAACCACTGCGCCCAGCCCGTATTTCTTAAATAAGACTTGAAAGTCGAAGTTACTCCTTGATCCATGGACTGCAGAATGAATGATGTGTTAGCAAGAATGAAAACAACCTTAATCTCCTTGTACATCTCCATCAGGGCTTTTGGGTGACCACGTGCATTGCCAATGAGCAGTAATATTTTGAAAGGAATTTTTTTTCCTGAGCAGTAGGTCTCAACAATGGGCTTAAAATATCCAGTAAACCATGCTATAAACAGATATGCTGTCCTCCAGGCTTTGTTGTTCCATTTATGGAGCATAGGCAGAGAATTCACATCATTCTTAATGGTTCTATGATTTTCATAATGGTAAATGGACATTGGCTTCAACTTAAAGTCACCAGCTGTATTATCCCTTAATAAGAGAGTCAGCCTGTCCTTTGAAGCTTTGAATCCAGGCAATGACTTATCTCTAGCTATAAAAGTCCTAGATGGCTGGCTGGGCATGGTAGCTTAAGGCTGTAATCCCAGCACTTTGGGAGGATGAGGCAGGCAGATCACGAGGTCAGGAGTTCAAGACCAGCCTGGTCAGCATGGTGAAACTCCATCTCTACTAAAAATACAAAAAATTAGGCGGGCATGGTGGTGCACACCTGTAGTCCCAACTACTTGGGAGGCTGAGGCAGAATTGCTTGAACCCAGCATACGGAGGTTGCAGTGAGCCGAGATTGTGCTGCTGCACGCCAGCCTGGACGACAGAATGAGAGTCCATCTCAAAAAAAAAAAAAAATCCTCGATGGCATCTTCTTCCAATAGAAGGCTGTTTTGCCTACATGGAAAGGTTGCTTAGTGTGGCCACCTTTATCAGTGATCTTAGCTAGATCTTCTGTAGAACTTGCTGCAGCTTCTGCATTAGCACTTGCTGCTTCACCTTGTACTTTTATGTTCTGGAGATGGCTGCTTTCCCTAAACCTCAGGAGCCAACTTATGCTACCTTCAAACTTTTCTTCTGCAACTTCCTCACCTCTCTCAGCCTTCACAGAATTAAAGAGAGTTAGGGATTTGCTCTAGATTAGGTTTTGGCTGAAGGGAATGTTGTCACTGGTTTAATGTTCTATCCAGACCTCTAAAACTTTCTCCATATGAGCATTAAGGCTGTTTCACTTTATCATTCATACGTTCACTGGAGCAGCATTTTTAATTTTCTTTGAGAACTTTTACTTTGCATTTACAACTTGGCTAACCATTTGGTGTAAGAGGCCTAGCTTTTGACCTATCTAGTCTTTTGACATACATTCCTCACTAAGCTTAATCATATTATGGTTTTGATTTAAAGCAAGAGATGTGTTTGACTCGTCTTTCTTTTTTTTTTTTTTTTTTTTTTTTTTGAGATGGAGTCTTGCTCTGTCATCCAGGCTGGAGTGCAGTGGTGCAATCTCGGCTCGCTGCAACCTCTGCTTCCCTGGTTCAAGCAATTCTCCTGCCTCAGCCTCCCGAGTAGCTGGGACTACAGGCGCATGCGCCACCATGCCAGGCTAATTTTTGTATTTTTAGTGGAGACGGGGTTTCACCATGTTGGCCAGACTGGTCTCGAACTCCTGACCTCATGATCCGCCCACCTCAGCTTCCCAAAGTGCTGGGATTACAGGTGTGAGCCACTGCACCTGGCCATGACTCTTCTTTTCTAAAGAATTTCTAAATTCTTTTCTAAAGAAGAAGAATTATAACCCTATAATTTAGAGGCCATTACAGGAATTTCTAAATTCTTTTCTAAAGAAGAATTATAACGCTATAATTTAGAGGCCATTATAGGGTTATTCATTGGCCTAATTTCAATGTATTGTGCCCCACAGAATAGGGAGGGCCAAGAAGAGGCAGAAAGGTGAGAGAACAGCTGGTGAGTGGAGCAGCCAGACACATATTACATTTATCAACTATAGGTTTGCCATCTTATATAGATGTGATTTGTGACACCCCAAAACAATTACATTTGTAACATCCAAGAACACTGATCACAGATCACCACACCAGATATAATAATAATGAAAAAGTTTGGGCTGAGTTCAGTGGCTCACATCTGTAATCCTAGCACTTTGAGAGGCCAAGGTAGGAGGATCACCTGAGGGCAGGAGTCCAAGACCGGCCAGGAATCCAAGACTAGCCTGGTCAGTGTACTGATACTTTGTCTCTACAAAAGAAAAAAGAAGTTTGAAATATTGCAAGAATTACTGGAATGTGACACAAGAAACAGGAAGTGAACATATACTATTGGAAAAATGGCACTGATAGACTTGCCTCACAAACCTTCAATTTGTAAAATCACAATATCTAGAAAGCATGATAAAATGAATAAAATGAGGTATGCCTATATATGGGTCCCTTTACCCTCCCCCTGTTATTTACAATTGTCCTATCCATGACATCTACATACATTGAAACTCTCCTAGACTGTGTTATAATTTTTATTTCAATGATCATAAATAACTTTATGTAAGGAGAGAAAAATAACCTATCTTTATCCAATTCTGTTGCTCTTCCTTCATTTCTGTAGTTCCAAATTTCCTTTTGGTATTATTTCATTTTGGCTTCTATTAGCATTTCTTTCAGAGCAGGTGTTCTGGAGACAAATTCTCTTAGGCTTTCTTTATCTGAGAATGTTTTTATTTCACTTTTATTCTCAAAGAGAATATTCACTAGATAGAAAATTTCAAGTTGACAGTTCTTTTTTTTTTTCTTTTTGAGATGGAGTCTCGCTCTGTCGCCCAGGCTGGAGTGCAGTGACCGAATCTCAGCTCACTGCAAGCTCTGCCTCCCGGGTTTACGCCATTCTCCTGCCTCAGCCTCCCCAGTAGCTGGGACTACAGGTGCCCGCCACCATGCCTGGCTAGTTTTTTGTATTTTTTTTAGTAGAGATGGGGTTTCACCATGTTAGCCAGGATGGTCTCGATCTCCTGACCTCGTGATCCGCCCGTCTCGGCCTCCCAAAGTGCTGGGATTACAGGCTTGAGCCACCGCGCCCAGCCGACAGTTCTTTTCTTTCAGCACTTTAAAGTTGTTATTCAATTGTCTTCTGGTTCCCATGGTCTCAGATGAAAAATCTGCAGTCGTAAGAATTATTGTTCTCCCATATGTAACGTGCCATTTTTTGCTAGTTACTCTTAAAATTTTTTTCCTAATCTTTGGTTTTCAGAAATTTGATTAGGGTGGGTGGGGTTTTCATTGCTTTTATCCAGGCCCAGTCCTGGCTTACTGCAAACTCTGCCTCCTGGGTTCAAGCAATTCTCCTGCCTCAGCCTCCTGAGTAGCTGGGACTACAGGTGTGTGCTACCACACCCTGCTAATTATTTGTATTTTTAGTAGAGATAGGGTCTCACCATGTTGCCCAGCTGGTCTTGAACTCCTGAACTCAGGCAGTCTGCTCACCTCTGCCTCCCAAAGTGCTGAGCTTGCAGGCATGAGCCACTGCACCTGGACTATTTTTAATACATATCTAAAAGGCCCTTCCTTCCTTCCTTCCTTCCTTCCTTCCTTCCTTCCTTCCTTCCTTCCTTCCTTCCTTCCTTCCTTCCTTCCTTCCTTTCTTTCTTTCTTTCTTTCTTTCTTTCTTTCTTTCTTTCTTTCTTTCTTTCTTTCTTTCTTTTTCTTTCTTTTCTCAGTCTTACTCTGTCACCCAAGCTAGGGTACAATGGTGCAATCTCAGCTCACTGCAATCTCTGCCTCCTCAGTTCAAGTGATTCTCCTGCCTCAGCCCCCCCAGTAGCTGGGACTACAGGCACAAGCCACCACATCCAGCTAATTTTTGTATTTTTTAGTAGAGATGGGGTTTTGCCATGTTGGCCCAGGCTGGTTTTGAACTCCTGACTTCAAGTGAACCACCCACCTTTGCCTCCCAGAGTGCTGGGATTACAGGCATAAGTCAGTGTGCCCAGCCATAATTATACATTTATGGGATCAGAAATCTACTTATTCCTTTATAATTTGCTTTATTTTGTACACCCATCTCTAGGACTTTTTCAGCTTGCAACACTGAAGCTCCATATCTATTGAACAACTTTCCATTTTCCACTCCCCGCAGCCCCTGTAATCACCCTTCTACTTTCTATGAGTTTGACTACTTTAGATAACTCATATAAGTGGAATTGTGTAGTATTTATTTTTCTGTGATTGGCTTATTTCACTTAGCACAGTATCCTCAAGGATCATCCGTGTTGTAAGATGTGATGAGATTTCCTGCCTTTTCAAGACTGAATAATATTCCATTGTATGTATATATCACATTTTGTTTATTCATTCATCTATTGATGGATACTTGTGTTGCTTCTATCACTTGACTATTGTTAATAATCCTGCTATGAATGTGGGTTTTCAGATACCTCTTTGAGATCCTGTTTTCAATTCTTTCAGATATATTCCCAGACATGGGACTGGATTGCTGGATCATATGCTAATTCGAGTTTTAATTTTTTGAGGAACCTCCACACTGTTTTCTATGGAAACATTTTACATTCCCATCAACAGTGCCTAAGGTTTCCAATTTCTCCACATCATTGCCAACACAGGTTTTTTGTTTTTTGTTTTTTGTTTTTGATAGTGGACATCCCAACGAACGTAAGGTGATAACTCATTGTAGTTTTTATTTGCATTTCTCTAATGATTAGTGAAGTTGAGTACCTTTTCATATGTTACTTGCATATTTGTGTGTATTCTTTGGGGATAAGTCTATTCAAGTCTTTTGCCCAACCTAAAAATCTGGTTATTTGTTTTTGTTGTTGTTGTTAAGGTGTAGAAATTCTTTACATATTCTGGATATTATCTCCTTATGAGATACATGACTTACAAATATTTTCTCACATTCCATCGGCTTCTTTTCACCTGTTGATTGTGTCCTTTGATGAACAAAAGTTTTTAAGTTTAATGTAGTCCCATTTGTCTATTTTTGTTTTTGTTGCTTGTGTTTTTGGAGTCATATCCAAGAAATCATTGCCAAATCCAACATCATGAACATTTTCCTCTTAGTTTTCATCTAGACATTTTACAGTTTTATGTCTTATATTTAGGTCTTTAATTCATTTTAATTCTGCATATAGTATAAGGATCCATCTTCATTCTTTTGCATTTCATACCATTTGTTGAAGAGACTGTCCTTTCCCCATTGTGTGGTTTTGGAATCTTTGTTGATGATCATTTGACCATATGAGTGAAGACGTATTTCTGGGTTCTCTATTCTATTCTATTGGCCCATATGTCTGTCTTTGTACTAGTACCACACTGTTTTGATTACTGTAACACCGTAATATGTTTTGTAATTAGGAAATGTGAGGCCTCTGACTTTGTTTGGGGTCCTTTGAGAGTCCACATGAATTTTAAGATTTTTTTTCTATTTCTGCAAAAAGTGCCATTGAGATTTTAATAGGGATTGCCTTGAGTCTGTATATTGCTTTAATTAATGGACATTTTAACAATATTAAGTCTTTTAATCCATGAGCACAGAGTGTCTTTCCATTTACTTGTGCCTTTAATTTCTTTCAGTAATGTTTTATATTTTCAATGTATAAGTCTTTTGCCTCCTTGGTTAAGTTTATTCCTAAGGATTTTATTCCTTTTGATGCTGTTGTAAATGGATTATTTTCTTAATTTCCTTTTAAGATTGTTCATTGCCAGTGTATAGACACACAACTGATTTTTTTTTTTTTAAGAGACAGACTCATCCTCCCAAGTAGCTAGGACTACAGGCACCTGGTGCAGCTGATTTTTGTGTGTTGATTTTGTAACCTAAAACTTGACTTAATTTGAGTTCTAGCAGTGTGCGTGTGTGTGTAATTTTTAGGATTTTCTACATATGAGATCATGTCATCTGCAAACAGAGATGTTGCAGAGATATTCTTCCTTTCTAATTTGGATGCTTTTTAATTCTTTTTTTGACTAATTGTTCTGGCTAGAACTTCCAGTGTGGCTAAAGGAATCATTATTAAGTTAAAAAGTTTGGATTTCTTTATGACAATTCATATTGCTAAAAAAAATGCTTTCCAGAAAGGTATATATTAATTTATGTTCTCACCATCAGCATTCTACTATTGGTAACATTGAGGATAGGCATCTTTTTATACATTTATTAGCTATTTTTCCCCTTTGAACTGCTTGTTCCTATTTCTTTTTCTAGTATATTCTTTGACTTATCTTTGTAATTTTGTAGAGTTCATGAATCTGTTAACTAATCTGTTGATCCCATCAACAAATACTATGTACTATGTGCCAGGTACCATTGTGGGTGCTAGGGATGGATGCAGCAAAGAACAAAACAGATCAAAATTATACTCTAGTCAGGGGGAGGGCGTGACAACTGTAGGTCAGGTGGAGGTAAGTGGTTTTTTTAAAGCAGGTAGCTGAGCTTCAAGTCAGTGACATGTTAAAAAAAATCAAATAAAAAGCAAGTAATAAGATGAAGAGTATAAGAGATCTACTATACTGGGCACGGTGGTTCACACCTGTAATCCCAGCACTCTGGGAGGCCGAGGCAGGTGGATCACGAGGTCAGGAGATCGAGACCAGCCTGGCCAACATGGTGAAACCCTGTCTCTATTAAAAACACAAAAATTAGCTGGGCCTGGTGGTGGGTGCCTGTAATCCCGGCTATTTGGGAGGCTGAGGCAGGAGAATTTCTTAGAGCCGGAAGGCGGAAGTTGCAGTGAGCCAAGATTGGGCCATTGTACTCCAGCCTGGGCGACAAGAGTGAAACTCTGTCTCAAAAAATATATAACAATAATAATAATAATAATAGTAAATAATAAGCTTCAAGAACAGAGAAGGGAAGCCTTGGAAAGAATCATGAGGCAATTAACTCAATTAGGTTCAGACTACAAGTTCTGTCTCAGCTGCTGTGGGTGGTGGTTGCAGTGTTAGTTCATTTTCAGAGTCTTTGCTAGGCTGTTTGAATCTACTCCATGCCACTCTATGGTTAGTCTGACAGTCAGATGGTGATTTATATTACAGTTGAGTTACCAAAGCCATTACCAAGCTTTCTTTTTACCAAGCACATGTGCAGCTTGGTAGTGAGCTTGAGATTTCTCTTGACACATGCACAGATTTAAGGGATCCCTTTCTCTAGCTCTTTCCTCCCTAGAGGAACTGTCCATGCTCCTAGCTAAGTTGGTCTCTCCATTTGTGCCTTGAAGTCTAACCTCTTTTATGTCCTGCTCCAGGACACCACTCCAGCCACTGCCCTCTCTTTTTCCTGTGTCATCAAATTTTCCTTCCCTATTGATTATCCCTGTAAGTGTACAAACATACTATATTATCTACCTTATTAAGAGAAAAAACTTTTCTTGATCCCATGAGCCTCCTTAGTTACTTAACCCAACACTTCTTAATATCCTTAATTAATATTATTTTTAATATCTTACTTCTCTGTTCTTCTGTAAAACAAACCAAACTCCTCAAAAGAGTTATTTATAGTCACTGTCTCAAATTAGTTTATTTCTTGAGCTCATTCTAATTAGGCTTTTGTCCCTACCACACCACCAAAACTGCTATTTATCAAGGTTACCAATGATCTCCATCAATAACCAATTCTCAGTCCTTACCTTATTCCACTGTCTGCAGTATCTGTTACAGTGATTACTTCCTCCTTGGAACACTTCTTCCACCTGGCTTCTGAGATTCCACTCTCTTGGCTGTCACCATACCTCAATGGCTACTCAGTTTTCTTTACTGGTTTCGCCTCAATTTCCAGCCTTTAAATGTTGGGGCATCCTCAGGGTTTAGTACCTGAATGTTTTCTCTGTCCAGACTATTCCTTAGGTGATCCCATCCAGCTTTATGAGTTTACATGTTATCTATATAGTGAGCTCTCAAATTTAGGTCTTCAGCCTAGACATTTCCCTCAACTGCAGACTTGTATACCAACTGCATTCTATCAGCATTTCAACTTGGATGTCTAATAAATATCAAACGTAATATGTACATAATGAATGCATTTCCCACCAAAACCTGTTTCTTCTATAGCTTCCCCCATTTCAATAAATGTCAATTATAGCCTCCAGTTGCACAGATAAAAACCTCTGAGTCATTCCTTTGTAATGTAAACTTTATTGAGGCATAACACTGATACAGGAAAGTGCTCAAATTTATAAATGTACAACTCAGTGAATGTTCACAAAGTGAGCATATTGATATAGCCAGAATCCAGATTAAGAAACAGGGCAGGCCAGGCACGGTGGCTCACACCTATAATCCCAGCACTCTGCAAGGCTGAGGCAGGCCAATCACGAGGTCAAGAGATCAAGACCATCCTGGCCAACACAGTGAAACCCCATCTCTACTAAAAATACAAAAATTAGCTGGGCATAGTGGCATGCCCCTGTAGTACCAACTACTTGGGAAGCTGAGGCAGGAGAATCGCTTGAACCTGGGAGGTGGAGGTTGCAGTGAGCCGAGATTGCGCCATTGCACTCCAGCCTGAGAGTGAGACTCCGTCTCAAAAAGTAAAAAAAGGCCGGGTGCGGTAGCTCATGCCTGTAATCCCAGCACTTTGGGAGGCTGAGGTGGATGGATCACGAGGTCAGGAGATCGAGACCATCCTGGCTAACACAGTGAAACCCCATCTCTACTAAAAATACAAAAAATTAACCAGGCGTGGTGGCGGGTGCCTGTAGTCCCAGCTACTCGGAAGGCTGAGGCAGGAGAATGGCATGAACCCGGGAGGTGGAGCTTGAGATGAGCCGAGATGGCACCACTGCACTCCAGCCTGGGCCACAGAGCAAGACTCCATCTCACCAAAAAAAAAAAAAAAAAAAAAAAAAAAAAAAAAGAAAGAAAGAAAGAAAGAAAGAAAAAGAGATAGGGCATCGCCTCAGAAGCCCTCATGTCTGCCTTCTAATCATTAGCTTCCCAAAGGTAACCAATATCCTGGCTTCTAACACCACAGGTTAGTTCTGTGTGTCTTTGGAATTTATATAAATGTAATCATATAGTTTATACTTTTTTGTGTTTGGCTTCCTTTGATCAATATTATATTTGTGACATTCACTTATATTAAGACATGTAGTTTAAGTTCTTCCATTCTCATTGTTGTTTATTCCGTTATGTAAATATAGTATAATTGGTTTCATTATTCTATTCTTGATAGTGTTTGGGTACTTTTTAGTTGGTGATATTACAAAGAATACTGCTATTGACAGAGCAGGAGCACTGTCATCTCGGACAAACACCGCCACTTTAAGTTCCAGCTCCCTTTCTAGCCTCATGCATTTCAAGGAAATCATTCTCTTCTAACTACAAATAGACAGAAAGAGCAGACAGTAAAATACAGATAAGACAGCTCGCTACAGAGCGAGGTTGGGGGGAAAGTCTCTTGGGTAGCTGCCGAACTTCACCCTCATACAATGGCCCCCAGTAAACAGTAGGCCTTAATAAGCACATTCCTTTCCCTTCAGGTGCACTAAGATAGGGAAGCTATAAGCAGACCCGAGGGATATGCCTGCAGCTGCAGAAAGATGTAGGGGAATAGACACACAACTCTCCCTCCGAGGTAAGCACAACAAAGAGACACAGAAGCAGTCCAAGTCTCTGATAAATTCTCCTACCCTGAATCCTTAAAAACTCTTAGTCTGTAAGAGAGTGTGGCTCTGACCTAACTTGGCCAGCTGCCCCACTCAGGTTTATTCAAAATAAACCTGTCCCTGTTGACTGTCGAGCCGCCCTTTGTGTTTCTCTCCTCTTTCTTTAATTCTTACAGCTATGACTAATTTTCTATATGTCTTTCAGTGAACATAGGTAAACATTTCTGCTAGGCATATGCCTAGGAGGCAGATGTTCAACTTTAGTAGATACTGCAGTTTTCCAAACAGTAGTTGTTTTGTACCAATTTACCTTACCAACAGCAATGTAGGAAAGTTCTAATTGGCTTGTATCCTTGCCATTACTGTCTTTTCTTTCCTTCCTTGTTTGTCTTCTTCTTTTTAACTATTCTGATGGGTAAGTAGTGGTATCACCCTGGTCCATGCCACCATCAGTTTTCACCCATATTATTGCCTCCTAGCAGGAATGTACGAGTATCCTTGGAGCTACCTGAGTATTTCTTTGCCTTTTAAACTTTGTTTCCCCCCATGGTAGCCATAGTGATGCTCTTCAAATGCAAATCAAATCATGTCAGTCCTCTTCTCGAAAGCCTCCAATGGCTTTCCATCTCACTCAGAACAAACAGCAAAGTACAGATAACTGGCTTATTAGGCCCTCCGTTATTTGCCTCCTGCTCTTTCTCTCCTCTTTGCCTGTACCACTTCAGATAAACTGGCCTCCATGTTCATCAAATAAACCAAGCTTACTCCTCAGGGCTTTTGCACTTGTTCTGTCTATCTAAATTGGGTTGTTCTTCCGCTGGCCACTCTTGCACTTCCTTCAGCTCTCCGCTCAACTGTCATCTTATTCCAGAGGCCTGCCCTGATTATGCTGTCTCAAACAGCAAGTCAGTTATCCTCCCTTCGACCTCCCTTATTTTTCTACCTATTATCTCTGATGTTAAAAAAAAAATTACTTGTTTAGGGTCTGTCCCTCCCAGTACACTGTAGTTTCTAAGACAGACTTTGTTTTGTTCTCTGCTGTATTGCTCTATTCCCGCGTCCTAAAACAGTGTCTGAACCATAGAAATCACTCAATAATTTTCTTTTTCTTATTTAGTAATCCTAGTGACCCGACTTAATAAATTTTTTAAATAAATGCATGAGAAATTGACAAATTGTAACAAGTCCAGAAGAACAATAGCAGGTTACTGAAATGCCACATCAAATAAGGAACCCTTGAAGAAAGTAGGACGTTTAATCTAGAGAAGAGAAGGTTGCCAGGCACAGTGGCTCATGCCTGTAATCCCAGCACTTTTGGGAAGCTGAGGCGGGCAGATCATGAGGTCAAGAGATCAAGACCATCCTGGCCAACATGTTGAAACCCCCTCTGTACTAAAAATACAAAAATTAGCTGGGCGTGGTGGCAGGCATCTGTAGTCCCAGTTACTTCAGGAGGCTGAGGCAGGAGAATCGCTTGAACCCAGGAGGCAGAGGTTGCAGTGAGTCGAGATCACGCCACTACACTCCAGCCTGGCGACAGAGCGAGACTCCATCTCAAAAAAAAAAAAAAAAGAAAGAAAGAAAGAAAAAAGAAAAAGAAAAAAAGAAAAGATTTAGGAGAATAGGACCACCATCTTTGAACATATGTAGGACTGTCACATGTGGTTTTAGAGGTCAGAACTTGGACTTGACATGCTGAATACTTCCAGTAATGGGGGGTTCACTACTTTGTGAAACAGCCAGTTCCATTATTGAATTACTGGGTCAGAAAGTTAAATTAAACTAACATTTATTTCTCTTTGACTTCCTCTCATTCATTAATCTGTTCCCTGGAGTTCCACAGACCAAATCTAATCACCTCTTCAGTTGCAACTGGATGAAATAAAACACCATGTTTAAGGAAATAAGAAAAACCATGGGACTTTTGTTTTGCTAAGAAAAATATACATATTGAGAAATGAAACGCTTAATAAAATAATGGGTTTTGTTGTTTGTTTTGGTGGGAGGAGGGCAAGATTGTGAGAGGAAAGAGAAGGAAGAGAGATAAGTTCATTGATGTTTAGGGAGATCAAACTTGAGGAAAAGAACAGAAATGTGTAAGAACTGATTAAGTTCTGCTGGGTCGGGGATGGTAGAGCCAGGATCCCCATGAAGTGATCAGTACAATATCCCTGCATTAAGAGTTGGATCTATTTTTTGGGATATGTAGAAATCCTGATTATAGTGAGTGTGATACAAGACTAAGGCTACCCATGAGAATCCTGTTATATGCAGGTACATATAAACAGACCTTCAGATATACCAAGGGATATTAGAATAAATAGAGTTTTGGTTTCTTTATACTGGGTGTAAGAAGAATAACGTTGCCAGGAAATGAGAATAATAACATCTACAAGAAATGATAATAATATCTGTCCTTCTTTCCTAATAAGATTTTTGAGCATATCAATAACATTTTTCATGACATAATAGAATAAAATGTTTCTGTGACTACAAAATTGTACATAAAACTGAGGGATTATTATCAGTAAAGTAAGGTGCAGATTGGATGAAATAATTTCCTTCCTCAAAACTCTTCATTCATTCATCCAGCCATTTATTGACTAACTTCTAAATTCCTGGCACTGTTGTAGATACCAAGGATACAAAGATGAACAACGGTATTTTGCCTAGAGGAGTAAATAGTTAACTATTGCCTATAGACTAAGTGTAACTTCTTAGCATGGCATTCTTAATCTGATACTAAAATTTGATTTCCCGCAACATTTCCTTACATAACCAATATTCAGAGCAACCACATCAGACCATTTAGCATTCCCTAAACATAAGGTGCACTTTTATCCACTTTGTCTTTGTGCTATTATATCAGTCCAGAATCCACTCATTATTCATCAATTCAAAACACATGTATTTGACTCTTTCCTTGTGCCAGGCACTATGTTGGGTGTCAGGAACATGGAGATAAATAAGATATAATCTCTTTCCTCAAAGATCTTAGCCTAGGAAAGGAGAAACATCCTTCCCCTTTTCACCTACTGTAATTCTCTTCTTCAAGGCCCAGATGAAATCTATGGCCTTTGTGTAGCCTTCCCAGATCTCTTTCTTTCAGTACACAGCTTATAATTACTTTGAATCTTTTCATTCCTTCTGTGTTAAAATAAACTGCTTTGTATGCTTCTCCTTCTAAACTGTCATATCAGTTCCTGGGCAGAGATCATGTTTTATCCACCTTTGTATCCCTGCTAGCAGTTAGCACAATTCTTTGCATAAAACAGTTCTCAGCAACAGTTGGCCGAATTGGAAAAAGAATGCAGTCCAAAACCTAAACCTCACGCCACCTGGCAGAGATATAAAATCAAGGCACACGTGTTGAACTGAATTAAAAGACGGGGAATCCAGTAAGCCAAGCCACCCAGAAGGATACTTTTATTATATGCCAGGGAGTCATTTGTTTACCTTTGTTTCAGATTTGTTTATTGCTCTTGTAAACTACAACTGGAGCTCTAATAGTCTGGCTGCCACATAACAGACCCGAGCCAAACATTCTAAGATCATTCCCAAAAAGAGGAATGGAACTTCTAGGACCTTTACAGTTGTCCTAATGTCAGCCGTCTGGACTTAGGAATGTGGAATCCTATTTATCAGAGCTGGGAGATACCTTAGCTGTCTCAGAGATGATAAGCTCCCTCTCAGAGAGGGGCACTGACTTATCTAAGGGCATGTAGCTATGAACACGTATTCACATATGTAAGCATAAGCAGATGAACCTTCCATTCACTCTTTACCCTGTGTAGAAACTGCTGGAAATGAGGGTCATATCTTCTCCCTAAAACGTCACAGTTATTCATCCCACTGTTTCCCTGATTATTTACCTCTCCTGCTTTTGCACGCAGGCATAAATTTTCAGAGAATCCCCCCAAGTAGTACCTTACCTCTTTAACCTGTGATTCCTAATGCCGCTCATGGAATGATGTAGCAGCAATAACTCAGGATCAAAAGTCAGAAGTCCCAAGTGCTAGTGCCAGTTCTTGTACCACCTCACTGTGGAACTTTGGGCAAGCCACTTACAGCTACCCAGCTTTATTTCACCATTAGTGTTCAGGCCAGGTGTGGTGGCTCACACCTGTAGTCACAGCACTTTGGCAGGCCCAGGCATGGCGAAACCCCATCCTACAAAACAAACAAACAAACAAAAAAACAAATTTAGGTGGGCTTGGTGGTGCACACCTATAGTCCCAGCTACTCAGGAAGCTGAGGTGGGAGGATCGTTTGAGCCCAGGAGGTTGAGACTGCAGTGAACTGTGATCACACCACTGCACTCCAGCCTGAGTGACAGAGCAGACTTGGAGGAAGATAGATCAAACCATGGATGGAGGAAATGCAAAGAAGGAATTGACCTAATTGTTAACATGTTTTGCAGGCCACTGATTTAAACAGCTATTGCTTTCGTTGTTCAGATTTAAACTTATTATTATCATTTCATAACATCTTTATTGAGATGTAATTCATATATCATACAATCCAACCATTTCAAGTATACAGGTAGGCCGGGCGCGGTGGCTCACGCCTGTAATCCCAGCACTTTGGGAGGCCAAGGCAGGTGGATCACAAGGTCAGGAGATCAAGACCATCCTGGCTAACATGGAGAAACCCTGTCTCCACTAAAAATACAAAAAAATTAGCCGGGCGTGGTGGCGGGCGCCTGTAGTCCCAGCTACTCGGGAGACTGAGGCAGGAGAATGGCATGAACCCGGGAGGAAGAGCTTGCAGTGAGCCAAGATCGCCACTGCACTCCAGCCTGGGCAACAGAGCAAGACTCCGTCTCAGAAAAAATAAATAAAAATAAATTAAAAAAAAAAAGTATACAGATTAATGTTTTTTGTTTTTTGTTTTTTTGAGATGGGGTCTTGCTCTGTCGCCCAGGCTGGAGTGCAGTGGCGCGATCTCGGCTTACTACAAGCTCTGCCTCCCGGGTTCCCGCCATTCACCTGCCTCAGCCTCCTGAGTAGCTGGGACTACAGGCGCCCGCCACTACGCCCGGCTAATTTTTTAGTAGAGTAGATAGTAATTTTTAGTAGAGATGGAGTTTCACCATGTTAGCCAGGATGGTCTCGATCTCCTGACCTCATGATCTGCCCACCTTGGCCTCCCAAAGTGCTAGGATTACAGGCGTGAGCCACCATGCCCAGCCAGATCAATGGTTTTTAAATTGTATTTAAAATTGTGCAACCGTCACTACAATTACGTTTAGAACATTTTCATTACCACACAACAAAACTCTGTATCTTTTATAGTCATGCTGTGTCACCACCCCATCCCCCTAGCAGTAGACATCACTTATCTACTTTCTACCTCTATCTATAGATTACCTATTCTTGATGTTTCACATACGTTGAATCATGTAAGTGGTTCTTTGTGACTGCTTTCTTTTACTTATCTTTTTTTTTTTTTTTTGAGACGGAGTTTCGCTCTTGTTGCCCAGGCTGGAGTGCAATGGCGCAATCTTGGCTCACCACAACCTCCGCCTCCTGGGCTCAAGCGATTCTCCTGCTTCAGCCTCCCGAGTAGCGGGGATTACAGGAATGCGCCACCATGCCCGCCTAATTTTGTATTTTTAGTAGAGACAGGGTTTCTCCATGTTGGTCAGGCTGGTCTCGAACTCCTGACCTCGTGATCCACCCACCTCAGCCTCCCGAAGTGCTGTGATTACAGGCGTGAGCCACTGCACCCAGCCTACTTATCATGTTTTTAAGGCTCATCCATGTTGTAACATGTATCAGTATCTCATTTTCATGGCTAGATAATATTCCATTGTATTAAAATACTGCATTTTGTTTCTCCGTCAATTAACAGACATTTGGATTATTACCATTTTTGGCTATTATGAATAATGCTGCTGTGAACATTCATGTACAAGTATTTGCATTGATGTATGTTTCAATTTTCTTGGGTATATACTAGGAGTAGATTTGCTGGGTCACATAATAACTCTATGTTTAACTTTTTGAAGAACTGTCAAATTGTTTTCCAAAGTGCTGTACCATTGCCACCAGCAATGTATGACGTTTCCAATTTCTTCACATTCTTGCCAACACTAGTTATTGTCTGTCTTTTTTCCTATATCCATTCTTTTTTTTAATTTTATTTTTCCATAAGTTATTGAGGTACAGGTGGCATTTGGTTACATGAGTAAGTTGTTTGGTGGAGATTTGTGGCGAACCACCACCCAAGCAGTATACAATGCACCATATTTGTAGTCTTTTATCCCTCACCCCCTCTCACTCTTCCCCCCAAGTCCCCAAAGTCCATTGTATCATTCTTATGCTTTTGCATCCTCATAGCTTAGCTCCCACATATCAGTGAGAACATATGATGTTTGGTTTTCCATTCCTGAGTTACTTCACTTAGAATAATAGTCTCTAATCTCCTCCAGGTCATTGCAAATGCTGTTAATTCATTCCTTTTATGGATGAGTAGTACTCCATCATATACATATACCAGAGTTTCTTTATCCACTCGTTGATTGATGGGCATTTGGGTTGGTTCCACGATTTTGCTATTGTGAATTATGCTGCTATAAACATGCACGTGCAAGTATCTTTTTCGAATAATGACTTCTTTTCCTCTGGGTAGATACCCAGTAGTGGGATTGCTGGATCAAATGGTAGTCTACTTTTAGTTTTTAAAGGAATCTCCACACTGTTTTCCGTAGCAGCTGTACTAGTTTACATTCCCACCAGCAGCGTAGAAGTGTTCCCTGATAGCTGCATCCATGCCAACATCTATTTTTTTATTATTTGATTATGGTCATTCTTATGGGAGTAAGGTGGTATCGTATTGTGGTTTTGATTTGCATTTTCCTGATCATTAGTGATGTTGAGCATTTTTTTCATATGTTTGTTGGCTATTCGTATATTTTCTTTTGAGAATTGTCTATTCATGTCCTTAGCCCACTTTTTGATGGGCTCAATTGTTTTTTTGTCTTATTGATTTGTTTGAGTTCATCGTAGATTCTGGATATTAGTCCTTTATCCGATGTATAGATTGTGAAGATTTTCTCCCACTCTGTGGGTTGTCTGTTTACTCTACTGACTGTTCCTTTTGCTGTGCAAAAGCTCTTTAGTTTAATTAGGTCCCAGCTATTTACCTTTATTTATATTGCAACTGCTATTTTTTTTTTTTTTTTTGCCATGAAATCCTTGGCCAAGCCAATGTCTAGAAGGGTTTTTCCAAACTTATCTTCTAGAAATTTTATAGTTTCAGGTCTTAGGTTTAAGTCCTTAATCCATCTTGTTTTTTGTTTATTTGTTTGCTTTGTTTTGTGTTTTGTTTGTTTGTTTGTTTGTTTGTTTGTTTTTTTGAGAGGGAGTCTCGCAGTCTCGCTCTATCACCCAGGCTGGAGTGCAGTGGCGTGATCAGAGCTCACTGCAAGCTCCGCCTCCCAGGTTCACGCCATTCTCCTGCTTCAGCCTCCCAAGTAGCTGGGACTATAGGCACCCGCCACCACGTCCGGCTAATTTTTTGTATTTTTAGTAGAGATGGGTTTCACCGTGTTAGCCAGGATGGTCTCGATCTCCTGACCTCGTGATCTGCCTGCCTCAGCCTCCCAAAGCGTTAGGATTACAGGTGTGAGCCACTACGCCCAGCTGCTTAATCCATCTTGAGTTGATTTTTGTATAAGGTAAAAGATGAGGATCCAGTTTCGTTCTTCTACATGTGGTTAATCAATTATCCCAGCACCATTTGTTGAAAAGGGTGTCCTTTCCCCACTTTATGTTTTTGCTTGCTTTGTCAAAGATCAGTTGTCTGTAAGTATTTGGGTGTATTTCTGGGTTCTCTATTCTGTTCCATTGGTCTATGTGCCTATTTTTATACCAGTATCATGCTGTTTTGGTGACTATGGCCTTAGAGTATTATTTGAAATCAGGTAGTATGATGCCTCCGGATTTGTTCTTTTTGCTTACTCTTGCTTTGGCTATGTGGGCTCTTTTTTGGTTCCATATGAATTTTAGAATTGTTTTTTCTAACTCTGTGAAGAATGATGGTGGTGTTTTGATGGAGATTGCATTGAATTTGTAGATTGCTTTTGGCAGTATGGTCATTTTCACAATATTGATTATATCCATTCTCCTATAGCCATTCTTGCTGGTATGAAGTGGTATCTCATGGTTTTGATTTGCATTTCCATAATGACTATAATGATGTTGGGCATCTTTTCATGTGCTTATTGGCCACTGGTGTATCTTCTTTAAGAAATGTCTAAAATTTACTCTGCTTTTTCCTATTTTCATTATTGAATCTGTTCTATCTTTCCTATTTGGGCATGGTCATATCTCACCCATTCACAAATACCATGTTTCTCCCCCAGTTTCCTCTGATTCCCTCAGTTTTAGTAGAGGAGAGAAAGCATAAAACCTAGAACACAAAGGCATGGGTTTGAATGCTAGCTCTGATACTGTTATTAGTCCATTCTTGTGTTGCTATACTGGAATACCTGCAAGTGGCTAATTTATAAAAGAAAAGAGGTTTATCTTGGCTCACACTTCTGCAGGATGTACAGGAAGCACAGCACCAGCATCTTCTGGTGAGGTCTCAGGAAGCTTTCAATCATGGTGGAAGGCAAAGGGGAAGCAGGCATGTAAGATGGAGACAGAAGGAAGCAAGAAAGAGGAAGGGAGGTCTCAGATCCTTTTAAACAACGAGATCTCACGTGTAATCTAACTGAGCAAGAACTCACTCATCACCAAGGGATGGTGTTAAGCCATTCATGAGGGATCTGCCCCCTTGACCCAAACACCTCCCATTAGGCCCATCTCTAACAATGGAGGTCACATTCCAATATGAGATTGGGAGCGACAAAACATCCAAACCATATCAGTTAATTAACTTTCTTATTATCCCTAAACATGTTTCCTAATCTAAAATGAGAATATCTATCTTACAAGACCAAAGAGAGTATTAAATGATAAACGCAAGTTACAGAATTCCAAAGACTATATAGCAATATGTAAATGATAGCTACAAGAGTAAATCAGAGCATTTTTCTTTCTTTCTTTCCTTTTTTTTTTTTTTTTTTTTTTGAGACAGAGTCTCACTCCACTGTCCAGGCTGGAGTGCAGTGGCACAATCTCAACTCACTGCAATCTCTGCCTCCTGGGTAAAAGCTATTCTCCTTCCTTAGCCTCCTGAGTAACTGGAACTGTAGGCACGTGCCACCATGCCTGGCTAATTTTTGTATATTTACTAGAGACAGGGTTTCACCATGTTGGCCCCGCTGGTCTCAAACTCCTGACCTCAGGTGAACTGCCCACCTCAGCCTCCCAAAGTGCTGGGATTACAGGCATGAGCCACGATGCCCAGCCACATAACATATTTTTATTTGTGTGTTTCTTCTAGTTATACAAAGCATCTTGCCTTGTGTTTTTCTTTTTTGGGTATGTTTTATCTTCCCAAGAAAAGACTGGGCTCCTTGAGAAGGATCATATCCTAATCGTTTTGTGTCTTCCAAAGTACATAGCATAAAGCCTTCTATATGGAAGTTTCTGACAAACATTTATTAAATAAGTAAATAAATTAATGATGTGAGGTATAGTGAACATTTATGGGTTTTGTTGTTTTTGCTTTTCTATTTTATTTTTCTTTTGTTCTGTTTTTTGAGCCCAGGAGGTTGAAGCTGCAGTGAGCCATGATCGTGCCACCAATTCCAGCCTGGGCAACAGACCAAGATTTTGTCTCAAAAAAAAAGATAATATATGTAAAGTCAGTAAATACAGCAGTGGCTGCTGATCTTCAGGCTTCTCATTTGCATCAATTCTGTTTCTTTTCTTTTCTTTTTTTTTTTTTTTTGAGACGGAGTCTTGCTCTCTCCCCCAGGCTGGAGGGCAGTGGCGCAATCTCGGCTCACTGCAAGCTCCGCCTCCCAGGTTCACGCCATTCTCTGCCTCAGCCTCCCGAGTAGCTGGGACTATAGGCGCCCACCACCACGCCCGGCTAATTTTTTGTATTTTTAGCAGAGATGGGGTTTCACAGTGTTAACCAGGATGGTCTCGATCTCCTGACCTCATGATCCACCCGCCTCGGCCCCCCAAAGTGCTGGGATTACAGGCGTGAGCCACCGCGCCCGGCCGCATCAATTCTTTAAAATCACCTGTACCTGTTTTGGTTGCCCAGCATCTGAAATCTCTTCCTCTGTGTGAGTCTTAATGGGAGACAGGATCTCAACTCCCACGAGAGATGTCAAAGGTATCTAAAGTTTTCCTTTTTCCCGCTGCACTTGCAGCTAAGGCAAAAGCAACGTGATCAAGGCTTGGTCATTTGGCTGCTTCCACTCAGGACGTTGACTCTTGAACAAATGATGTAAAGACACAGGGGTCAGAGAATTCCTTTAATATGGAAGCATGCATTGGTGATGGAGGTAGTGCTTCCAGCTGAGGTATCCTTAATATCATTCATGTGGTGTGACTTTGGCTGTGGTCCCTGGTTCTACTTTCTGAGCTTGATTATCTGGCTTTCCCATCAACTCTAAGGATTACTTAATAACCTTCCAATATACTTATTTTCCCCTTAAGTTGGCAGAGTTGGTTTCTGTTGCTTGCAACTAATAATCTTAGCATACCTCTGGAGTAAGGATTTGGGGAGAATGAGAAAGCAGGAGGTGTTCCATTTTTCCTTTATGAAATTTCTTTGTAAACATCTGTGTTATTGCTATTGTTGTACCACTTCTGTCATTTAAAAATATGCTTTTAAAATAAATAACCTAGGGCATAGTGGGTAAAGAGAAATGGTACAAAATAAAATTTGAGGGGCTGGGCATGATGGCTCATGCCTGTAATCCCAGCACTTTGGGAGGCTGAGGCAGGCAGATCACAAGGTCAGGAGTTCAAGATCAGCCTGACCAATATGGTGAAACCCTGTCGCTACTAAAAATACAAAAATGAGTGGGGCATGGTGGCATATGCCTTTAATCCCAGCTACTCAGGAGGCTGAGGTAGGAGAATAGCTTGAACCCAGGAGGCAGAGGTTGCAGTGAGTAGAGATCGCATCACTGCACTCCAGCCTGGGCGACAGAGCGAGACTCCATCTAAAAATAATAATAATAATAAAATAAAATTAGAACATTAGGTTGGGGCCACATTGTGCATGGCCTTGAATGTCATTTTGAGGATTCTGAATTTAACTCAATAAGTATGAAAAATGTAAAAAACAGTCCAGGCATGGTGGCTCATGCCTGTAATCCCAGCACTTTGTGAGGCCAAGGCGGGTGGATCACTTGAGGTCAGGAGCTTAAGACCAGCCTGACCAACATGGTGAAACCCCGACTACTAAAATTACAAAAAATTAGCTGGGCATGGTGGCACATGCCTGTAATCCCAGCTACTCAGGAGGCTGAGTCAGGAGAATTGCTTGAACCTGGGAGGCAGAGGTTGCAGTGAGCTGAGATCACACTACTGCACTCCAGCCTGGGCGACAGAGGCTTGTTTTGGGCGACTGGGCGACAGAGGTTTGTTTTGTCTCAAAACAAACAAAACAAAACAAAACAACAACAAAAACAGAATAATGACACAATTAGATCTGTGTTTTTTATTGCAATGTAGAAGATGAATTAAAACATGGAGAAATTAGACAATTTCTTAGGAGGAGGCTACTGCCAGGGTCCAGACAAAAGATTGAGAACATTTCTCAATTTTGAAAGAAAGAGACACACACACAAGTTGGGTTATCTGGAAGCAGAGGCTGAGACAGAGTTTGAGGTGCAAGATGCTTACCGGGAGGAAGAAGCAGGGCTGAGCTAAGAGAGAAGTCAAACTGCAATGCAGATCTGACAAAGACCCAGCCTCCCTGGCAGGGAGCTCTGGAGTGAATATTTCCAGTCCTGGCCAGCCCTTGTCAAGCCAACCTATTCTCAGAGCTGTCCTGCAGTTGGTCAAAATGATCAAACCTTTATACCCCTGCCTTGCTCAGGTACCGAGTGAGGGCAGCTCTGGGATGGACATGATCTTGTGTAGGACTGTCCTCTACAGCTGAGGCAGACATTGAAAGAACTGAAGTAGGCGGAAGTTGTCTGCTAGCTATTCCCCCTAGAGCTGAACAGCAAGTCTTTTTTTTCTTATGTATGTATGTATTTATTTATTTATTTATTTGAGATGGTGTTTCACTCTTGTTGCCCAGGCTGGAATGCAGTGGCGAGATCTCAGCTCATTGCAACCTCCGCCTCTCGGGTTCAAGCGATTCTCCTGCCTCAGCCCCTGCTAGTTGCTGGGATTACAGGTGTGCACTACCACGCCCACCTAATTTTTGTATTTTTAGTAGAGACAGGGTTTCGCCATGTTGGCCAGGCTGGTCTCCAACTCCTGACCTCAGGTGATCCCCCCACCTCGGCCTCCCAAAGTGCTGGGATTACAGGTATGAACCACCGTGCCTGGCCAACAGGAAGTCTTTCTTTGGAGGTAGAACTGAATGGTACAGCTTCATGTTTACCACAAAGAAAGAGAGGAATTATGATATCTTGAACAAAGGTAATGGGGTAGAAATGAGTGAATGTGTTTTATACATACTGTATTTGGTAGGTGGGGATAAATAAGAGGGAGTAAATAAAGGTTAACAGTGAGGTCTCTCCACTTACATGATTTGATGGTTATTCTGTTATCCATTAATGAACAGTAAACATCAGAAGTAGAGAGAGATTTGGGGAGAAAGATAATAAATCTGATTTTGAACATGTTGATTCTGAAATGTCTACAGAGCATTAAGGTAGAGATGACTTTAAAGAATCAATGCAAATGAGAGGTCTGGAGATCAGAAGCCACTGCTGTATTTACTGACTATACATATACTATCTTTTTTTTTTTTTTTTTTTCTGGGTCTGTTGCCAGGCTGGAGTGTGGTGGCACGATCATGGCTCAATGCAGCCTCAACCTCCTGGGCTCAAGCAATCCTCTTACCTCAGCCTCTTGAGTAACTGCAACTACAGGCCCACACCACCACGCCCAGCTAATTTTTTCTACTTTTTTATAGAGACAGGGTCTCATTATATTGCCTAGGCTGGTCTCAAACTCCTGAGCTCAAGCAATCCTCCTGCCTCCGCCTCCCAAAGTGTTGGGATTACAGGTGTGAGCTAGTCACTGTGTTTGGCTTTTTTTTTTTTTTTTTTTTTTTGAGACAGAGCCTTGCTCTGTCACCCAGGCTGGAGTGCAGTGGCGCGATCTCGGCTCACTGCAAGCTCCGCCTCCCGCGTTCTCGCCATTCTCCTGCCTCAGCCTTCTGAGGAGCTGGGACTACAGCTGCCCGCCACCATGCCAGGCTAATTTTTTGTATTTTGTTTAGTAGAGACAGGGTTTCACCGTGTTAGTCAGGATGGTCTTGATCTCCTGACTTCATGATCTGCCCGCCTCGGCCTCCCAAAGTGCTGGGATTGCAGGTGTGAGCCACCATGTCCGGCTTGCGCTTGGCATATTATTTTACATATATACTTTTATTTAATACTCTTCACGCCTGTATGAATTAGGTATTGTTTTTCTTGTACCCTTTGGCATATTTTATTAATACCATTTGGGAACAAAAAAACTGAGACTAGAAGAGGTTAAATTTCTGGCTCAAAGAAGTAAAACTTAAGTCTGATGACAAAACACATACTCTTTTTTTTTTTTCAGAAAAGAAAAAAAGAATCTCACTCTCTTGCCCAGGTTGCAGTGCAGTGGTGTTATCTGGGCTCACTGCAACCTCTGCCTCTCGGGTTCAAGTGATTCTCCTGCCTCAGCCTCCCAAGTAGCTGGGATTACGGGGCATGTGCCACCACACTCAGCTAATTTTTGTGTTTTTAGTAGAGATAGGATTTCACTGTGTTGGTCAGGCTTGTCTTGAACTCCTGACCTCATAGGCGTGAGCCACCGCGCCTGGCCAACAAAACACATGCTCTTAAAGATAAAATTATATTGCTTTTCCATGGAAACCACAGGTAGATAGTATTTGAAGCCATGAAGGTCAGTAGGTCACCTAGAAAGGGTATAGTTCAAACAGGAACAAAAGGAAAAAAATGGAATTCTAAGGAAGCCAACATTTCCAGGGTGAATCAAGTAAGATGACATAGTCAACGGGATTGAAAAAAAGTAGACAGAACAGTTTTTAAAAATTGAAGTATGGTATCTCAGAAGTTAAGGTAAAAAGAGAGTTCTAGTCTGCAAATTTGCAGATACCATATAGGGTGATGGTTTGACAATTAGAGGTTACTAGTGATCTTAGAGCAGTTTATAGAGAAGTCAGATTGCAGTGGGTCTAAGAATGAGTGTGAAGGCCAGGCACGGTGGCTCACATCTAATCCTAGCATGGTGGGAGGCTGAAGTGGGCGAATCACGAGGTCAGGAGTTCAAGACCAGCCTAGCCAACATGGTGAAACCCCATCTCTATTAAAAATACAAAAATTAGCTGGGTGTGGTGGCATGCATCTGTAATCCCAGCTGCTTGGAAGGCTGAGGCAGGAGAATTACTTGAATCTGGGAGGCAGAGGTTCCAGTGAGCTGAGATCACGCTGTTGCACTCCAGCCTGGGCAACAGAGCAAGACTCTGTCTCAAAAAAAAAAAAAAAAAAAAAGAGTGAGAAATAAGGAAGCAGAAGAAATGGGTATAGGTTACTTTTCCAAAAATTTTGCAAAGTGGAGGAGATAACAATGCTTTAAATATAAGATATTTATTAATATTATTAATTGATTAATAATCGATCACTGCCATATGACTTGGATTTTACATTTCTACCACTTCTTCGTGTTACTTCTTTCTACCCTATTATACCAGTGTCCCATTCCAAGTCTGACACACCTGGAAGCATTGAATGTTTTATTTTGATTGTGGATGATTTGTTTATTTGGTTACAGCTTTTGAATGCCTCAGGTGATTCTGTCTATCTTTGGAGGATGGGCCATAGGCCCCCTGCCCCAACTCCATTATCTGTTTTCCACAAAGATAGATAAACATTCACTTATCAGACTAATTCACCAAAGCATACAGGTTCTTAGTTTCTTAGCAAACCAAGTACTTTGTCCACCTCTCCTCTCCATCTCCCCTCCCTCAAATCTTCAGTGGGCAGATGTGGGAGAAGAAAGGAGCTGTCACTCCAAACCTTCTGGTGTTTCAGTGGGGGAGTCTGGCTTCACAGTGAGCTGAAACTTTCCCTTGCCAGCCTCCATCAGTCCAGCCCCTCCTGAGGGGGCTGGAGAGTAATCAACATCGCCGTCCACCTGTGCACAGGAAGATGCCTACAGCCACACCAGCAATGATGAAACTGCCCACCAGGACGCCCAGGACCAGCGAAGTGTAGGAGCGGCTTGTTTGGCTCCCTGCAGAACATGCAGAGAGTTAGCCCGAAGAATAGACCCCCAAGGAGTCCATGATTTGAGTCAAACCCCAAAGCATTTCTGCCCCAGGAGAAAGGGACCCGTTTACCAACTGACTTAAGTTGAGTGTGTTCTGTCCCAAACCCCCAGCTGTGGGCCTCTTGTTGCTCTAGGCATCCATTCTTCAGGTCCATCCATTTGTCTGGAACCCGCCCTCTCCCCAGCTTGCAGGCCTGGGCCCCAGTCCCATCATACCTTTCATGTTTTCCATGGAAATATGTTTCTGCACATACTGCACACAGGTGTCCTCCAGGAATTCCCGCAGTTCATACCGAGTGCGGTTGTAGGCATTGAGCTGCTGCAAGATGAAGGTGACCACTTTGGAGGGGACCTGGGTGTCTGCCTGCCACAAGGCTGTCTCCGGCCGGAAACTCACAAAGGAGCTCCCGTTCACGGCCACTTCGAAGAAGACATGGGCTCTAGAGCCCTCGGGAGGCAGCTCACAGCCCAGGAAGCAGCGGATGGTCAGAGGAACTGTGGATAGAGAGTCAGGGTCAGGGGACTGTGCAGAGAGGGTGCCAGGTGTGGGAGGAGGCCCAGCAAGGGGAAAAGAACATAGGAAGGTGAGAGTCAGTGCTGTGAGGAGAGGGGAGTCTATAGGTCAGGGAACTGTGGGGAGAAGGGCCTGGGGCTGTGAGGAGGGGTTTGTGGTTAGACTGTTACAGGCTGAGAAAGAAGGGGCCAGGGACTATGATGAAAAAAGGGAATTGTCAGGCCTTGTTCAACTGGTGATAGAAAAAAAAAATGGGGGTTGGGCGGCGGGGGGCAGGGACTCACACCTGTAATCCCAGCACTTTGGGAAGCCAGGGCGGTGGATCGCCTGAGGTCAGGAGTTCCAGACGAGCCTGGCCAACATGGCGAAACCCCCTCTCTACTAAAAATACAAAAAAAGAGCCGGGCCTGGTGGCGAGCACCTGTAATATCAGCTACTTGGGAGGCTGAGGCAGAAGAATCGCTTGAACCCGGGATGCGGAGGTTGCAGTGAACCGAGATCGGGCCACTGCACTCCAGTCTGGACGACAGAGCAAGACTCTGTCTCAGAAAGAAAAAAAAAAAAAAAGGTGGGTGCAGTGGGGGACTAGGAGAGAAAGGATTTAAAGGCTATGATCGGGGTGAGGGACGGAGTGGTACTTTGAGAAAAGAAACTAGGGTCTTTGAGAAGAAGGAGTTGGGGTTGTGATGGGGAGGGAGTGGGGCTTTGAGAGAAGAAACTGGGGTCTTTGGGGGAGGAGTTGGGGTCATGAGTGGAGCTAAGAGCGAAGTCATCAGCTTGTATGAGGAGAGGTGGCTGGAGGGTGGAGAGTGAAGTGCTGGGGGTGTGGGAAGAGAAGGACGGGGATCTATGAAGAAAAGGAGTTGGAGGACTGTGAGGTGAGGGGTGAGGAGTTTTCAGGGCACCTTCGGTGTCACGGTGTGAGGGCCTCCCAACAGGGTCTACCCCAAGAGGTTATGCCAGCAGGCCGACCGCCCGAGTCGGGGCTTTCTTAGCGGGGACACCTGCCTCTCTCCAGCCCCCACGCAGCAATTTTCAAAGGCCCAGGCGCCACCGAGCTCCAATGGCGGCCCAGTCCCAGCAAGCCCCAGCCCGCCTCCACCAGTCAGGCCCCGCCCCCACCAGCCCCGCCCAGACCCCGCCCCCGCTGCGTGCCCACTCACAGGCCAAGGTCCGCTCCTGGTGCACCAGGCGCACGAGGCCGTGGAACTCGAGTAGGTAGGCCTGCAGGCCACTCTGCATGCGCGCCCAGCTCTCGGGCTCCTGCAAGGGCTGCAGCTGGAGGATCGTGGCGTTGGTGCCTGGGCCTTCCAGCACGTGTGTCAGGTGTCCCCCCAGCGACGCGTTGCCCTGGTACCACACGTGATAGGGGTCACGGAAGTAGGAGATCTGGAGCATATGAAGGCTTTGGAGGCCTGCGGGCAGAGTCAGCGTCAGCCTGGGCCGGCGTGGGAGGGGGCGGCGGGCAGCGGAAGATAATAACCCCCTACCTTGAGGCTGGCCGCCCACCTTCTCGACCCTTCATAAACTATAATGTGCCCTCCCACCGCTTCTCCCATTTGACGCTCACAGTAACTCTGCCAGGAGGGCAGGACAGGGATTATTATCTCCGTTTTACAGATGAGGAAACTGAGGCCTGCAGTGGAAGAGACACTCCTTTCTGCTTCCTTTTTCACCCTCGGCTCTCCCTCCCCCCGTTTCCTGTTAACCAACGGAACAAATGGTTAACAAATCCTGACCTGAATAAAATCCCAGTTCCATCGCCTGTTCTCTGTCTCCTCTTCCACTGCCCTGATTCAGGATTCACCCGTCTCATCTGGACGGGGGTAGTACCTTTCTACATCTCCCCATTCTCTATTCCGACCTCCACCTGACCCAGGGATGAGATCATGTCCTTTTCCTACTTAAAATCTTCCAGTGCCATAACCCCCTCCCCTTCATTAATCAAAAATAATCATAGCCAATGTCCATTAGGTGCTTATTATAACCTGGGCAATGGGCTTTACATACATTATTATCTTTGTGCCTTTCCCAAATGGCTTAATGCAGTAGCTACTATTATTATTATTATTATTATTTTTTTTTTTTTTTGAGACGGAGTCTTGCTCTGTCGCCCAGGCTGGAGTGCAGTGGTGCGATCTGGGCTCGTAGCTACTATTATTAACCCCAGTCTACATGGGAAACTGAGGCAGAGATAGTGCGGCAGAGCCAAGGTTTGCATGTAGGCAGTCAAGTCCAGTACTCTTAGCCATTCTGCTACACTGCCTCCCCACAGGATCAAGTCCAGAGTCGTTAGCCTGGCATTTAAGGCTGCTAGATACCTGGCCCTTGCTGCCTTTTCTGGCCGCTTCCCACTGCTTATATATCAAACTAGTTGGGGTTCCTCATGCCGCCTTTGGCTGACACATGAATACCATGTCAGGATTGCTCTGCCTCCCTTTTTCTGCCTAGCGGAGTTTATTCGTGATTTAAAACCCAGCTAAGAGACTGGGCACAGTGGCTCATGCCTGTAATCTCAGCACTTTGGGAGGCCGAGGCGGGTGGATCATTTGAGGTCAGGGATTCAAGACCAGCCTGGCCAACATGGAGAAATCCCATCTGTACTAAAAGTACAAATATTAGCCAGACGTGGTGGTATATGCCTGTAGTCCCAGCTACTCAGGAGGCTGAGGCAGGAGAATCGCTTGAACCTGGGAGGTGGAGGTTGCAGTTAGCTGAGATTGTGCCACTCTATTCCAGCCTGGGTGACAGCCTGAGACTCCATCTCAAAAAAAAAAAAAAAAAAAGACCCAGCTCAGTTGCCCTCTCCTTGGAAATTTTTTTCTGATGCCCCACAAGACACAGTGGGTCTGTTTCAGTGATCCCAGACCACCATATATTAGTGAATATCTCACTAGATTCTACCTGACTGTCTTCAAACACACACAGGCTACAATGGACTCCTCTAGGCTATGGAACCATGCCTGGTGATCTCTGCTTCCTACATGCAGAAAAGAGTCTGGCACAGAGTTGATGCCCAGAGCACATTTGGATGAGTCCAGGGTTGTAAATCTGTGTGTGTGAGTGGGTCCTGTCTGTGTTTGCATTTGAGAAGTTGTGCTTTGTATCTGCAGATGTGAATAAGTATATTTATGGATAACCCATGGTCCTTAACTACTCTGTGACCCAGTTTCCTCCTCTATAAAATGAAGATAGTAATAATATTACCCACCTTTCGGGGTTTGTGCGAGTTAAATGGGTCAATCCAAGTATTAACCATAGTGAGCACCCATTGAATACTGGTTATTATTTGCTGCCTCTCTGAGGGGGAGACTGAAGCTATGGAGACTGTGAGAGAGGGGAAAGGAGGTCCCTGTGCAATTATAAGGGAGGGAAATAACTCCCTTTTCTGCTTAAACAGGGCCACTTCAGGCAGCCTGATCGCCCATAAGTTCTATTAGGCACAGCATCTCTTTCTCTCAAGTTCCACCAGCTGCACCCAGTCTTCTTCCATTTTCCCTAGCCTCCCCTCACCTCTCTCTGCCCCAGTCTTCCCTCAGTTCTTCCATCAGTTTTCCCAGTGTCTTCCCATTCCCTCCATTTCTCTTCTCATCTGAGCATCTTCCCGTCTCCCCTAGATGTACCACTATCTACCATCACCCTCAGTTCCCCTTTCTCCCCTCTCCCTGAGGCTGATTCTCCTACCCTCTCTGCTGGTTTCTTTCTCAGGTTTCCAGTCATCCTGTTTCCCCTAGCCTCTTTCATCTCCCCCTTTTCAGGGGCTTAAATGTACTAACTCACCTTGGCTCTGAGACACAAACCAGTCCCCAAGACTCTGCGTGCCCTGTAGAGCAATCTAGCCAGCTGCAGACACAGATGCTGTGAGATAAGCTATCCTGTGGTCTTGCCACGTACCCAGATAGAATGAGATTCTCCAGAACCATCTTGAGGCAGGAGATGTGCCCCCGACTCACCATCTGAGGCGTTTTGGCTACAAAAGGCCCAGTCAGACAGCAGCAGTATCGGCAGTAATGTTGTCAACATCCTGAAGTTGAGGCTCTGGGCCTGGGTTCCTCGCTCCGGCAGGCTGGGGGCTCCACTGGCGGCAGTCTAGGGAAAAGAGAAGTGAGGACCGTCTGGGAGGGGCGGAGTCTGGGCAGAGGAGGATGGAAGAAGGCCAGGAGATGGGAGGAGGAAGAGGGTGTCGGGCTTATAAAGTGTTATTCGTGCTGTGTCTCATTTCCTACTAGGGGGCTGGCCTCCCTCCTACCCTCCCTCTGCCCCGCCCTTCATTGCGCCCTCCTGCCCAGACCTGCCTTTTCCCTCCTCCATGGGCTGCTTCCTAGGAACCAGGAACAGGGAGTGGAAAAGGGGGAGAAGGGCTTGGTGAGAAGTCCTGCCCACGCTGATGCAGGGGGTGGGGCATCTACTGTTAACTTAGAACACACTCCTGGGTGTAGGATCAGCAGGTTGCTGATAGGGAAATGGAGGTCCAGAGAGGTGCAGGGACTTGCCCAAAGTTTATATATCATGGTGGTGACAGATCCAAGATTAAAATTTAGTTTTCCAGTATAATGGCTACATTTTACCAGAATTTTAAGTAAATAGCAATTACGTAATCAAGGATCTTGGTCTCAGAAGTAGTCATAAAATGAGTGTAAAGCATTTCACTGCAACAATTTTTTTTTAAATAGGAGAGAATTATGAGCAATCTGTATAAATCTCAGAAGATGATTGGTTACCTAAAGCAATATTTTTGAAACTGAGGTCATAATTTATTAGTGGACAATGAAAACAATTTAGCAGGTCATGGTTACCATTTTTAAAAAATGAAATAGAACAGAATACAAAAGTTCAGTGCATCACCCTTAGTAAGAGAAAGTGTTATATCATGAAATATTTGCTCAGTTGTACATGTGTGCTTTGGTTTTGTGTGTATGTTTCCATGATGAGTTCTGGATAGCAGTGTAAAATGTGTTCCTTACTCTAGGAAGCAAGTAGAAAAGTTTTAAAGTCACTCCCCCAAGCTATGTTAATCCATACTGTGAATACTATGTAATAGTTAAAAGAAAGTACACCCTCCCCTGCCCAATCCTCACTTTATTTTCATCATATTACTTAGTACTACATGAAATTATATTATTTATTTACATGCTTATTGTTTGAATGTTTCACCAGAATGTAATCTCTATGAGGAAGGAGGACGTTTATCTCGTGCAATAGTCTCCCTGGAAGAGTGCACATCACATAATAAATATCAGCAAAGTGAATGACTGAATGAGATAGTTATGATGTACATAGATGTCCAAGAATAAGTTGCAGAATATTTTGAACAGTTTAGGACCATTTATGTGTCAACCACACACAGAACCACTAAACAACCTGTTTCTTGGTCAGGCATGGTGGCTCACGCCTGTAATCCCAGCAGTTTGGGAGGCCGAGGCAGGCAGATCACAAGGTCAGGAGCTCAAGATCAGCCTAGCCAACATGGTGAAACGCCATCTCTACGAAAAATACAAAAAAAATTAGCTGGGTGTGATGGCGTGAGCCTGTAATCTCAGGTATTTGGGAGACTGAGGCAGGAGAATCGCTTGAGCTTGGGAGATGGAGGTCGCCATGAGCCGAGTTCACGCCATTGCACTCCAGCCTGGGTAACAGAGTGAGACTCTGTCTCAAAAAATAAATAAATAAATAAATAAAATAATAATAAAATAAAATTTTTAATTAAAAAACTTCACTTCTGATTGGGCGTAGTGGCTCATGCCTGTAATCCCAGTACTTTGGGAGGCTGGGTGGGTGGATCACTTGAGGCCAGGAGTTTGAGACCAGCCTGGCCAACAAGGCGAATGTCTCTACTAAAAATACAAAAATTAGCTGGGCATGGTGGTGCATGCCTGTAATCCCAGCTACTTGGGAGACTGAGGCATGAGAATCGCTTGAACCTGGGAGGTGGAGGTTGCAGAGAGCCGAGGTTGTACCATGGCACTCCAGCCTGGGTGATGCAGCAAGATTCTGTCTGAAAAAAAAAAGAAAAGATTTCACTTCTGTTCAAATAATACATATATAATTTCATCCTCAAATATATATATATATATATATGTAATTATTATTTTTTTGAGACACGGTCTTGCTCTGTCACCCAGGCTGTAGTGCAGTGAAGCAATCACAGCTCATTGCAGCCTTGACCTCCCAGGCTCAAGAGATTCTCCCACCTCAACCACCTGAGTAGCTGAGACTACAGGTACGTGCCACTGTGCCACCACACCCAGCTAATTTTTTTGATTTTTACTAGAGACAAGGTCTCGCTATGTTGCCCAGGCTGGTCTTGAACTTCTGCATTCGAGCGATCCTCTGGTATAGGCAGGAGCCACTGCACCTGGCCAAAATTAACTTTCTGTGTGTATTTGTATATACATAGGGAAAATGTCCGAAGGGGTACTGTCAATAGAGATTACCTCTGGGGAATGGGATTGGGTAAAGGACTGAGGGGGATTTAAACTTTTTATTTTATATACTTCTCCCTGGAAAGTTGACGTCATAGTGAAATCTGGAACAAAGGCTGGACGTAAACTAGGCACCCATTCTCTGAACTGAATATATGCAAGAGCTTCCACGCTCACCTTTCAGCTCTTGCAAACTGGCTAAGAAATAGCATCAAAGTCTTTTCTTTTTGCAGCTTATCAAAATAGTCTAGTTGGAAGAGGGATAGGAACTTTGTTTTCCTGCACTGGGCCTCAGGAAAAGTAGAATGACTTAAATCACTACCAATTTATATTGTCTTGACTTTTATTAAAAATTATGAAACATTTCTTTTTTGTTTTTCTTTTCTTTTCTTTTTTTTTTTTTTTTTTTTTTTGAGATGGAGTGTTGCTCTGTCTCCCAGGCTGTAGTGCAGTGGCGTGATTTCGGCGCATTGCAGCCTCCGCCTCCCGGATTCAAGTGATTCTCCTGCCTCAGCCTCCCGAGTTGCTGGCATTGCAGGCACCTGCCACCACACCTGGCTAATTTTTGTATTTTTAGTAGAGATGGGGTTTCACCATGTTGGCCTGGTTGGTCTCAAACTCCTGACCTCAGGTGATCCACTCACTTCAGCCTCCCAAAGTGCTGGGATTACAAGCGTCAGTCATTGTGCACAGCCTGAAATATTTCATTTCTGAAGAGTTATTTCACGCTTAAAGGATTACATTTCAAACATACCTATCCCCACCACCCAGCATAAGAAATACAATATTACTAATATAGTTGAAGCCCCCTATGGACTCTTCCTCAGTTGCATCTCTCTCTCCCTGCCACAGCCCCTGAAGTAACCACTTCAAATGAAAATGAAGATTTGATATTTTTCATTTCCTTATATTTCTATATACTTACACTACTTATGTATATATCCCTAAACAATAGATAGTGGTATTTCATATATTTTGAGCTTTATATAAATGGTATTAAAATGTATGTATTCCTCTGTACATTTTGCTTTTTTCACTTAATATATTAATAAGATTCATTCATGTGGCTATGTGTAGACCATTCATTTTCACTGCTTTAAAATATTCCAGCTGGGGAGGTATAATCCCAGCACTTTGGGAGGCCAAGGTGGGTGGATCACTTGAGCCCAGGAGTTCAAGACCAGCCTGGGCAACATAGTGAAACCCCCATCTCTACAAAAATAAAATAAAATTAGCTGGGCGTGGTGGGGTGTGACTGTGGTCCCAGCTACTCAGGAGGCTGAGGTAGGAGGATTGCTTGAGCCCGGGAGGTTGAGACTGCAGTGAGCCATAATCATGCCACTGCACTCCAGTCTGGGCAACAGAGTGAGACCCTGTCTCAAAAAAAATAAATAAATTTTGGGAATAGATTATTATTTATGTATCCATTCTCTTGTTGCTGAACATTTAAGTTTTTTTCCAGTTTTTTGCTATTACAAACAGTGCTGGTATGAACATTCTCATACACGAGTCCTTGTGCATATGTGGGAGTTTTTGTAGGTGCAAACTTAAGAGTGGAATTTCTGAGTAATAAGGTATATGCATCTTCAGTTTTACTAGATATTGCCAAACTGTTTTACAAAAAGGTTGTGCCAATTTACATTCCCAGCAGCATATGAGAATTCCCTCACTTCACATCCTTGCCAGCTCTTGGCATTATCAGATGGTTGGGTGTAAAATGGCATTTCTCTTTGGTTTTAGTTTGCATTTATCTGACTCTTAGCGAGGTTGTGCATATTTTTGCTTTGACTTTTTTCTCCCTTGAAGGCTTGAAGGGTACTTTGGGATGGGTAAGAGAGGGTAAGAGAGCATATGATTGAACCAATCTGGAATTGAATGCTGTGAGCCTTCGATCTAAGTGGGTAGGGTCTGGGTCCACTTTCACCCACATTATCTTATACAGCGCTCATAACATCAAGGGCTTTCTTTCCTTTTCTTTCTTTCTTTCTTTTTTGTTTTTTGAGATGGAGTCTTGCTCTGTTGCCCAAGCAGGAGTGCAACGGTATGATCTCTGCAGTGTGCAACCTCCGCCTCCTGGATTCAAGCAATTCTCCTGCCTCAGCCTCCCAAGTAGCTGGGATTTACAGGTGGGTGCCACCACGCCTGGCTAATTTTTGCATTTTTAGTAGTGATAGGGTTTCATCATGTTGGCCAGGCTGGTCTTGAATTCCTGACCTCAAGTAATCCATCTGCCTTGGCCTTCCAAAGTGCTGGGATTTGTAATCCCAGGGGGCCAGCCACATCGAGGCCTTTCTAATCAGGTTAAGATCCATCATGGACAAATGGCAGCAGCAATAGCTATTTCCCAAGCACCCCTCTCATATCCTAGAGCCCTGAAAATTGAACAGTGAGACAATGATACCATTATTATAGGTAACACTTATTTCAGGCCAGGAACAGTGTTCAGCTCTTTACATAAATAATCTTAATTTATTCTTATGCTAGCCCTATAAAATGGGTTTCACTAGCATCACCATTTTACTAATAAAGAAACTGAGGTTCAGAGAGGTTAAGTGACTTACCTAAGGTCACACAGCAAAAGCTATAATTTGAAACTTTCTCTCTCTCTGGTGCCAAAGTTTGTGAATTTAACCCCCCCCCAACAGTGTCTCAAAAATTATTTTGAGCACTCTTCATCAATACATTTTTGAACACATACCTCCAACATGCTTGAATGTTTAATATATATGTTATAAAACATTCTTAAAATTCATACTATGTGCTAGGCCTTTAATCATTTTCTCTGGAGCAGACCATGCTCATTGTTTCCATGTTACAGACAAAAAAAAAAAAAAAATTAAAGCTGGTTGGGTGTAGTGGCTCATGCCTGTAAATCAGTAACCAGCATGGCAACATATGAGACTCCATCTCTACAAAAAAAATTTTTTATTAATTAGCCAGGCATGGTGGTACACACCTGTGATCCCATCTACTCGGGAGGCTGAGGCAGGAGTATGGCTTGAGCCCAGGATGTCAAAAGGTCAAGGCTACAGTGAGCTATGTCTGTGCCTCTGCACCCCAGCCTGGGTGCCAGAAAGAGACCCTGTCTCAAACAAAACAAAACCACCACCAAAAAAACTGGGCATGGCGGCTCATGCCTGTAATCCCAGCATTTTGGGAGGCCCAGGCAGAAGGATCCCTTGAGCCCAGGAGTTTGAGACTAACCTGGATAACCTGATGAAACCTTCTCTGCTTCCTCTGTACAAAAAAAAAAAAAAAAAAAAGAAAAAATTAAAGCCCAGAAAAATAGTTAAGTAAGTAGCCCAAGGTCACACAGCTTGGAAGTGCAGAGTGAGGATTTGAACTCAGAAAGTATGGGGCTGGGCATGCCTGTAATCCCAGCACTCTGGGAGGCCAAGGTGGATGGATCACCTGAGGTCAGGAGTTTGAGATCAGCCTGGGCAACATGGTAAAAACTACTAAAAATACAAAAATTAGCTGGGCATGGTGGTGCACCTGTAATCCCAGCTATTCAGGAGGTTGAGGTGGGAGAATCACTTGAACCTGGGAGGCGGAGCTTGCAGTGAGCTAAGATCCTGCCACTGCACTCTAGCCTAAGCAACAGAGCAAGACTCTGTCTCAAAAAAAAAAAAAAAAAAAAAAAAAAAAAAAAAAGGATGGAAGTATGGAGGCCCTGGGGAACAGAGAAAATAAGAGTGTTGGGAGAGGGGCAACTTGAGCATTTTCTCATTCTAAACCCAGGGATGGGGGTGGGGAAGAAAAGAGAAATGCTGCTATTGGAGCCAGGGCCTACACTGCATCTGGGCTGGGTGGCTGAGGTGTAGAAAATCACAGAGTGGGCACCAGGCCAGCAGCTGGGATTTGACTGAGACCTAAAAAATGAGGGTCCTGTTGAGCAAAGGGAAATGAGGGAAGCAAGCGGTAGTGTTTCCTACTCCAGACAGCACATGCTGGAGGAAGATAAGGGAGACAGGAAGCTGAGCCGGGGCCAGTGCTGGTGTAGCCCCAGTGGGTAAGGGAGGCCTTGCCAGGGCAGCAGGAGCAGGGACGGGCCAGGGACTGGCTGTGTGCCCAGCTGGACTTCAGAGGACCAGGCTCTCCCACCCGTTTTTAGCTACTGGAGAACGGCAGTTTAAGCAACCTGGCCCAATTTGGGTAACAAAAGAGCGTGGACCCTTCAAAGGCACTTCCCCCTTAGGATGTGGAATAATAGCAATAACATGTGCGAAGAGCTTGTAATGTGCCAGTCACAGTATTAAGTAAGCAGAGTCCATGTATTTTTTTCTCACTAGTACCCTGTGAAAAATCTGAAGAAAGTCCGGGCCAGGTGCTCAGGCCTGTAATCCTAGCACTTTGGGAGGCCAAGCTGGGAGGATTGCCTGAGTCCAGGAGTTTGAGACCAGCCTGGGTAATATAGCAAGACCCTGTTGAAAGACAGACAGAGAGAGAGAGAGGAAGGAAGGAAGAAAGGAAGGAAGGAAGGAAGGAGGGAAGGAAGGAAGGAGGGAAGGAAGGAGAAAAAAGAAAGAAGGAAAGAAGAAAAAGAAAGAGAGAAAGAGAAAGAAAGAAAGAAAGAGAAAGAAAGAAAGAGAAAGAAGAAAGGAGAGAAGGAAGGGGGAAGGAGGGAGGGAGGAAGGAAGGAAGGGAGGGAGGGAGAGAAAAAAAGGGAGGGAGGGCAATCTGAAGAAATAGCCATCATTCCCATTTTGCAGATGAGGACACAGAAGCACAGAACAGTGAACTGAGCTGCTCGAAGACATCCAGCTAGTAAAAGGCAGACCTGGGACTCACACCCAGGTGAGTTGAATGCCAAAACATGCTTTCTTCATTATTAGACCATCTCATGAGGATAAACAAGATGATGCATTCAAAGCTCCCAGAACACAGTATATGTTCAGTAGGTGAGAGAGATAAGAAAGGAGCTTAGCAGCAAACAGAACAGACCCTGTCCAGGAGGGACGGACATTAAGTATGACTTCTTGAAAAGAAGGCAAAGGAATAGATGTAAGTCTTAATCAGAATTTCTCCCTGTATCATCCCCCCCAACACACCCCAACTTAGGGAACATGAAAAGAAGCTCCAAACACCCAGGATGATGCCTGCTCTTGCCTACCCCAGCAATTGGTGGTAGCCTGGTATTGTTGGCTTGGCTCCTGCCTATCTCTCTAGCCTTATCTACCCATGTATTCCAGTTTCAGCAAAATCCATTCCTCCTGGTTTCCTGAACACAGAACACATAAATATTACCTTTTCACATTTTTTTTTTTTTACAGTAAGCTAAGGTTAATTTATTATTGAAGAAAGAAAAATATTTTTGCATAAATTTAGTGCAGCCTAAGTGAACAGTGTTGATAAAGTCTACAGTAGTGTACGGTAATGTCTTAGGCCGTCACATTTGCTCACCACTCACTCACTGACCCACTCAGAGCAACATCAAGTCCTTCAAGCTCCATTCATGAAGTACACACTCTACAGGTATACCTTTTAAAATCGACTATACCATATTTTTACTGTACCTTTTCTATGTTTAGATTTCTTTTTTTAATTTTTATTATACTTTAAGTTCTGGGGTACATATGCAGAACGTGCAGGTTTGTTACGCAGGTATACACTTGTCAGGGTGGTTTGCTGCATCCATCAACCCGTCATCTACATTAGATATTTCTCCTAATGCTATCCCTCCCCTAGCTCCCCACCCCCTGACAGACCCCAGTGTGTGATGTTCCCCTCACTGTGTCCATGTGTTCTCGTTGTTTTTTTCTTGTAAATTTGTTTAAGTTCTTTGTAGATTCTGGATATTAGCCCTTTGTCAGGTGGATAGATTGCAAACATTTTCTCCTATTCTGTAGGTTGCCTGTTCACTCTGATGATAGTTTCTTTTGTTGTGCAGAAGCCCTTTAGTTTAATTAGATCCCATTTGTCAATTTTGGCTTTTGTTGCCATTGCTTTTGGTGTTTTAGACACGAAGTCCTTGCACGTGCCTATGTCCTGAATGGTATTGCTAAGTTTTCATCTAGGTTTTTTATAGTTTTAGGTCCAACATTTAAGTCTTTAATCCATCTTGAGTTAATTTTTGTATAAGGTGTAAGGAAGGGATCCAGTTTCAGCTTTCTATATATGGCTAGCCAGTTTTCCCAGCACCATTTATTAAATAGGGGATCCTTTCCCCATTTCTTATTTTTTCAGGTTTGTCAAAGATCAGATGGTTGTAGATGTGTGGTATTATTTCTGAGGGCTCTGTTCTGTTCCATTTGGTCCATATCTCTATTTTGGTACCAGTACCATACTGTTTTGGTCACTGTAGCCTTGTAATATAGTTTGAAGTCAGGTAGCGTGATGCCTCCAGCTTTGTTCTTTTGGCTTAGGAAGGTCTTGGCTATGCGGGCTCTTTTTGGGTTCCATAGGAAATTTAAAGTAGTTTTTTCCAATTCTGTGAAGGAAGTCAATGGTAGCTTGATGGGAATAGCATTGAATCTATAAATTACTTTGGGCAGTATGGCCATTTTCACTATATTGATTCTTCCTATCCATGAGCATGGAATGTTTTTCCATTTATTTTTGTTCTCTCTTATTTCCTTGAGCAGTGGTTATTCTCCTTGAAGAGGTCTTTCACATCCCTTGTAAGTTGTATTCCTATGTATTTTGTTCTCTTTGTAGCAATTGTGAAGGGGAGTTCACTCATGATTTGGCTCTGTTTGTCTGTATAGGAATGCTTGTAATTTTTGCACATTGATTTTGTGGTGTTCTCTGCATTTCCTGAATTTGAATGTTGGCCTCTCTTGCTAGGTTGGGGACGTTCTCCTGGATAATATCCTGAAGAGTGTTTTCCAACTTGATTCCATTCTCCCTGTCACTTTCAGGTACACCAATCAAACGTAGATTTGGTCTTTTCACATAGTGCCATATTTTTTTTTTTTTTTTTTTTTGAGATGGAGTCTCGCTCTGTCGCCCAGGCTGGAGTGCAGTGGCCGGATCTCAGCTCACTGCAAGCTCCGCCTCCCAGGTTCACACCATTCTCCTGCCTCAGCCTCCCAAGTAGCTGGGACTACAGGTGCTGGCCACCTCGCCCAGCTAGTTTTTTGTACTTTTTAGTAGAGATGGGGTTTCACCGTGTTAGCCAGGATGGTCTCGATCTCCTGACCTCGTGATCTGCCTGTCTCGGCCTCCCAAAGTGCTGGGATTACAGCCTTGAGCCACCATGCCCAGCCATAGTCCCATATTTCTTGGAGGTTTTGTTTATTTCTTTTCATTCTTTTTTCTCTAATCTTGTCTTCTCTATTTCATTAAGTTGATCTTCAATCTCTGTTATCCTTTCTTCTTCTTGATCAATTCAGCTATTGATACTTGCATATGCTTCACGAAGTTCTCGTGCTGTGTTTTTCAGCTCCATCAGGTCATTTATGTTCTTCTCTAAACTGATTATTCTGGTCAGCAATTCATCTAACCTCTTTTCAAGGTTCTTAGCTTCCTGGCATTGGGTTAGAACATGCTCCTTTAGCTCAGAGGAGTTTGTTATTACCCACCTTCTGAAGCCTACTTCTGTCAATTCGTCAAACTCATTCTCTGTCCAGTTTTGTTCCCTTGCTCGCAAGGAGTTGTGATCCTTTGGAGGAGAAGAGGCATTCTGGTTTTTGGAATTTTTCAGCCCTTTTGCGTTGGTTTCTCTACTTTTGGTCTCTGATGTTGGTGACTTTCGGATGGGGTCTCTGAGTGGACGTCCTTTTTGTTAATGTTGATGTTATTCCTTTCTGTTTGTTAGTTTTCCTTCTAGCTGTCAGGCCCCTCTACTCCAAGTCTGCTGGAGTTTGCTGGAGGTCCACTCCAGAGCCTGTTTTCCTGGATATCACCACTGGAGACTGCAGAACAGCAAAGACTGCTGCCTGTTCCTTCCTCTGGAAGCTTCGTCCCAGAGGGGCATCCATCAGATGCCAGCAAGAGCTCTCCTGCATGAGGTGTCTGTTGGTCCCTATGGGAGGTGTCTCCCAGTCAGGATACATAGGGGTCAGGGACCCACTTGAGGAGGCAGTCTGACCCTTATCAGAGCTCAAATGTTGTCCTGGGAGTTCTCTTCAGAGCCATCAGGCAGGGATGTTTAAGTCTGCTGAAGCCGTGCCCAAGCCACCCCTTCCCCCAGGTGCTCTGTCCCAGGGAGTTTTTTTTTTTTTTTTTTTTTTTTTTGAGACATTGCACTCTGTCACCCAGGCTGGAGTGCAATGGCACAATCTCGGCTTACTGCAACCTCCACCTCCTGGCTTCAAGCAATTCTCCTCCCTCAGCCTCCCAAGTAGCTGGGATTACAGGCATCTGCCACCACGCCTGGCTAATTTTCTTTGTATTTTAGTAGAGATGGGGTTTCACCATGTTAGTCAGGCTAGTCTCAAACTCCTGACTTCAAATGCTCCACCCGTCTCGGCCTCCCAAAGTGCTGGGATTACAGGCATGAGCCACCGTGCAGGCCAGGGATTTTATCTATAAGTTCCTGACTGGGGCTGCTGCCTTTTTTTTCAGAGATGCCCTGCCCAGAGGAGAGGAATCTAGATAGGCAATCTGGCCATAGCAACCTTGCTGAGCTGCGGTGGGCTCCGCCCAGTTTGAACTTCCCTGCGGCTTTGTTTACACTGTGAGGGTAAAACCACCTACTCAAGCCTCAGCAATGGCGGACACCCCTCCCACTACCAAGCTCAAGCCTCCCAGGTCGACCTCAGACTGCTGTGCTGGCAGTGAGAATTTCAAGCCAGTGGATCTTAGCTTGCTGAGCTCTGTGGGGGTGGGACCCACCGAGCCAGACCACTTGGCTCTCTGGCTTCAGCCCCCTTTCCAGCGGAGTGAACGATTCTGGTTTTTTTTTTTTTTGAGACTGAGTCTCGCTCTGTGGCCCAGGCTGGAGTGCAGTGGCGCCCTCTCTGCTCACTGCAACCCCTGCCTCCCGGGTTCAAGCGATTCTCCTGACCCAGCCTCCCGAATAGCTGGGATTACAGGTCCGCGTCTCCACGCCCGGCTAATTTTTACATTTTTAGTAGAGACGGGGTTTCACCATGTTGGCCAGGCTGGTCTCGACCTCCTGACCTCGTGATCCGCCCACCTCGGCCTCCCAAAGTGCTGGGATTATAGGCGTGAGCCACCGCTCCCAGCCTGCGGAGTGAACGATTCTGTCTCGTTGGTGTTCCAGGTGCCGCTGGGGTATAAAAAAAAAAAAAAACTCCTGCAGCAGCTAACTCGGTGTCTGCCCAAATGGCTGCCCAGTTTTGTGCTTGAAACCCAGGGCCCTGGTGGCGTAGGCACCAGAGGGAATCTCCTGGTCTACAGGTTGTGAAGATCTTGGGAAAAGCGCAATATCTGGGCTTGAGTGCACCGTTCCTCAGGGTACAGTCCCTCACAGCTTCCCTTGACTAGCGGGGGATATCCCCCGACCCCTTGTACTTCCTGGGTGAGGTGATGCCCCACCCTGCTTTAGCTTGCCCTCCGTGGGCTGCACCCACTGCCCAACCAGTCCCAATGAGATAAACCGGGTACCTCACCCACCTTCTGCATCAGTCTTACTGGGAGCCGCAGATCGGAGCTGTTCCTATTCGGCCATCTTGTCAGCAAATCCTAGATTTCTTAAGATACACAAATACTTCCGTTGTGTTACAATTGCTTAAAGTATTCAGTATAGTAACATGCTCTACAGGTTTGTAGCCTAGGAGAAATAGGCTATACCAAGGAACCTAGGGGTGTAGCAGGTATGCCACCTAGGTGTCGAAGGGTGTCCGCCATGGCTGAGGCTTGAGTAGGTGGTTTTACCCTCGCAGGTTTTTTTTTCTTTTTTTAAACTTATTTTTGTAGAGATGAGGTCTTGCTATGCTGCCCAGACTGGTCTCAAACTTCTGGGCTCAAGTGATCCTCCCACCTCAGCCTCCCAAAGTGCTGGGATTACAGGCATGAGCCACCGCACCCAGCCCCTTTGCACTTTCTTTATCATGTCTTCAGATAAACAAAAGTTCCTAATTTTAAGGTGGTTATATTTATCAACTTATTCTTTTATGGTTTGTACTTTTTGTGCCTTATTTAAGCAACCCTTCCCTACCCCCAAGGTCATGAAGATATTCTGTTTATATTCAAAGCTTTTTAGTTTTGTCTTTCACCTTGAGGCATGGTATGAAGTAGAGGTCAAGATTAGGTTTTTTTTTTTTTTTTTTTTTTTTGAGACGGAGTCTCGCTCTATCACCCAGGCTGGAGTGCAGTGGCTGGATCTCAGCTCACTGCAAGCTCTGCCTCCCGGGTTCACACCGTTCTCCTGCCTCAGCCTCCCAAGTAGCTGGGACTACAGGCGCCCGCCACCTCACTCGGCTAGTTTTTTGTATTTTTTTTCAGTAGAGACGGGGTTTCACCGTGTTAGCCAGGATGGTCTCGATCTCCTGACCTCGTGATCCGCCCGTCTCGGCCTCCCAAAGTGCTGGGATTACAGGCTTGAGCCACCGCGCCCGGCCAAGATTAGTTTCTTTTAATGGATATCCACTGTCCCAGAACCAGTTATCAAAAGTTGGCCTTTCCTTACTGATCTGCAGTGATACCTCTGACTTATAGTAAATATGTCTATTCTGTTTCAGTGGCCCAGTTGTCTCACCCTGCACCAATGCTCATTATCTCAATTAGTATTATTTCTTTTTTTTTTTTTAATGTTTTTTTTTTGAGATGGAGTTTCACTCTTGTTGCCCAGGCTGGAGTGCAATGGCGCAATCTCAGCTCATCACAACCTCCGCTTCCCAGGTTCAAGTGATTCTCCTGCCTCAGCCTCCCAAGTAGCTGGGAATACAGGCATGCGCCACCATGCCTGGCTAATTTTGTGTTTTTAGTAGAGACGGGGTTTCTCCATGTTGGTCAGGCTGGTCGCGAACTCCTGACCTCAGGTGATCCACCTGCCTCGGCCTCCCAAAGTGCTGAGATTACAGGCGTGAGCCACAGTGCCCGGCCCTCAATTAATATTATTTCATAATGTCTTTATTTCTTGTAGATCAAGTCTTCCCTCTTTGTTCTTCAAGAGTGTCTTGGCTATTTTTGAATATTTGAACGTCTACACCTAAATTTTGGAATCTTTTTTATCAAGTTGATGAAATTTTGGTTGGTATTGCATTTAGCATGTAAATGACTGGGAATAATTGATATCTTCACAATATTGAATCATCCAGTGCATGATACGGTATATTTTGTTTACAGCTTCTTTGATATCTCTCAGAGTTTTATGATTTTCTCTCTGAACATATGGCCCATCCTCTGTTAAATTTTCCCCTATAAGCTCTTTATATATACATATATATGTATATATTTTGAGACAGAGTCTTGCTCTGTTGCCCAGGCTGAAGTGCAGTAGCACAGTCTTGGCTCACTGCAACTTCCACCTCCCAGATTCAAGCGATTTTCCTGCCTCAGCCTCCAGAGTAGCTGGGGTTAAAGGCACACACCACCACACTAGGCTAATTATATTTTTAGTAGAGACAGGGTTTCACCATGTTGGCCAGACTGGTCTCGAACTCCTGACCTCAAGTGATCTGCCCACCTTGGCCTCCCGAAGTGCTGGGATTACAGGCATGAGCCACTGCACCCAGCCAAGTTCTTCATATTTTAAAAATATTATTGCAAATAATATATTTTTAAAATCTCATGGTCTAACTGCTTATTCTCAGCATATAGAAGTACTGATGATTTTGTTGCATTAGTTTTGTGTCTAGCAATCTTAATAAACTTGTTTGTTATAATAATTATTTTTAGACTCTTTTAGATGTTCTACATGCATAATCATAGCACCAATAGATAATGCAGATTATTTATTCTTTTTTAATTTTTATGTTTGTTTCTTTTTAACTTATTGTTCTGGCTATAACCTCTAGTACAATGTTTAACAGAAATAGTAATAGAAGGCCAGGCACAGTGGCTCACGCCTGAAATCCCACCAGTTTGGCAGTCTGAGGTGGGTGGATCACTTGAAGCCAGGAGTTTGAAATCAGCCTGGCCAATATGGTGAAACCCCATCTGTACTAAAAATACAAAAATTAGCCGGGTGTGGTGGTGAATGCCTATAATCCCAGTTACTCAGGAGGCTGAGGCAGGAGAATCGTTTGAACCCAAGAGGCAGAGGCTGCAGTGAGCCGAGATCGTGCCACTGCACTCTAGCCTGGGCAACAGAGCAAGACTCTTGTTTCCAAAAAAAAAAAAAAAAGTGGCCGGGCGCGGTGGCTCAAGCCTGTAATCCCAGCACTTTGGGAGGCCGAGACGGGCGGATCACGAGGTCAGGAGATCGAGACCATCCTGGCTAACACAGTGAAACCCCGTCTCTACTAAAAAATACAAAAAACTAGCCGGGCGAGGTGGCGGGCGCCTGTAGTCCCAGCTACTCGGGAGGCTGAGGCAGGAGAATGGCGTGAACCCGGGAGGCGGAGCTTGCAGTGAGCTGAGATCCGGCCACTGCACCCCAGCCTGGGCGACAGAGCAAGACTCTGTCTAAAAAAAAAAAAAAAAAAAAAAAAGTGATAGAGAATATAAGAGAATATTCTTGCCATTTTCCTGGTTTAAAAAGGAATGCTTTTCAGGCTGGGTACAGTGGCTCACACCTGTAATCCCAGCACGTTGGGAGGCTGAGGCAGGAGGATTGCTTGAGCCCAGGAGTTCGTCTGGGCTCTGAAAAAATACAAAAATTAGCCAGGCATGGTGATGCGTGCCTGTAGTCCCAGCAACTCGGGAGGCTGAGGTGGGAGGATCACTTGAGCCCAGGAGGCTGAGACTGCAGTGCACCACTGGACTCCATCCTGGGTGACAGAGCAAGACCCTGTCTCAAAAACAAACAAAAACAACAACAACAAAAAACCCCGATAATGCCTAAGTGGCAAGTAGGGATGAGGAAAAAGTTGTTTCAAGTACAGGGTGAAGAAGGTACAAAAGAATATAATAGGAAAGGAGAAAGTGCTTGAGAAGGCAGTAATACTTAAGTATGGCCAAATAGGAGTAGGTGATAGGAAGGAAGAAGTGATATGAGGAGGTAAGCAGGAGTCAGAAGAAGAGCCTTTCCTAATACACAAAAGAATCAAAATTTTGAATTGAGGTTCTTCCCACCACCTTCTTCAGCCCTACTAATTCCTATTAGAATACTCAGGTGTCACCTACTACAGGAAGCCTTCCCTGACTTCATGTCCACAAGCCAGGGTTAGATGTTGCCTCTGTTCTACTGGAGCCCTCCCTTTCCCTTAGTTTTTTTTATTTTTTTAAAAATAATTAATTAATTAATTACTTAATTTTTTTTTGCAGGCAGCCCCCAAACCAGAATAGGTTTGGAGAGTTTTCCTCCTTTACTTCTTTAAATGATAATTGTCTATTTATGCGTCTGTCTTCCACACCAAAAGCCATAAGAGGGCAGAGAATGTGTTTTAAAGTTCTATATTACCAGCTTAGCAGAGTATTTGGCACATCATAAGTGCTCAATAGATTTTTTTTTAATCAATGAATAGATAAACAGGACTCCCAGGAAAGGAGAAAAAACTGTAACTTAGTAAAGCTCCTGGCACAAAACTGGCACTGACAAAATTCTTTTATCTTTTTGTGCCTTCACTTTCTCATCTGGAAAATGGGGACAAAAAACTATCTCAAAGGAGTTTCATGGATCTATAAATTACTTAATCCAGGGTCTGACACTTAGTGTCAGGGATAATTATCAGCATGTTAAAAATGTAATTATTGGCCAGGCGCAGTGGCTCACTCCTATAAATCCCAGTACTTTGGGAGGCTGAAGTGGGTGGATCACTTGAGGTCAGGAGTTCGAGACCAGTCTGGCCAAAATGATGAAACCCCATCTCTACTAAAAATACAAAAATTAGCTGGGAATGGTGGTGGGTGCCTGTATTCCCAGCTACTTGGGAGGCTGAGGCAAAAGAATCATTTGAACCCGGGAGGCAGTAAGCCAAGATCACACCACTGCACTCCAGCCTGGGCAACAGAGTGAGACTCTGTCTCAAAAAAAAACCAAAACCAAAAACAAAAAAACCTCCACAATTCTCATTGAAATAGACAGTGAGCATGGGTCAGAGTTTCATTTAACTCATTAATGAGGGGACTAGCAGGATGACAAAGCCAGTTCAAAACAGAATATAAGAACTAGAGTTTGGGCTGGGCACAGTGGGATTACACCTGTAATCCCAGCACTTTGGGAGGCCAAGGTGGGTGGATTGCTTAGCCAGGAGTTCCAGACCAGCCTGCACAGCATGGCAAAACCCTGTCTATATGAAAAGATACAAAAATTAGCTGGGCATGGTGGCACATGCATGTAGTCCCAGCTACTTGAGGGACTGAGGCAAGATCACTTGAGCCTGGGATGTGGGAGGTCAAGACTGTAGTGAGCCGTGTTCGAACCACTGCACTCCAGCCTGGGCAACAATGTGAGACCCTGTCTCAAAAGAAAGAAAAAAGAACTGGAATTTTTATAGTCAATGGAAAAGAAAAATATTGAAGTAAGATTGCTAGATTAAATACTAAATGGGTTAATGTCCTACAGAGTAGTAGTATCATAACCTTTGGGATTATCTTCTCTACTACACAGGAAAGGAAAGTGTTACATCTTATTACTTTATAGAATTGTACAATGTCTGGGCCCTAATTAATTATGTAAATAGTGTCACGTTTCTCTTCAGGGATAGATGATAAGTAGACTTGCTAGTCAATGCTTTATCATGACAGCAAAAAGTCACACAATCATCTTTTTTTTTTTTTTTTTTTTTGAGAAGGAGTCTCGCTCTGTCGCCCAGGCTGGAGTGCAGTGGCCAGATCTCAGCTCACTGCAAGCTCTGCCTCCCAGGTTTACGCCATTCTCCTCTCTCAGCCTCCCAAGTAGCTGGGACTACAGGTGCCCGCCACCTCGCCCGGCTAGTTTTTTGTATTTTTTAGTAGAGACGGGGTTTCACCGTGTTAGCCAGGATGGTCTCGATCTCCTGACCTCGTGATCCGCCCGTCTCGGCCTCCCAAAGTGCTGGGATTACAGGCTTGAGCCACCGCGCCTGGCCACATGATCATCTTTTTACCTTAGTAACATGTTTCAGATAATTTTTCTTAACACTAGTAAGTTTAATTCAGTAGACACTAACCATTATAAGGCTCTCAATAAATGTTTACTGAGGGGATTTTCAATCTATTAGGCTTCTTCTTTCCCTCTAGTTTCCTTCTTCCTGACCTGGCACAATTGATTAGCAGCAGAGTTAGGGGGCTATGGGGCAGGTAGGCTAATAGGGGGAATTCTGTGGGACACAGATCCTCTTCTCTCCCTTAGCCTGGTGTGGTAGGGCTAGTTTTGTATCATCAAATAGGCAGAGAAAGTGTCCGCTTTGGATATCAGCAAAGAAAGCACCCTTTTCCCATCTACCAACCACCCCTTTCCCCGCCAGCAAATAAGAATATATTTTCTGTGAAAGAATTGGGTATTTCTTTTTCTTTTCTTTCTTTTTTTTTTTTTTTTTTTTGAGACATAGTCTTGCTCTGTCGCCCTGGCTGGAGTGCAGTGGCATGATCTCGGCTCACTGCAACCTCCACCTCCCAGGTTCTAGCAATTCTCATGCCTCAGCCTCCCGAGTAGCTGAGATTACAGGCGTTTGCCAACACACCCAGCTAATTTTTGTATTTTTAGAAGAGATGGGGTTTGTCGGCCAGGCTGCTCTTGAACTCCTGACCTCAGGTGATCTGCCCACCTCGGCATCCCAAAGTGCTGGGATTACAGGCGTGAACCACTGCACTCTGCCAGAATTGTGTATTTCAAAAGGGCAGCAGACATCATAATAATAATAATAATAATAATAAATAATTTTGTTGTATCACATTCCATTTATTCCATTCCATTTAGGCTGAGGTGGGAGCGTGATCCTCCCTCCTCAGCCTCCGAGTAGCTTTGATTAGGGACACATGCCACTACACCATGCTAATTTTTTTTTTCTTTTTTTTTGTAGTGACAGGGTTTTGCCATGTTGCCCAAGCTGGTCTCAAATTCCTGGGCTCAAGCAATCTGCCCACCTCAGCCTCCCAAAGTGTTGGAATTATAGGCTTGAGCCACTGTGCCCAGCCTCACTTTTTAATTTTTAAGAAATTGTGACAAAATACATGTGATACAACTTACCATCTTAACCATTTTGAAGTGCACAATTCCGTGGCAGATTTAGCTACAGGTCTGAGTTCACTTCCAACATAAGCATAATAAAAACGTGGTCTGAGGCCAGGTGTGGTGGCTCATGCCTGTAATCTCTACACTTTGGGAGACCAAGGCGGTAGGATTGCTTGAGCCCAGGAGTTCAAGACTGGCCTGGCCAATACAGCGAGACTTTGTCTCTACAAAAAATTAAAAATTAGCTGGTATCTGTGGTCCCAGCTGATTGGGAGGCTGAGGTGGAAAGATCACTTGAGCCTGGGAGGTCGAAGCTGAAGTGAGTGGTGATCATGCCTAGGTAACCGAGTGAGACCCTATCTCAAAAAGAATAAAAATAAATTGAGAATAAAAGCATAAGGCCAGGCACGGTGGCTCATGCCTGTCATCTCAACACTTTGGGAGGCCGAGGTGGGTGGATCACCTGAGGTCAGGAGTTTGAGACCAGGCTGGCCAACATGGTGAAACGCTGTCTCTACCAAAAATATAAAAATTAGCCAGGTATGGTGACGCATGCCTGTAATCCCAGCTACTCGGGAGGCTGAGGCAGGAGAATCACTTGAACCCGGGAGGCAGAGGTTGCGGTGAGCTGAGATCACGCCACTGCACTCTAGCCTGGGTGACAAAAGCAAAACTCTCATCTCAAAAAGAAAAAAAAAAAAAAAAAATAGCGAGGTCTGGGACTCTAACCAGGGAGTCATTGATCTAAATGTTTAGACATGCTGCACACAGAAGTTCAAGCATTTCTACAAAGCAACAGATGGGAAATTTCCCAGGGATAAACTTATTTTTTGCCAAGTCAAAAGTATGTAGTATGCAACCCCGGCTTTGGGAGTTGGGAGAACCAAATGACCTTCAGATGCTGGAAAAATGATTCTCCCCTGCTGAAAGAGGTCAAGTGTATTTGGCCAAAGGGGATCTAAAATGCCTTGGCTTCCAACTTCAGGGAATTGAGCTTTTCCCTCTAATTTTCCAGCAAAAGGGAAGGAAATGTTGACCCTAAAACCACATGAAGCTGAAGCTAGAGGCCTCTGTAGCAGTTCACCAGATCTCCATTGTTAAATTCTATATTGGCCTTTTATTTATATATTTGTCATTATTTTCATTAATGCGTTAGAGTATAGGCTGTTTGGATCCAAACCTTGACTCTTCTACTTACTCGGTATGAGACATTGATTAAGTTGCTAAATCTCCCTTCAGTTCTTAGAATCTGTGCTTCAGGTTTTTGGTTTATAAAATGGTGATAATGACACTTTCTCAGAGGGTTGTGGTAAGGATTAATGGTTGATGGATGTAAAGTACAAAGAACATATTAATTGCTATGTAAATGTTAGCTATTATCAATACATGTGACAATTTTTCCTTCTCCGTCTTCTTGTCCCCCTCCCCATCCCCCTCCTTTCTTATTTTGTTGGCAAATAGTCAGATTCCGTTTGGGATGCTGTCGCACTGTTTTATTCTGCTTCATGGATGTTTCTCGGGGGGAAATTTCTGCAGTTGATGTGTGTTGAATTCTGTTTTCTGATTTTTTGCAATAACTCTGTATGGATCTGTTAATATTTTCCTTGTGCTGACAGTCACTCTTTCATCTTCCAGATATGGAAACTGAGTCCCCAAAAGGGAAAATGACTTGCCCGAGATCACACAGAGATAGTGGATAAACAAGTAACAAGACCAAGAGTTTCTGACGACCAGTCAAAGTCTTGTTCCACTGAACATTGTCCAAGGACATTGGCCTCAGATACTGATGTCATCTGAGCTCCCTCCAAACTCTATTCACCCACAGGGAAGACTTGAACACCCTATGATTCCAAGTATTCTCCAATTGACATCTTCCCCTTCTAACAAAATTGCAAGCACTTCAAGGGAAAGGCCTATGACTTGATTATTTTGGAATCTTAGTTATATGCTCAGCACTGTGCCTCAGACTTTTGAGGGTAGGAACTATTGCCTATAACGCCTTGGATGACTAGGGGCAGATGCTCAGTAAATGGAACCAGTTGCTCTGCTTTAAAAAAAGGAAGAGTTGGGAAGGCAGGGAAGAGAATTAATATGTATCAAGAACTTAATATATACCAGTCATTGTGCTGAGAATTTTCACTTTCATTATCTCATTTAATTCCCAGAATTCCTTTATGGCATCATCAATTTCTGTATTTTACAATAGGAAATTGAGGCTCAGAGAGGTAGGCAACTTACCCTGAGTCTCTTCACAAGTAAATGCTCAAGTGTGACATTTCACTGGTGGGTCATAACCTTCTGGAATCCAATATTATAAACACAGAGTGAGAGGAAGAAGAGTTCTGACACTTTCCAGAGGGTAAAACAAGTTTTTTATTCTCATTAGAGAACTATGAAATTAGTCACATGAATTGTGAAAACCTAAGTCATGGTTTTATTTGTTCAGTGACAGTGTGGAAAATGACATCAAGCTAGAAAAAGAATATAAAGGAAAATCGTGAGTGTTTCACTCTTGCTCATAAAGAGAGACCTATCGTTACCAAATCCAGGCAACCTGAACCCACCCTTCCTGCAAAAGTTTTATCTACACTAGAATTTTGAATGGGAGACAAAAAAAATAAGCTATAGGATTTATAATATGGAGAAGGTGAGTTTCATAACAGGGCAAGGCCCAGGTCTGAAAAATATTTAGTTCCTGTGCTAGACTGGAAACAGCCCCCTAAAGTCCAGGTCCTAATCTCTGGAAACTGTAAATGTTTCTCTATTTGGAAAAGGGGTGTTTCTTTTTTCTTTTTTTTTTTTCCAGACGTGATTAAGTTAAAAATCTTGGAATGGGAGTTTTATCCTGTATTATCTGGGGGTGGGGGGGATGGGGGGGTGCTAAATGCAATTATAAACGTCCTTATAAGAGAAAAGCAGAAGAAGATGTGACACATCCACAGAGAAGGATATATGAAGACACGGGCAGATACTAGAGTGATACAACCATAAGCCAAGGAATGCGAGCATTCAGGAGAATCTAGAGAGGCAAGGGACGGATTCTCCCCTAGAGACTTTGGAGTGGGTGTGACCCTGTCAAGAACTTAATTTTAGCCTAGTGAAATTGATTTCAGGCTCCTGACCTCCCAAACTGCAAGAGAATAAATTTCTGTTGCTTTAAGCCACTTGGTTTGTGGTAATTGGTTGGAAGAATCACAGGAAACGAATACAGTGCTCCTGTGTTGTTATCCAGGTTTCAGCTTACTGTCGTCTCCTTTCCCTTCCATCTGGAAGCCCCAAGAAGAGTTTCTAAAAACATCCTAGGCTGGGTGCGGTGGCTCACGCCTGTAATCCCAACACTTTGGGAGGCCGAGGTGGGGTGGATCACCTGAGATCAGGAGTTCAAGACCAGCCTTGCCAACATGGCGAAACCCTGTCTCTACTAAAAATATAAAAATTAGCTGGGTGCAGTGGCAGGCGCCTGTAATCCCAGCTACTCCGGAAGCTGAGGCAGGAGAATCGCTTGAACCCAGAAGGCAGAGGTTGCAGCGAGCTGAGATCACACCATTGCACTCCAGCCTGGGCGACAAGAATGAAACTCCATCTCAAAAAATAAATAAATAAAAAATAAAAACATCCTAATATTTACTGAGTGTCTCTTCTGCCAGACACGATGCCAGGTGCTTTACATGCAATAGCTCACCAAATCCTCACAATCCTATTAAGTAGGTACTAATACTATTCCTATTATACAGATGAGATAACTGAGGCTCAGAGAAAAACTGGCAGGGTCATATCCTAACAGGTGATGAAGCTAGTACTCCAACTCAGGTCTGCCCAAATATAAAGCCCATACTTTTAGCCTCTAGGCTATATCACCTCAATCTCTCTGGGTTGTCAGGGATTTAATTCTATCAATGGATGGCATTTTGAGACACTTACTTGGGGGATGTTTTCAGGGATAGATGTGGGACCAAAGGAGACCAAGCCTGGCTGCACTCTGGCTCAACAAACTGAGCTACCACTTCCATGTGCCTTTTTCAGCAAATAGGAGATAGCCAATCCTAGAATCATAGAAAGCTAGACCGAAAATGATCTCAAAGATCCATTTGTTCAAACACCTCATTATTTATAGACAAGGATGCTAGCCCCAGAGGAGAGGGTCACATACACAGGTTATAGATGAGTGACAGAGTTGTAATTAACTGGAGCCTAGATCTGACTTCAAATTCAGGGTTGGTTCTACTGCATGTCACACTGACCAAAGTCATGGGTGTTGCTGTGGTCTAAGGTGCTGACCAAACTTGAGAAACTTGGGAATAAGGGAAATGGAGAAATGGATCACAAACCTCCTGAAAGCTATAGTGCTCCAGAGTAGTCATTCTTTTTTCTTTCTTTCTTTTTTTTTTTTTTGAGATGGAGTTTTGCTCTTTTGCCCAGGCTGGAGTGCAGTGGTGCGATCCTGGCACACTGCAACCTCTGCCTTCCAGTTTCAAGCGATTCTCCTGCCTCAGCCTCCCCAGTAGCTGGGATTACAGGCACCCACCACCACGCCTGGCTAATTTTCGTATTTTTAGTAAAGACGGGGTTTCACCATGTTGGCCAGGCTGGTTTCGATCTCTTAACCTTAGGTGATCCACCCGCCTCAACCTCCCAAAGTGCTGGGATTACAGGCTTGGGCCACCGCGCCTGACCAAGGTATTCATTCTTACCTAAGACATTCTACAGGGCTGATAGGGGTAAGCTTCCGGTTTGAGATGGAGACTGAAGGGACCGTGATTGTGTAACCACATCCCAAAGTGGAAGGAAAGAAATGTCATGAATTTCTAGAACTGAAGGGATTTCAGGAAACCTCAAGAGTGACAGCATCAGAAAATGCAAGAGATTAAAAAAAAAAAAAAAAGTGGAAGTTTTGGACAAATAAATGTGAGTTGTATCTTATACAATCAACAAGTAACTGGTTTGGGAAGCTTAATATCCCTAAATAGCGGAGCAGACCACCCCTCATATTATCTTATGCCCAATTTCTGCCTCAAATAAAAAGTAGGAGTTAAAGACAGAAGTTAAATCAGTAGTCAGACAGCCCAGCGCTGCATTCCAGGCCTGGTAATTAAAGATCCAGCCCTGAACTAACCGGTTATATTATCTATAGATTCCAGACATTATATGGAAAAGCATTGTAAAAATCCCTGTCCTGTTCTGTTCCCTTCTGATTACCGGTGCATGCAGCCCCTAGGCACATACCCACTGCTTCCTCAATCAATCACGACCCTCTCAGGCGGACCCCCTTAGAGTTGTAAGCTCTTAAAAGAGACAGGAATTGCTCACTCGGGGAGCTCGGTTTTTGAGACTTGAGTCAGCCCACGCTCCCAGCCGATTAAAGCTCCTTCCTTCTTTAACCCGGCGTCTGAGGAGTTTTGTCTGCGGCTCCTTCTGCTACATAATAATGGTAGAGGCTGAACATTTCTCATGTTTACCCAGCCTTCATGCTTAATAAGGTTGTTGAAACAAATATGATAGAATGCATTTTAAATGCTCCGTACAGTACTAGTACACAATAAGTGCTCAATGCACGCTAGCTGTTATTATTAAAACATTAATTAATAACAGTAGTAACAACAGCCACTGTCTTTAAGACACGTTGATCAGTGTTTCCGAAACCGTATATCCCAAGTTGCTCTTCGGCCACGTTTCGCTGCCCATTGCATTCCGGGGCTTGTAGTCCGGAAGTGAGAGGCTGATTTCTCAGCGCGCAGGCGCAGTGGCGCGGGTCCCCGGAAGAACCCGCAGCAGCTCCCAGGATGAGCTGGTTGCAGTGGCTGCTGCTGCGGCGGCGGCGCTGAGAGGACACGAGCTCTATGCCTTTCCGGCTGCTCATCTCGCTCGGCCTCCTGTGCGCGCTGCTGCCTCTGCACCATGGTGCGCCAGGTCCCGACGGCTCCGCGCCAGATCCCGCCCACTACAGGTGAAGGAGGCCAGGTTCCCGCCCTTTCGCAGTTGGGGAATGGGATGCGCGAACCGGGTCCCTTCCCTTTCTGTCCATCCCAGGTCTCCTACCCCGACTTGCTCGGACCCCGCCGCTAGGTCCCAGGCAGAAATCAGCTAGTGATTCCCACTTTCCGCCCTGTATCTTGTTCTTCCCCTGCTTGTTTTTGTGTTCTGGCCCCATGCCTGATTTCTCGTCCCACGCCCAGGGAGCGAGTCAAGGCCATGTTCTACCACGCCTACGACAGCTACCTGGAGAATGCCTTTCCCTTCGATGAGCTACGACCTCTCACCTGTGACGGGCACGACACCTGGGGCAGGTAGTGCGAGCGGAGGGGCAAGGGGCGGCCAGGGTCTGACTCTCCGGGCCTAGGCGGGCGGGTCAACTGGGGCTGCTGGCTTCATGGTCTCCTCACCGGCACCGGAAAGCCCCCAGATGAGCTACAACCGCGCTCCCTCCAATTCTTGCTATCACCTCCAGGATCCATTTAGCCTCTCTCAGTGAAAAAAAAGTCCTGGATTAGCCGGGTGGGCTGGATCACTGGGCCCAGCGCCAGCAGTAACAGGCACCAGCTGTGGGGACATAGGCAATTTCTGGAGTAACAAGAAACCGTGGAAGGGCTCCAAGAATTAGAAAACCCAACCCTTTCATTGTGCAGGTGGGCATTCAGGTCGAGGAAGGAGTGTGACACTCCTAAAACTTAACTGTTTGTAGTTGGTGTTCCCTGTGCCTGAAATACACTCTCCCGGTTTTCCTCCCATAACTGGCTGCTGCTTGTCATTCATATCTCAGCTCAGTAGTCACCTCCTCAGCATCCGCTTCCCTAACGACCCACGACTCCCTTTTAAGTCACTCTCACAAGTTACCTGTTTTATTTTCTTTGTAGCACTTCTCTTTGATACTCTCATTTTCACTTATCTACTGGTTTGTCTTTCTCCTTCCCACTAGAATAAAAATCTATGAGAGCTGGAATTCACTGGCTTATTCCTTGCTGAGTGAAGAATCATTGCATTAGCTGAAGCTGGCATTGATTGAACACTGTGCTAAACATTTTACTGTGTCATCTCCTTTAATTATCTTAATACCCCATACGAGTTAGGTGCCATTATCCCTGTTTTACACACGAATGTGCTAAGGTCAAGAGAAATTAAACTCAAAACTTGTGATGGTTTTTATTTTTTTAAGTTGCAACAAAGTAAATACAAATGGCAAATTCAAGTGGTAAAAAATTATGTACAATAAATATCTCCCATACCCTAGAATTCCAACTATTAACTTTCCTTCGTATCTCTCCAGAAATATTCTTGGTTTGTGCCATTATACATATAGATGTGTATATGTGTATCTTTTTAAAATGAACTTCTTAAAGGCATAATTTACATATAATAAAGTATACTCTTTTTGTTTTTTGAGATGGAGTTTGTTGTTTCCCAGGCTGGCGTGCAATGGTGTGATCTTGGCTCACTGCAACCTCCGCCTCCTGGCTTCAAGCAATTCTCCTGCCTCAGCCTCCCAGGTAGTTGGGATTATAGGAGCCCACCACCACACCTGGATAATTTTTTTGTGGAGATGGGGTTTTGCCATTTGGCCAGGCTGGTCTTGAACTCCTGACCTAAGGTGATCCACCCACCTCGGCCTCCCAAAGTGCTGGGGGATTACAGGCATGAGCCACCATGCCTGGCCTACGCTCGTTTTAAGTGCATAATGACCACCATCACAGTCAAGATATGAAACACTTCTGTTATCTTAAAAAGCTCCCTTGTGACCCTTTATAGTTCATCCCTGCACCACCACTGACCCTAACAATTTCTGATCTGCTTTCTGTCAGTAAGTATGTCTTTTTGAAACACAGATGGAAACATACTAAACCACCCTGTCTTTTTCATTAAAAACAATTCGAATATCTTTCCATCAGCACATAGAAGTCTTGATGACAATCTTTTTGATAACTTCATAGTTTTGCACTGTTTATAACACAGTTTAATCACCCATTAATGGGCAGACAGTTGGGTTCTTTCCAGCCTCTTGCTGTTCTAAACAATACTGCCATGAACACTGTCAAATAGCTGTTCACTGTGGGGTAAATTCCTAGATGTGAAAATCGGTGAAAAGCCTGTGCTTTAAGCTACAATCGTATACTGCCTCCCAATGGTAGAGGAGAATGCCAGAATATAGGTGATGTATTTAATTACAATGGAGCTACATCAGCCAACCCTCCCAGGTGCATTAAGTGGGTCAGAGGATCCCTGCGATTTTCACTGTGGTTTCTCTGTTGTGACTGTAAGTGGGACAGGCAGAGGCATTACTTTGCCTCATTTACTTTTAAGGGGATCAGATCTAGGGCAGCCATAATGTCTGGTATTTGATTTTCTTACTAAGCGGCTGGGATTTCTGTCCTTTTGCAGTTTTTCTCTGACTCTAATTGACGCACTGGACACCTTGCTGGTAAGTATCTCGTCTGTTTCTTTTCCTTTCCACCGTTACATAACCAACATCCTTCCTCTTTTGGCAGCTTGACTGTGGGTGAAAAATGAATTCCTTTCCTAGGCCTTTTATTTGCATCTCATGATTCTGAACTGTCCGCTGCAGTTGCCTAGCTACATAGGGAAAAATGAACTACAACTTATGCAGATTCATTTATTTAGCAAACATTTATAGAGGACCTGTTATGTATGGAGACTTGTAATAGGCTTGTATAACTCTGTGGAGGATACAGAGACTTTGACATCCTCCTGTTTTCAGAGGCTTACATTCTAGGAGCCATGTTCAATGATAATAAAAGGATATCAGGTTGAGCACGGTGGCTCACACCTGTGATCCCAGCACTTTGGAAGGCTGAGGCAGGCAGATCACCTGAGGTCAGGGGTTCGAGAGCAGCCCAGCCAATATGGTGAAACCCCGTCTCTATTAAAATACAAAAAATTAGCCTGGCGTAGTGGCACATGTCTGTTATCCCAGCTACTGGGGAGGCTGAGGCAGGAGAATTGCTTGAACCCGGGAGGCAGAGGTTGCAGTGAGCTGAGATTGCACCATTGCACTCCAGCCTGGGTGACGAGTGAAACTCTGTCTCAAAAAATTAAAAATAAAAAAATAATATCAGTGACTAATTAGTATGTTTGTGTAGGGCTTAGTACAGACATGTATTAATTCTTCCAACAACTTCTTGAGGTAAGTACATTTACTCCTTCTTATGGCTAAGAAACCTGATGCTTACGACTGGGTGCAGTGGCTCACGCCTGTAATCCCAGCACTTTGGGAGGCCAAGGCGGGAGGATCACTTAAGCACAGGAGTTCAAGACCAGCCTGGGCAATATGATGAAACCCCGTCTCTACCAAAAATATAAAAAATTAGGCATGATGGCACATGTCTGTGGCTCCATCTGTTTGGGAGGAGGGTGAGGTGGGAGGATTGTTTGAGTCAGGGAGGCAGAGGTTGCAGTGAGCCAAGATTGCACCACTGCACTCTGGTCTGGGTAATAGAATAAAACCCTGTCTCAGACAAACAAACAAACAAAAGATATAAAAGAAACCTGATGCTTAGAAAGGTAAAAAGGGCCAGGCGTGGTGGTTCATGCCTGTAATCCCAGCAGTTTGGGAGGCCAGCATTACTTGAGCCCCGGAGTTCAAGGCTGTCATGAGCTATGATCACACCACTGCACTCCAACTTGTGCAACAGAGCAAGACCCTGTCTCAAAACAAAACAAAAAAAAGTCTTGGACTGGTCCAGGTCAAGTACCCATTCCATAGCCAGAGGGATGGGATCAGCCTCTCCCAAATCACAGGAGTGACTACTGGGGAAGAGTGATTCCTAGAGGGTAAACTGAGATGTTATTTATTGTCAAAAGAAGAGAGATTGAGATTGCATTTGGCTAATGGTTGAAATAAAAAGGGTTTATTTTCTCAAGCAAAAGAAAGTCTAGAGGTAATTTCTAGCGTTGGGTCAGCTACTCAACCGTGTTATCAGAGACTAGGCTCTTTGTAGCTTTGCATTCTAGTATCGTTAGTGGTTTGGCTTTTATTCTCATGCTTAGTACCTCATGGTCTCACATAGCTGCCATCGCTTCAGAAATCAAGTCTGAGTTCAAGGCAGAAAGAGAGAGACTAAAAGCCATGTTAGCTGTGTTTGTCCCTTGGTATTAAGAAAACAGAAGCCTTCCCAGAAGTGCACCCAGTAGAATTCTCAAGGGTCAGAATTGACTGGGTAAACAATCAACTGCAGCAGCAAAGGAGGCTCAGAAAGCTTCTGGATTTCCAACCTCTGGTGGGAGGCCATGAGGTAAAGAGGGTAGGAATGAATTTAGTTTTGGGTCAGCCAACCTGTTCTGTTTTCCACAAGGTTGAACATGACAAGACAGGGTTAAAAACAACTGATACCTACTGCAAAATGTCAAACTAAGACTTTTGGCTGGGTGCGGTGGCTCACTCCTGTAATCCCAGCACTTTGGGAGGCCGAGGCAGGTGGATCACGAGGTTAGGAGTTCGAGACCAGCCTGGCCAATATGATGAAACCCTGTCTCTACTAAAAATACAAAAATTAGCTGGGCATGGTGGCGCATAATCCCAGCTACTCAGGAGGCTGAGGCAGGAGAATCCGGGAGGCGGAGCTTGAAGTAAGCTGAGATCTCGCCACTGCACTCCACCCTGGGCGACAGAGTGAGACTCTGTCTCAAAAAAACAAAACAAAAAACCTAAGACTTCCGTGTAGTTTGCATTCTTTATATTGTGTCCGTTTTTGTTTGTTTGTTTGGTTGGTTGTTTTTGAGGCGGAGTCTCGCTCTGTCGCCCAGGCTGGAGTGCAGTGGCCAGATCTCAGCTCACTGCAAGCTCCACCTCCCGAGTTTACACCATTCTCCTGCCTCAGCCTCCCGAGTAGCTGGGACTACAGGCACCCGCCACCTCGCCCGGCTAGTTTTTTGTATTTCTTAGTAGAGACGGGGTTTCACAGTGTTAGCCAGGATGGTCTCGATCTCCTGACCTCATGATCCGCCCGTCTCGGCCTCTCAAAGTGCTGGATTACAGGCTTGAGCCACCGTGCCCGGCCTATTGTGTCCGTTTAAATGACTACATCGTCACTCTTAATTGGGACCTAGGAATTTACTTAACCAGTCTCTTGATATGAAGTCTCTGGATGATCTCTAGCTCTCAGTGCTTTCTTCTGCTGTCACCAATCCTAGGAAAGAAACTGGAGGTCTTAAGTGGAATTTGTGAGGGCCACATCAACATAGGATCCCAGACTCTGAATCTGCCTCCATGCATGCAACAGCCTCAACGTCAGGTCTCCTTTTTATTTCCAGATTTTGGGGAATGTCTCAGAATTCCAAAGAGTGGTTGAAGTGCTCCAGGACAACGTGGACTTTGATATTGATGTGAATGCCTCTGTGTTTGAAACCAACATTCGAGGTGAGGGCTGCTCTCTAGGACCTTTAAAAGAAAAGAGAGTGTGAAGTTGCCTCTGTAAACCAAAAAGTGGTAAATAGGATTTTAAGGACTGACCATGCCAGGACCCTTGGCCAAAACCTCTGACCGACAGAGCTCTCCTTCTCTCCTGGAGGATGAGGTGGGGAAGTCTCAGGATTTCCTCATCAGTTTCAGATATGAAAGTGACCAGGAGACTAAAAGCCTGGAAAGAAATACACCAGATTACTCACCTCTTTAATATATATTTGATACTAGGCACACAGCTATGAACAAGAGAGATATGATCCTTGCCTTCTTGGAACTTACTGTCTGTCCAATCCAATTTTCTGCAATGATGGAAATGTTTTATTTTCTGTGTTTTGGCCAGTGTGGTAGCCACTAACCACATGAGCTCTTGAGCATTTGGAATGTATCTACTACAACTATGGAACTGAATTTTTAATTTCATTTAATTTTAATGATATTAAATTTAAATAGTCACATGTGGTTAGTGATTATTGTATTGGACAGTGCAAATCTAGGGCATTAATCTTCCAAACTTGGCTGCCCGTAGGAACCACTTAGGACCTTTTAAAAAATCCAGATGTTGAAGCTCCACCCTAAACCTAATGAATTGGAATCTCTGGGTTGGGTACTAGGATCAGTTTTTTTAGCAGACTTCCAGTGATTCTTGTGAAGCTACCACAACCCTTATTTGCATTGACCTCTAGACCACTTAACAGCTGTCACCTCTGGATGGCAGAGTTCTACTTTTCCCCATTATTTTGTATGTTTTCTGCAATGAAACTTATATTCCAGACATATGATCCATAAAAATTTTAAAAAAGAGAAGAGAGCAGAGGGACAACATGGTCTAAAATCCTGGTTTAGGAATCCGGCGTGAGTTGGAGGCTGTGCTTGTTGGCTGTGTCTCCCAGCTTCTGAGCCCAGTTTGTCATCCGTGAATGAAAGTCGTTCTTATACCTTCATTTTTGATATGAATATAATTGATACCAGCTTTCTTTTGGTTGACATTTTCCCATGTATCTTTTTCTATCCTTTCCATCTTTCTGTAGTTTTATGATTAGATACATCTTTTGCAAATAGTGTATTATATTTTATCCATTCTGACAATCTTTAACTGAAACATTTAATCCATTTACATTTACTGTAATTACTGATATATTTGCACTCATTTCTACAGTATTGTGCTCTCTGTGCCATCTTCTGTTTTTTTTTTGAGATGGAGTCTCGCTCTGTTGCCCAGGCGGGAGCGTAGTGGTGCGATCTCGGCTTACTGCAACCTCTGCCTCCCGGGTTCAAGCGATTATCCTGTCTCAGCCTCCCATGTAGCTGGGATTGCAGGTGCTCGCCACCATGCCCTGCTAATTTTTGTATTTTTAGTACAGATGGGGTTTCACCATGTTGGCCAGGCTAGTCTCGAACTCCTGACCTCAGGTGATCCACCCGCCTCAGCCTCCCAAAGTGCTGGGATTATAGGTGTGAGCCACTGCACCCGGCCCTGTGCCATCTTCTTTATGTTCCTTTATTCTGCACTTTTTCATGCCTTCTTTTTTTTTTTTTTGAGACGGAGTCTCGCTCTGTCGCCCAGGCTGGAGTGCAGTGGCCGGATCTCAGCTCACTGCAAGCTCCGCCTCCCGGGTTCACGCCATTCTCCTGCCTCAGCCTCCCGAGTAGCTGGGACTACAGGCGCCCGCCACCTCGCCCGGCTAGTTTTTTGTATTTTTTAGTAGAGACGGGGTTTCACCGTGTTAGCCAGGATAGTCTCGATCTCCTGACCTCGTGATCCACCCGTCTCGGCCTCCCAAAGTGCTGGGATTACAGGCTTGAGCCACCGCGCCCGGCCTTTCATGCCTTCTTTAGATTGTTTTTCCCTCATTCCATTTTCCTCTTACCAATATGGAAATTATGCACAATATCTAGCTTTTTACATAGTTTACCAAGTAAATTTAATAAACATAACTTATCAAAGTCTAAATTTAGTGAAAATCTTTGTTCTACTCCTGAATAATGCAAAACCTGGCTTAGAGAACATCCTGACCTATATGCTATAGTTATATATTTTAGTTATTTGTTTTAAACCCTCCATACATTATAATTTTTTGTTCTTTACTGTTGAAGTTTTGCATTTACGCATATATTTACCACTTTTTTGTTGTTGTTTTTGGTTTGAAATAGAGTCTCACTCTGTCACCCAGGCTGGAGTGCAATGGCACGATCTTGGCTCACTGCAACCTCCACCTCCTGGGTTTAAATGATTCTCCTGCCTCAGACTCCCGAGTAGCTGGGATTACAGGTGTGCACCACCACGCCAGGCTAATTTTTGTATTGTTAGTACAGATGGTGTTTCACCACATTGGCCAGGCTGGTCTCAAACTCCTGACCTTGAGTGATCCACCTGCCTTGGCTTCCCAAAGTGCTGGAATTACAGGCGTGAGCCACTGTGCCTGGCCTTTTTACCACTTTTTTGACTATCTTTTCTTTTCGTGTGTCAGACCTTTTCTCCAAAATATTTCCTTTAGAATTTCCTTTAATGCAGGTGTGTGCTTCGCAAACATTCCCAGCTTTTGTTTATATGAAAATGTCTTTATTCCACTGTCTTTGGTTGGCCTTTGGGTGATATTTTTGCTGGGTGTATGGTTCTAGGTTGATGATTACTTTCTCTTATTGTATTGAAAAAATTTTCCAATATCTTCTGGTTTCATTATTGTTAAGAAGTAACCTGTCAATTTATTATTTCTTTGTAGAGAATCTTGTTTTGGTTTTCACTTTGGTGTCTCCTTTTAAAAACTTTTTATTATGGAAAACTTCAAACATAAAAGTAGAGAAAATAGTATAATGAACCAGATGTGCCCATCACTCAGCATTAATACTTATTACATGGATTCTGGCTGCATTCGAGATCTTTTTTCCCTTTGGTGTTCTGCAGTGTTTTTTTTTTTTATTTGTTTTTGTTTTTTGTTGTTTTTTTTTTTGAGACAGAGTTTCGCTCTTTTTGCCCAGGCTGGAGTGCAATGGCGCGATCTCGGCTCACCGCAACTTCCGCCTCCCGGGTTCAAGCGATTCTCCTGCCTCAGCCTCCCGAGTAGCTGGGATTACAGGTGTGTGCCACCATGCCTGGCTAATTTTGTATTTTTAGTAGAGACGGGGTTTCTCCATGTTGGTCAGGCTGGTCTTGAACTCCCGACCTCAGGTGATCCACCTGCCTCGGCCTCCCAAAGTGCTGGGATTACAAGCGTGAGCCACTGCGCCCGGCCTCTGCAGCTTTACCATAATGTACATACATGTAGATTTCTTTTATTTTATTTATTTATTTTTTTTGAGACGGAGTCTGGCTCTGTCGCCCATGCTGGAGTACAGTGGCGTGATCTCAGCTCACTGCAACTTCCGCCTCCTGGGTTCAAGAAATTCTCCTGCCTCAGCCTCCCGAGTAGTGGGACTACAGGCACACACCGCCACGCCCAGCTAATTTTTTGTATTTTTAATAGAGACGGGGTTTCACTGTGTTTATCAGGCTGGTCGTAAACTCCTGAGCTCACGCAATCCGCCTGCCTCGGACTCCTAAGGTGCTGGGATTACAGGCGTGAGCCACCGCACCTGGACTTTTTTTTTTTTTGAGATGGAGTCTCACTCTGTTGCCCAGGCTGGAGTGCAGTGGTGCCATCTTGGCTCACTGCAACCTCCGCCTCCTGGGTTCAAGGGGATTCTCCTGCCTCAGCCTCCCGAGTAGCTGGGACTACAGGCGTGCGCCACCATGCCTGGCTAATATTTTGTATTTTTAGTAGAGACGGGGTTTCACCATGTTGGCCAGGATGGTCTCCATCTCCTGACCTCGTGGTCTGTCCACCTCGCCCTCCCAAAGTGCTGGTGTTACAGACGTGAGCCACCGCGCCTGGCTTACATAGGGACCTTTTATCAGACTTCCACCTGGTGCAGGCCTGGCCTTGGTCTCCTATTCCCCCTCTGCAGGGAGGAGGGGAATTTTGAAGCTTAGGGTCACCAGTTATTTTCAGTGAGAGGGCCACTCAGGATATCTATTTAGCTATGTTTCCAAGTACAGAACCTTTGTGTCTTTTTAAAAGTTCTAAATAGGCCGGGCACGGTGGCTGAGGCCTGTAATTCCCAGCACTTTGGGAGGCCGAGGCGGGCGGATCATGAGGTCAGGAGATCGAGACCATCCTGGCTAGTGCAGTGAAACACTGTCTCTACAAAAAAAAATACAAAAAAATTAGCCGGACGGTGGCGGGCGCCTGTAGTCCTAGCTACTCAGGAGGCTGAGGCAGGAGAATGGTGTGAACCTGGGAGGCGGAGCTTGCAGTGAGCCGAAATTGTGCCACTGCACTCCTGCCTGGGGGACAGAATGAGACTCTGTCTCAAAGAAAAAAAAAAAAAAGTTCTAAATATTGCATAATAAGTTGAAATAGATAAATTAGTAAAATAAAGGTAATAACCACCATTACCCCCTCCCTCCAGGTGTGACAGATGACTGGGAGACAGACAGAGTGACAAATGGAATGAGCATGGGCTTTGGAATTAAAGACACTGAGCCCTACCACCTACTAGATGGGTGACCTGGGGCAAGTCACTTTATCTCATGGAACCTCAGTATCTTCATATGAACAGGGGGCAGTAATAGTTAGTGCTTGGTACACAATAGGGACTTACAGAAAAATAGACACTGTTTCTGTGATGCACCAAGAGAAAAAAACCCATAAACTTAACACTGTATAAATATGTGGGATTAAGGGACTCTTTTTTCACTAGGTGGCTCTAGCTTCTTCCCAGTGAGCCACCCCAATAGAGGGAGGTTTTTTGTTTGTTTGTTTGTTTGTTTTTACCCATGAAATAGCCTCAGGAGGTCCTGAGAACATGCACCCCCAATAGAGTGTTTAGGTTTAACTCGCACAGGGGAAAGATCCTTGGTCCCTTGGTCTTTCCCTTTGGACTGTGCCATTTGCTTTCTGTGCCATCTGTAGTGGTAGGAGGACTCCTGTCTGCTCATCTGCTCTCCAAGAAGGCTGGGGTGGAAGTAGAGGCTGGATGGCCCTGTTCCGGGCCTCTCCTGAGAATGGCTGAGGAGGCGGCCCGAAAACTCCTCCCAGGTAAGACCCACACAGAGATGGGGCAGAGATGAAGTCCATTAGGTCCTGCTTCCCTTGCTGAAGATGGGAGTGGCAGTGCTGAATTAATTCCTGGTATTTCTCAGCAGGTGTATTTGGTATTTCTACCCCCCAGGCACCCACCGTGGAAATCAGGAGTGTCCTGGGCATTTTAAGGGCCTGCTGGGGCCCTGACCCAGGTGGATGAGTTGACCTCATTATTGTTTGCAGGGGATGGTGGAAGGTGACCAGCCTGGTGGGTGGAAGGCCATTGCCCTTATTTTGAATGAACCCATTTGTCCCCTCCCAGGTACTATGGTTATTTCACACACTGCTGGAGTAACAGGGGCCCAGGGAAGGGTGTTGGTGTGAGCATTGGCAGCCCTGGATTCTAGACTCAGCTCTGCCAGTCAACATTTTGACCAAGCCACTCTTTCTCTTCACAGTTTGTTGTTGGTTTGTTCGTGATGGAGTCTTGCTCTGTCACCCAGGCTGGAGTGCAGTGGCGCAATCTCAGGTCACTGTAACCACTGCCTCCCGGGTTCAAGCAATTCTTTTGCCTCAGCCTCTCAAGTAGCTGGGATTATAGGCGCCCACCACCACGACCAGCTAAGTTTTGTATTTTTAGTAGAGATGAAGTTTCACCATGTTGGTCAGGCTGGTCTCAAACTCCTGACCTCAAGTGATCTGCCTACCTTGGCCTCACAAAGTGCTGGGATTACAGGCATGAGCCACTGTGTCTGGTCTCTCTCCACAGTTTAATTTTTCCATCTATCGAATGAGAATCATAATTTCCACCTCCCTACCACATTGGGTTTTGGGGAGGCTAAAATGAGGTCAGGAAAGAGAAACTGCTTAGAGAACCTCCAACACTTTTAAAACGAGAGGGATTTGTTTTGTGGCTAAGCTGTGTCCAGGGCTGCAGGCCAAGCCTCCGTGTTTTTGTCTAGCGAGGCAGTAACACCAGGCTCAGTAGCATCAACTGTACACTGTGTTCCCTTCAGGGTGTGGTGGAAGCTCTGAGGACTGTTCACACCCAGACACGTCACACTGTGCTTTCCACCAGCCTCTTGGCCATCTCACTTATTTATCCCTTTTCTTTCTTTCTTTTTTTTTTTTTTTGAGACAGGGTCTCACTGTCACCCAGGCTGGAGTGCAGTGGCGTGATCATGGCTCACTGCAGCCTCTCGAACTTCTGGGCTCAGTTGATTCTCCCACCTCAGCCTCCTGAGTCGCTGGGATTACAGGCACACGCCACCGCACGTGGCTAAATTTTTTTTGTAGAGATGGGGTTTCACCATGTTGCCCAGGCTGGTCTTGAACTCCTGGGATCAAGTGATCACCTGCCTTGGCCTCCCAAAGTGTTGGGATTACAGGTATGAGCCACCACACCCGGCCTCTTTATCCCTCTCACATCACACTTGCCTATCCTTTGGGGGAGAGCTGAGGATAGTGGGTGAGCTGGGTTCAGGTCTCACTCATGGCTCATGGCTCATGGCTAATGGCTTAAGCGTCTTCCTTGCAGACATTGTGTCCTGTGTGATGCATTCCTGGAGGAAACTCTGGAAACTCTGTCTAGCTGCTCCTCCTTTATTATTTAATTATTTTTGGCCATTGGTCATTTTATTAAAAAAGGTCAAGAAACAGGATTTTGTCACTCCCCTTCTTTTTAATACGGCCTGACTTTTCTGAAATATTCCTTAGAGCCCTTCCTGGTTGTGACTTGCTGTCCCGCTAGTGTCTGCCAGATAGCAAGTTTCTTGTCTGTGGCACACAGAGTTGCTAGACCCTGTGGTTCTTGGAAGTGTCGACACCTTTGTTCACAGATTGGTGACGCACAGGCTGCTCTGGAGTTGTTTGACCTTTAGGCCCGGAGAGGAAATCTCTGCCTCTGGCTGGTTGTCTAGTTCTCGTCTTGAATCAGAAGACACTTGGGTGGGGCGGGCAGAGAACTGGACTGGGGCTAGGGGTGGGCATAGGGCAGGTGTTCCCATCCCAGCTCTGTTTGACACTCTTCTGTGTGGCCTTTGGCTGAATCACTTCTTCACAGGCATGGTTTTCCCTACCTATAAATCCAGGGTCATGCTATATCAGTGGTTTAGTGGTTTATATCCTATTTTGCTTCCTTTTAAAAATTATTTAGCCCCTATACTCTTTATTTAAAGCAGAGATCTTTATTTAAAGTCTATGAATGGCTTTATTTATTATTATTATTATTTTGAGACAGGGTCTCGTCTTGTCACCCAGGCTGGAGTGCAGTGGTACAATCTCAGCTCACTGCAGCCCCCGCCTCCTGGGTTCAAACAATTCTTGTGCCTCAGCCTCCCAAATAGCCGGAATTACAGACGTGCACCACCACACTTGTCTAATTTTTGTATTTTTAGTAGAGACAGGGTTTCACCATGTTGGCCAGGCTGGTCTGGAACTCCTGGCCTCAAGTGATTTGCCTGCCTTGGCCTCCCAAAGTGCTGGGATTATAGGCGTGAGCCAAAAGTCTATGAATGGCTTTGAATGGGGCTTACTCTTTTCATTGTGCCACAAGCCCCACCACTTTCTGTGGCTTAACCCCTGCCTGCATTACAATAAGTTACCTGCCTGGACTTTGAAGGCATAGTGTAAAATAAATAAAAATAGCTAAAGTGAGTGTGTGTGGAGCACCCTCATCACGAGCAGGAACCCAAGGGTTGTGCAGAGCAGTGTTTGACAGCATCTGGGCTGGGTGGCTGCTCAGGGCCCTCCAGTTACGACATTTATCCTTCTCTGGCTCAGACTCTAGCAGGACACCCAGGAGAAAGAGGAAAGTGCTGGCTAAGGTCCCAGGCTTTGGGCGTGTATCAGAACTATCCCTATCCCCCTGCTCCTGTCTGGGGTCATAATTTTTCAATTGTTCAGCCTTTCAGACCCCCACTGGCATGCCATATGGAACGGTGAACTTACTTCATGGCGTGAACCCAGGAGAGACCCCTGTCACCTGTACGGCAGGGATTGGGACCTTCATTGTTGAATTTGCCACCCTGAGCAGCCTCACTGGTGACCCGGTGTTTGAAGATGTGGCCAGAGTGGCTTTGATGCGCCTCTGGGAGAGCCGGTCAGATATCGGGCTGGTAGGTTCGCTGCTGCCCTTCCTGTTTGAGTCAAAGTTGCCACCTTGGCCCCAGCTTATGAGGCCCAGGGCTCTGAGCAATAAGTTGCAATCAAGCCAAGGAAAACTTAGGGTGACCTTAGGAGTGGTCCAGGATTTGGGCTCAGGACACCAAAAACAGACCAACCCTCCAATTCAAGTTTGGCTTGGAGTGGGGAGGAGAGTGGGAAAGCACATTTTTCTGGCGGGCAGCAGGGGCTGCATTAAGCTTTGACCACTTGAGATTCTCTGATTTCTAGGAAGAGGGTTGTATATTTCATGCACCTGACTCACGTGGTGACTTCAGCTCATCAGCTCGTCCGGCCTTCATTTTTAGTGTCTGTCTGTATTTGCTGTGTTTTTTAGGACACCAGTTCTGGGAGATACTGAATGACTGTTGCGTGACAAAATGAGTCCTGGCCAGTTAAGTTAGGGGAATATTACACATAATATCCCCCCCTTTTTTGGAGAGTCAGAATGCTCTTGAGCAGAATAAAAGTCCTCTAGTAAAGAAATCTGTTCAACTTTGCTTAACTTAACATTTCCCAAACTTACTTAACACCAGAGCTTCCCTTTATCTTCCGGTACTATTAACCCATGGAAATTGAACACACTTTGGACCAGATGATCTCTAAGGTCAGTTTCAGCTTCTAAAGGGAATAATCCAGTAAGATTAACAGTAATTGAGCCAAAGCCATCCAGGACATACCACTGGATTTAGTCAGAACTGGATTCAAGCCCTGGCCTTGCTACATCGAAACTGTGTGACTCTGAGCAAGTCACTCAACCTCTCTTGTCCTCAGTTACTTCGTCAGTAATGTTAATATGTTAATACCAACTTTGCTGAGTCATTCTGACATAGGAAGACTGCATTCAGGTCTAGGCACATTTTATGCAGAGTCTGGTGCTAATGCAGCTTGAAAAGTAAAGCTTGTGTGAGGACTCCTTGAAAATCCCTTAAGAAGGTGCCCCCTTAAGGCTGGGCACGGTGGCTCATGCCTGTAATCCCAGCACTTGGGGAGGTCAAGGCAGGCGGATCACTTGAGGTCAGGAGTTCGAGAGCAGCCTGACCAACATGGAGAAACCCAATCGCTACTAAAAAAATACAAAATTAGCCGGGTGTGGTGGTGCATGCCTATAATCCCAGCTACTTGGGAAGTGGAGGCAGGAGAATTGCTTGAACCCAGGAGGCAGAGGTTGCGATGAGCCGAGATCACGCCATTGCCTTCCAGCCTGGGCAACAAGAGCAAAACTCCGTCTCAAAAAAAAAAAAAAAAGGTGCCCCCCTGGAGACCTGTAGTGAATCCCTTAGTCCATCTCAGGCAGTTTTTGCTCCAGCAATGGGACCGTAGTAGACTGTGTTGGTGCTGTGCCCATATCCTCTCAACTCTTACCATTTCCATGCACACTGGCCAGTCTTCCAACTGCCATCACCTGCGCCTCTTTGCCTAGGGGTCTCCTCTGGTGCCTGGAGCCACTCTGCTTGCCTTTGGCTGAGGGTACTAGGATTTAATGCTACCCGTGAGTAGCTCTCAAGCCAGTAACTGATACCGATGGGAGTTGGTGGATAAACATTCCAGTTCCCTGCCCCTTTGGTGGGATCACTCCGAAGCTCGAGCTCTGCACTGAATTCCTGAGCTCCCCAGCAGGATTGAACTCCAGTTCCCATGGTGGAAACTTGCCTGATGGCATACCCCTTAAATGCCGCATCCCTTGTCCTGCCTCACTTTACTCCTCCTCTACTGGTGTTTACAGGGACTCGCCTTCCAAATCAACTACTTTCGATCAGAATGAGGTTGTGCCTCTGGGGAACCCAAACTAACACAGAACAGTTAGCTATTTCTTTGAGTACCAAATGAAGTTACCAGCTTCCATGAGGGTCTAAGCTGTATGAAAAATACATATCTGTGACCGGGCGTGGTGGCTCACGCCTGTAATCCCAACACCTTGGGAGGCCGAGGCAGGCGGATCACCTGAGGTCGGGAGTTTGAGACCAGCCTGACCAACATAGAGAAACCCTGTCTCTCCTAAAAATACAAAAAATAAAATAAAATGAAACAGAAAAATGCATATCTTTGTTTATTTTTTTGAGACAGAGTCTCCCCCTGTCGCCCAGGCTGGAGTGCAGTGGCACGATCTCAGCTCACTGCAAGCTCCCCCTCCTGGATTCAAGTGATTCTTGTGCCTCTGCCTGCTGAGTATCTGGGATTACAGGCGCACACCACCATGCCTGGCTAATTTTTGTGTTTTTAGTAGAGACGGGGTTTTACCATGTTGGCCAAGTTGGTCTCGGACTTCTGACCTCAAGTGATTCGCCCACCTCAGCCTCCCAAAGTGCTGGGATTATAGGCGTGAGCCACCGCGCCTGGCCAGCCAGCATTGGCAATTTTTAACAGTCTCTACAGAGACTGAACAATTAAAAAAAAAAAAAAAAGTCAAAGGATATAAAAAAAGGTACTCAGTGACATTGGTGAAGTCCCCTTTTGCCCCTGTCTCCAGCTATCGGTTTCTCTCCTTAGAACCACTCTGTCAGCTTCCTGGTGAATGTTCTTCTTGAGTTAATTTATGGAAATATGTAAAGCATGCCTGTGTCTTCAGATACTGGAATCACATGCTGAGTGCTGAGAAATCGGACAGATTGTGGGAACAGCAAATTCTCATCTCCCATCTCACACTCACTCTAGGCAGGATATAAACACTCCAAATCATTTTTCTTTTTCATTTTTTGCTCAATGTGTGTAATTAAGCTTCATAAATGTGCATGAGATGCATCTCTACTATGCGGATGTACAGGAAGGCTGGCCATGATCCAGCCTTGCCCTTCCCTCTCACGGTCTATGTGTCTCCCAAGAAGCACTGGGGCGCCTACCTTGCATCTTCCTGGGTAGTCAGGGTTGGGGGTGAGTAGATCCTTCTTTGGCCATCAGCCTTCCCTTTGGGACCATGTGTCTTTCTCTCTCTCAGGTCGGCAACCACATCGATGTGCTCACTGGCAAGTGGGTGGCCCAGGACGCAGGCATCGGGGCTGGCGTGGACTCCTACTTTGAGTACTTGGTGAAAGGAGCCATCCTGCTTCAGGATAAGAAGCTCATGGCCATGTTCCTAGGTAAAAAGGGCAGAGTAAGGGAGCTTTTCCCCTGATTTTTCTTGTTGATGTGTGATTTGTTTAAAAACATTTTTTTTTTTTTTTTTGAGACAGAGTCTTGCTGTGTCTCCCAGGCTGGAGTGCAGTGGCACAATCTAGGCTCACTGCAACCTCTGCCTCCCAGGTTCAAGTGATTCTTGTGCCTCAGCCTCCTGAGTAGCTGGGACTACAGGTGCACACCATCACACCCAGCTAATTTTTGAATTTTTATAGAAATGGTATTTCACTGTGTTGGCCAGGCTGGTCTTAAACTCCAGACCTCAGGTGATCTGCCTGCCTTGGCCTCCCAAACTGCTGGGATTACAGGTGTGAGCCACCATGCCCAGCCTGAGTGCCTGCAGAATCAGTTCTGAATTCAGAGTCACTATGGACTTACACTGCCCACTTCATGCCCACTACACCACTTCATGCCTTCTTGCAAAAGCCAACTGAAGCATGCTGCATTCTGTGTATATAGCCCTGTATTTCTTATCTCCTGGCCATTGTACATGGCGTCTTCTTTGCCTAGAATGTCTTTTTTCCTGTCTTCCTGTGTCCAAATTCTTTTCACCCTTCAAAGCCTAACTTAAATGTCACCTTGCCCAGGAAGTAGCTTGATCCTTCTTCAAAATTTAGGACCTTTAGCATCTGTTTTGCAGTTAGCTCTTATCAACAGTTACAGCTCTACTAATTGAATGCAGAATCCGTGCCTTATTCATCTTGTTTCTTACAGTGCTTTACATGTGGTAGGTAATAGATTAATGCCTGTTGAATAAATACATCTTACCCTCCAGGCCTTTAGACACTAGCAATATTAAGGAATTGTTGAGCACCTAATTACCATTACTATTATAGCTACAGTAGTCCCCTGTTATCCACAGCTTTGATTTCCATGGTTTCAGTTATCCACGGTCAACTACAGTCTGAAAATAGGTGAGTACAGTCAGATAAGGTATTTTGAGGCTGAGTGCAGTGGCTCATGCCTGTAATCCCAGTGCTTTGGAAGTGAGGATTGCTTGAGGCCAGGAGTTTGAGACCAGCCTGGGCAATATAACAAGACCCCCTCTCTTTAAAAAAAAAAAAAAAAAGATATTTTGAGACACCAAATTTACATAATTTCTTTTTTTTCTGTCTCTTACCAAAGAGACAAATTCACATAACATCTATACAATATATTGTTATCATTGTTCTGTTTTATTAGTTATTGTTAATCTCTTCTCATGCCTAATTTATAAATTAAACTTTTTCGGCTGGGCACAGTGGCTCATGTCTCTCTAATCCTAGCGCTTTGGGAGGCTGAGGCAAGAGAATTGCTTGACCCCAGAAGATCAAGATCAGCCTGGGCAACGTGGTGAGACCTTGTCTCTACAAAAAATTTTAAAAAATTAGCTGGACATGGTGGTGCGTGCCTGTAGTCCCAGCTACTTGGGAGACTGAAGTGAAGGATTGCTTGACCCTGGGAGGTTGACGGTGCAGTGAGCCATGATCATACCACTGCACTTCAGCCTGGGTGACAGACTAAGACTCTGTCTCAAAAGTAAAAATTTTTAAAAATTTAATGAAGTAAGCTTTCTCATAGATGTGTATGTATAGGAAAACAGTAGTCACGCGTTGCTTAATGACAGGGATATATTCTGAGAATTGCATCGTTAGGTGATTTCATCATTTTGCAAACATCATAGGGTGTACTTAAGCAAACCTAGATGGTATAGCCAACTACACACCTAGTCTATATGGTGTAGCCTATTACTCGTAGTCTACAAACCTGTACAGCGTGTTACTCTCCTGAATACTATAGACAATTGTAATAGAATGGTAAGTATTTATGTATCTAAACATAGAAAAAGTGCAGTACAAATACAGTATAAAAGATAAAAAATGGTACATCTGTATAGGGCACTTAACCATGAATGAAGTTTATAGGACAAGAAGTTGCTCTGGTTGAGTCGGTGAGTGGTGAGTGAACGTCAAGGTCTAGGACATTACACTTGTAAACTTTATAAATACTGTACACTTAGGCTACACTAAATTTATTTAATTTTTTTTTTCTTTCTCCAATAATAAATTCTTTTTTTTTTTTTTTTTTTGAGATGGAGTCTCGCTCTGTTGCCCAGGCTGGAGTGCAGTGGCATGATCTTGGTTTACTGCAACCTCTGCTTCCCCAGTTCAGGTGATTCTCCTGCCTCAGCCTGCTGAGTAGCTGGGATTACAGGCACCCACCCCCACGCCTGCCTAATTTTTGTTTTTCCTTTTAGAGACAGAGTCTCACTGTGTTGCCCAGGCTGGAGTGCAGTCCTGTGATCTCGGCTCACTGCAACCTCCGCCTCCTGGGTTCTAGCAATTCTCCTGCCTCAGCCTCCCGAGTAGCTAGGATTACAAGTGCACGCTGCCACGCCCAGCTAATTTTTTGTATTTTAGTAGAGACGGGGTTTCACCGTGTTGCCGAGGCTGGTCTTGAACTCCTGAGCTCAGGCAGTCCACCCGCCTCAGCCTCCCAAAGTGCTAGGATTACAGTCATGAGCCATGGTGCCTGGCCTAATTTTTGTATTTTTAGTAGAGACGGATGGTCACCATGTTGGCCAGGCTGGTCACGAACTGCTGACCTCAAGTGATCACCTGCCTCGGCCTCCCAATGTGCTGGGATTACAAGCGTGAGCCACTATGCCTGTCCTCCAATAATACATTAACATTAGATTACTGTAACTTTTTTACTTTGTAAACTTCAAATTTTTTAAAAACTTTGACTCATTTGTAATAACGCTTAGCTTAAAACACATTGTACAGCTATACAAAAATATTTTCTTTATATCCTTATTCTCTAAGCTTTTTTCTATTTCTACTTTTTTATTTTGTTTTTACCTTTTATACTTTTTTGTTAAAAACTAAGCTACAAGCACACATTAGCCTAGGCCAACACAGGGTCAGGATCATCAATATCACTGTCTTGCACTTCCCCATGTTATCCTGCTAGAAGGTCTTCAGGGGCAGTAACACTCACAGAGCTGTTATCTCAGATGATGACAGTGCCTTCTGGAATTCCTCGAAGGACCTGCCTGAAGCTGTTTCACAGTTGACTTTTTTTTTTTTTTTTTTGAGACGAAGTTTCGCTTCTGTTGCCAATGCTGTAGTGTAATGGTGCTATCTCGGCTCACTGCAACCTCCACCTCCCAGGTTCAATTCTCCTGTGATTCTCCTGTCTCGGCCTCCTGAGCAGCTGGGATTACAGGGGCCTACCACTACTCTTGGCTAATTTTTGGTATTTTTAGTAGAGATGGGGTTTCACCATGTTGGCCAGGCTGGTCTCAAACTCCTGACCTCAGGTGATCCACTTGTCTCGGCCTCCCAAAGTGTTGGGATTACAGGCGTGAACCACCACACCCAGCTGACCTTTTTTATCTAAGTGGAAGGAGTACTCTAATGATAATAGTATAGTAGATACATAAGTGAGTAAATATTTATTATCAAATATCATGTACTGTACATAATTGTATGTGTTATACTTTTATGACTGGCAGCACAGTAGGTTTGTTTACACCAATATCACCACAAACAAGTGAGTAATGCATTACATTATAAAATTACAACAGCTGTGATATCTTTAGGCTGTGGTGATTTTTCACCTCTGTTATAATCTTATAGGACCACCACCATCTCTACAGTTCAGTGTTGACCGACATGTTGTTATATGGCACATGACTGTATATAGAGTTTATATAGTACTAGCCATGGTTTCAGACATCCACTAAGGGTCTTAGAACATATTCTCCTCAAATAAGGGGGGACTACTCTACTCATTTTTTCAACAAATATTTATTGAATACCATGGATGTGCCAAGCATTGTGCCAAGCTCTGAACATGGACTGTTTCATATAATCCTTACAACTCCTGTTTGAGATTATCTTATTTATTTGCATGTATATTTGATACTTTGTTCATTCAGAAAATATTTATTGCTCATTGTACTAGTGTGGGGGATTCTGCAGTAAACAAAACAAAGTCCCAGGCCTCATGGATTTACAATCTAGGGGAGAGATATAAGGGATAAATTCAAGTTCCCACTAGAATGTAAGTTCTCCGAGGGCTGGATTTTGTCTTGTTTACAAACTCATCGGTGCCTGGTACCTGGTAGGTGCTCAGCGAATGTTTGTTGTGTCAATAAATGATTGAAAAGTCTCACAGATACTTAACATTACTGTTTTAGTCCATTTTCATGCTGCTGATAAAGACATACTCGAGACTGGGTAATTTATAAAGAAAAAGAGGTTTAATTGACTCACAGTTCCACATGGCTGAGGGGGCCTCACAATCATGGCGGAAGGTGAAAGGCACATCTTACATGGCGGCAGGCAAGAGAGAATGAGAGCCAAGTGAAAGGGGAAACCCCTTATAAAACCATCAGATCTTGTGAGACTTATTCACTACCATGAGAAAAGTATGGAGGAAACGGTCCCCATGATTCAGTTATCTCCCACAAGGTCCCTTCCACAACACATGAGAATTATGGGAGCTACAATTCAAGATGAGATTTAGGTGGGGACACAGCCAAACCATATCAATTACTCCCCCCTCGCTTTTTTTTTTTTAAGATGGAGTTTCACTCTTGTTGCCCAGGCTGGAGTGCAATGGCGTGATCTCGGTTCACGGCAACCTCCGCCTCCCAGGTTCAAACAATTCTCCTGCCTCAGCCTCCCAAGTAGCTGAGATGACAGGCATGTACCACCACACCCTGCTAATTGTGTATTTTTAGTAGAGACAGGGTTTCTCCATGTTGGTCAGGCTGATATTGAACTCCCGACCTCAGGTGATCTGCCTGCCTCGGCCTCCTAAAATGCTGGGATTATAGGTTTGAACCACCGTGCCTGGCCTCCTCATTTTATAGATCATAAGGCTGAGACTTAAAAGGGAAAAATCCACCCCAGGTCATGGTTAGCAATGTGGTAGAGCTGGAGCTGGAATTTGAGCTGGAAGTTTGACTCCAGAATCCATGCTCTTTTCTAGCCTGCTTGTCTCATTGCATCCTGGTGCTCTTTCCAAAGTGTAAGTCCTTACTTCGGTTGTCCAGGCCTGCCTTTTGTCTCCCTAATCACTCATATGTCCATTATCCCTTCTCTCCCATTGCAGAGTATAACAAAGCCATCCGGAACTACACCCGCTTCGATGACTGGTACCTTTGGGTGCAGATGTACAAGGGGACTGTGTCCATGCCAGTCTTCCAGTCCTTGGAGGCCTACTGGCCTGGTCTTCAGGTAGGAATGATCAAAGAATGTGATGATCTTTCTATGGGTCTGGCAAAGCAAGCTCATTCTGATGTATAAGTCAAATAAGGTACTTTGTTAGTTACTTGAGTACTTTTTTTTGGAGGGACAGGTTGAGGATGGAAGAGAGACCTAGAGTGAATTAGAGTGAATTAGATAGATTTAGAGTTCTGCCAAAGTAAGTGTCAGGAACTGAGCTTCCAGTTTGCCATGTGGTACTTAAAGTCGACAGTGTGTTTCCAGTCTGGGCAGGAATGGCCATTGGCAACAGCTGTTTCTCCACTGGGCGTTTCTGTCCAATCTCATTCTTGACAGTGGGCCTGAGGAAGGGCAGGAAGCAGCTCATGCCACTCTGCCATCTCGTTATTTTCTCATTACATGGTCTGGTAGAGTTGCAGCCGGAAGGATCTTAGAGCTTATCTAATCTGCCCCACTTTGCTGTTCCAAAATAGTGCATGTACCAAAATGTTTTTATATTCTACGTTTTTAAAAGTTTTAAGAAAAAGTAGTCCCACCTGGGCAACATAATGAGACCTCATCTGTACAAAAAATAAAAAATTAGCCGAGCGTGGTGGCACATGCCTGTAGTCCCAGCTACTCAGGAGACTACAGTGGAAGGATTGCTTGAACCGCGAAGATCAAGTCTGCAGTGAGCCATAATCATGTCACTGCAGCCTGGGTGACAGAGTGAGACCCTGTCTCAAAAAAAAAAAAAAAATGACCACCAGGTTTCTATCCAGAATAACCAGGTAGACATTGTGTCATTTACCAAGGAGGGAAAAAGGCCAGAGTAAGGAGGCAACTTTGTGGGAATGTAAAGGAACCAAGAATTTTTTTAGGAAATGACAAGTTTGTTCTGTCCACGAGACATCCAGTGGAGACGTCAAGGTCAGCTGCTTCCCTGTGAGATTACATTAGTAGTAATGGCTACTTAGCAATAGCAGGTAAAATTATAAATGCATATATCCTTTGACCCAGTGATCCTAATTCTGAAAATATATCTTATACATAACACTTTACATCTGTTTGATGTGACATATTCAGAATTATTTATTGCCACATTAGTTGTTGGAACCAATTCAAATAAAAATATCTGAAAACCAAATTTCTGTATCTAAAAATATGGAGATAATTAATATCCCTATTAATAAGGAACCAAAGGCTATTTTTTAGTGTGGGGAAAATAACGTATACTCATGCATGTAGAAACTCTGGAAGATTATACAAGAAATCTGTAATGGTTATCTGAAGCCAGGCAGGATGGGTCGTGGTTGTAATCTCAGCACTTTGGGAGGCTGAGGTAGGAGGATCACTTGAGCCCAGGAGTTTGAGATCAGCCTGGGCAACAAAATGAGACCCCCATCTCTACATAAAATAAGAAAATTAGCCAGGAATTGTGGTGTGCACCTGTGGTCCCAACTACATGGGAGACTGAGGTGAGAGGATCTCTTTTTTTTTTTTTGACGGAGTCTTGCTCAGTCGCCTAGGCTGGAATGCAGTGGCGCAATCTCAGCTCACTGCAAGTGCCGCCTCCCAGGGTTCACACTATTCTCCTGCCTCAGCCTCCCGAGTAGCTGGGACTACAGGCGCCCGCCACCATGCCCAGCTAATTTTTTTGTATTTTTAGTAGAGATGGGGTTTCACCGCGTTAGTCAGGATGATCTCGATCTCCTGACCTCATGATCCACCCGCCTCGGACTCCCGAAGTGCTGGGATTACAGGTGTGAGCCACCACGCCCAGCCGAGGTGAGAGGATCTCTTGAGCCCAGGAGGTGAAGGCTGTAATGAACCATGATTGTGCCACTGCACTCCAACCTAGGTGACAGAGCAAGACCCTGTCTCAAAAACAAAAACAAAAATGGTTATCTTTTGGGGGTGTGGTGGTGGGAGTGAGACGTAGCACAAACTTTTCTCTATTCTTAGACTTTTGAACTGGCTGGCTGAATTCCAAAACTGTTAGTAGCTGACAATGACTCAGAAGATTTAGGGACTTAACATACAATCTCTGTTCCTTCCAACAATGTATGAGATAGATGGTGTATGTTATGTCTTATAGATGAGGCTCAGAGGAGTCCAGTGCCTGGCTCAGCACCACACTGAGTAACTGGCAGACTCAGGGATTGATTCATGGCCTTTTTGGCCCCACAGATTTTACTTTGTCTTTTCTTAAGGTCTGTAGGGTTTTATGCCTGCTGTCTACCTGCCTAACAGCCACTTTCTCCCACAGAGCCTCATTGGAGACATTGACAATGCCATGAGGACCTTCCTCAACTACTACACCGTATGGAAGCAGTTTGGGGGGCTCCCGGAATTCTACAACATTCCTCAGGGATACACAGTGGAGAAGCGAGAGGGCTACCCACTTCGGCCAGGTGAGCAGCCTCTCTGGCTTGTCATCTGCCCGCAGGCTCTGGTTCCTGAAACCCCAAATCCCCTCTACAAGGCTCCATGCTTCACAACTGCCCACAAGTTCATTTTTTTCCATCTGTTCCTTCCAGTGACTCTGGGTGGTTTTCTTCCTAGGAGTTAATTATCCCCATGTTTTCAGATACAGAAACTGAGGCCTAGTGGGATGAAATGGCTCGCCTCTGGTTCTTAAGTGTAGGAGCCAGGCCTGGAACCCAGGACTCCTAACTAAATTGCAAGCTCTTTCTTTTTTATTTTTATTTTTTTGAGATGGAGTTTTGCTCTTGTTGCCCCGGCTGGAGTGCAATGGCGTGATCTTGGCTCACTGCAACCTCTGCCTCCTGGGTTCAAGCGATTCTCCTGCCTCAGCCTCCTTGAGTAGCTGGGATTACAGGCATGAGCCACCACGCCCAGCTCATTTTGTATTTTTAGTAAAGACGGGGTTTCACCATGTTGGTCAGGCTGGTCTTGAACTCCCAACCTTAAGTGATCCACCCACGTTGGCCTCTCAAAGTTCTGGGATTACAGACATGAGCCACCGCGACTGGCCCAGTATGCTCTTTCAAATCAGGAAATGAGTGAGAAGGAAAAGGCCAAGGTTGACTCCTTTTGAGCTCCTGCCATCAGGAGTTCAGAAGTGTAGACAAACTTCCTAAGTCCATGGGTCAGATAAATTATGCTTACGTGTATGGAATGTTAGAACGGTGGCACAGACCTTAGGAATTACCTAGTCTCTTCCACCTCCCCATTTGCAGCTCAGAATCAAGCAAAGGACTATATTTGAGACATTCTCTTACATTCCTTTCTAGCCCTGGTGTCCTCTGATTCACTTCAGGGAAGCTGAAAATTGTGAGGAGGGGAAGAAAAAGGGGGACAAAGGAAGGAAGCTTAGTCAGCACGTATAGTCATCCCCCACCCCAAAATAGGCCATGAGCCCATTGTCTTAGACACTTCCCACTTTTCCACCTGAATTGCCTTTCAGCCATGGGACAGGCCTTCCTAGTGGCTTCTGCTTATGCTGCCTTCTTCTACCTCATTTCCTTCCTCTTCTAACTCAAATGATTATGTGGGAGGTGTAGAGGGTTCCAGGAGAGGGAATAAAGAGCTAATTAGTCACTTTTGACTCCTTAGAGGCCACTGTTACTGATGTTTCCCGTGCATTCGTTCTCATGGCATGTTTTTAAAACAAGAAACTCAGCCAGGCGTGGTGGCTCACGCCTGTAATCCCAGCACTTTGGGAGGCCAAGGCAGGTGGATCACCTAAAGTCAGGAGTTTGAGACCAGTCTGGCCAACATGATGAAACCCCATCTCAACTAAAAATACAAAATTATCCGGGCATGGTGGCGCGCACCTGTAATCTCAGCTACTTGGGAGACTGAGACAGTAGAATCACTTGAACCCAGGAGGTGGAAGTTGCGGTGAGCCAAGATCATGCCATTGCACTCCAGCCTGGGCAAAAAAGAGCAAAACTCTATCTCAAAATAAATAAATAAATAAATAATAAAAATAAGAAGCTCTGAGAAGGTATCATATCTAGTGTTTGTTACCAACAGATAAAGATCAGGGTTTGGGACTAAATGTAAGACATAGGCTTGCACAATCTTAGGGTTAGAGGGAACTTGAGAGTTGTTCTAATTGGAATCTTCCTAATATGGTCCTGTCAAATAGTTATCTAGTTTTTGCTTAGTTTCCACGAGTGACAAGTGACAAGAAGCTTGCTACTTAACAGCAGCAACCTGTTCCATTTGCAGGACAGGCCGGCAGGAATGCATTCATGGAAAGTAAGACACTACTGGCCAGATGCAATGGCTCGTGCCTGTAATCCCAGCACTCTGGGAAGATAAGGCAGGAGGATCACTTAAGCCCAGGGGTTCAAGATCAGCATGGGCAACATAGTGAGACCTTGTCTCTATGAGAAATAAGAATAAATTAGCCAAGAGTGGTGGTGCATGCCTGTAGTCCCATCCCAGCTACCTGGGAGGCTCGGGTGGGAGGATCACTTGAGCCCAGGAGGTCATAACTGCAGTGAGCCATGATTGCGCCACTGCAATCCAGCCTGGGTGATGGAGTGAGACCCTGTCTCAAAAACAAAAACAAAAACATAAGGCACCACTGTCAGGAATCCAGGAGTGCCTTAATCCAGTCATCCCTCCTACCCCAAAACAATGACAAGTAGGAGATAAGGATTACTCTTTCACTAGATTTGCCACATCCCTATACTCTCATATATGTCTCTGATCAGCAGTGTTGGAGCACAGAGCCTATCCTAAAGGCCTCTGCAGGTTTTTACCTCCCTGTAAGTCCAAATCTGAACTTTGGGCTGTCACCTTCCTCTAGAGCAGGGATCCCCAACCCCCAGGCTATGGACCGGTATGAGTCCGTGGCCTGTTAGAAACCAGGCCACACAGCAGGTGAGCGGCATGTGAGCAAGCGAAGCTTCATCTGTATTTACAGCCGCTCCTCATCGCTCACACTGCTGCCTGAGCTCCACCTCCTGTCAGATCCGTGGCAGCATTAGATGCTCGTAGGACCACGAACCCTATTGTGAACTGCGTATGTGAGGGATCTAGGTTGTGTGCTCCTTATGAGAAGCTGATGCCTGATGATCTCTCACTATCTCCCATGACCCCCAGATGGGGCTGTCTAGTTGCAGGAAAACAAGCTCAGGGCTCCCACTGATTCTACATTATGGTGGATTGTGTAATTATTTCATTATATATTACAATGTAATAATAATATAAATAAAGTACACAATAAATGTAATGTGCATGAATTATCCCAAAACCATTCCCTACAACCCCAGTTCATGGAAAAATTGTCTTGCACGAAACTGGTCCCTGATGCCAAAATAGTTGGGGACCACTGCTCGACAGAGCTGGCCAGATGCACAGGAAAGTAAAGCAATAACTAACATGCTTAGGAGGCCCACATGTGAGGAGAGAAGCGCAATGGCTGGTCATGAGGGCACTGGCCCCACCAGCTGCTAGAAACAGAAGAGGGCTGGGTGCGGTGGCTCACGCCTGTAATCCCAGCACTTTGGGAGGCCGAGGCGGGTGGATCAACTGAGGTCGAGAGTTCGAGACCAGCCTCACCAATATGACGAAACCCCGTTTCTACTAAAAATACAAAAATTAGCTGGACGTGGTGGCACGTGCCTGTAGTCCCAGCTACTCAGGAGGCTGAGACAGGAGAATTGCTTGAACCTGGGAGGCGGAGGTTGCAGTGAGCCAAGATCGTGCCATTGCACTCTAGCCTGGGTAACAGCAAAACTCGCTCTCAAAATAAAGAAGAAGAAGAAGCACAAAAAAGAAGCAGAAGAGGAGGCCTCCCATGAGAGCACTGTCTTTTCTGCCTTTGAACACACAGAATGTGTTCATCTGGTAGTGAGTGTACCTTAGTCTGTGCCTTAGAATATGAGCAATTAGATTAGCAATTGTCTAGAGGCCTGTGAGGAGAGAAGAGGAGGAGGAAGTAAGAGAGAACTGGGGAGACAGGCAGAGACCTTTTCTCTAAAATAAGAACTAGAGGTTGGGTGCAGTGACTCACGCCTGTTATCTCAACACTTCAGGAAGCCAAGGCGGGCGGATGACTTGAGGTCAGGAGTTTGAGACCAGCCTGGCCAACATGGCGAAACCTTGTCTCCACTAAAAATACAAAAATGAGTCAGGCCTGGTGGTGCATGCCTGTAATCCCAGCAACTCGGGAGGTTGAGGCATGAGAATCCCTTGAACCCAGGAGGCGGAGTTGCAGTGAGCAGAGATCACGCCATGGCACTCCAGCCTGGGTGACAGAGCAAGACTCTGTCTCAAAAAATAATTAATTAAATAAAATAAGAACTAGAATTTGTAGCAATAAGCCAAAAGGGAGAGAAGCAGTGATCAAGCCCAGGTGGAAACAGGACAGGAGAAGGTCGGGGAGATGATGGGATAGAAAGGGGACAGGGATTCTTCTCTCTCTTAGAAAAGATGGATGAAGTAGAAAACCATATTGAGCTGAGGCCACCCTTGAAGTCAACTCTACAACAGTTCTTCAGGTATTTGAAAGCAATAAACACATTTTTTTTATATTTCCTTTTCTCTAGCATAAATATTCTCATCTAGACCCACTCCTGTTGGCTAATATTCATCTTAAGATAGAGCTCGTGTCTTAACATCAAATTCCAGTTGTGGCATAGAATTGGGCAAGACAAAACATCACTTTCTTCCGGGCACAGTGAACTGATGACCATATCTTTGTTAGAATGATGGTTTGGTGGTTTATTTTATTTTTTTTATTTTTATTTTTTTAGATAAGGTCTCACTCTTGTCACCCAGGCGGGAATGCTGCAGTGGCTTAATCATGGCTCACTGCAGCCTCAAACTCCTGGGCTCAAGTGATCCTCCTGCCTCAGCCTCCTGAGTAGCTAGGACTACAGGTGCATGCCACACCCAGCTAATTATTTTTATCTTTTGTAGAGACAAGATCTCACTATGTTGCCCAGGCTGGTCTCAAACTCCTGGGCTCAAACTATCCTCTTACCTTGGATTCCCAAAGCACTGGGATTACAGGCATGAGCTACCATGCCTGGTCTGCTCTTGGATATCTCACCCTTTTCTTTTGACCTATCCTATCTCAGAAAGAGCCTTATGATGCCAGGCTCTTACTCTTTTCTTTTCTTTTTTTTTTTTTTTTTTTTGAGATGGAGTCTTGCTCTGTTGCCCAGGCTGGAGTGCAGTGGTGCGATCTCAGCTCACTGCAACCTCCGCCTCCCAGGTTCACACCATTCTCCTGCCTCAGCCTCCCGAGTAGCTGGGATCACAGGTGCCTGCCACCATGCCCGGCTAATTTTTTGTATTTTTAGTAGAGACGGAGTTTCACCGTGTTAGCCAGGAGGGTCTCAATCTCCTGACCTTGTGATCCCCCTGCCTCGGCCTCCCAAAGTGCTGGGATTACAGGCGTGAGCCACTGCACCCGACCCCTTACTCTTCTTTTGCATTTTAGAATTAGGTTAGACTCTGAGTGACAGGAAAAAAATAGTAGCTTAATTAGGATAGAAATTTATTTCTCTCTCACGTTCTGGGCTTATATGGCTCGCCATGGTGTCCTTAATCCTACCTAGCTGTTAGAATAGTTGTTAGTGTTGGCAGCCAGGCAGCCTGTGCTTAGCTAAAGTTAGGAATCCTGCTACTAAGGAGGAAGTGGGGAACAGATATTGGTAAATAGGCAACAATCTCCGCCACCTTCTCTACCCCAGAACCTGGCCACCTTTCTCTTCTTGGGGTGGGAGTCACTGGTCACCCTTAATGCTGGTCTCCACTGAGCTTCAAGCTTTGGGTATACTGGCTCTGAAACTCAGCGTTGGATGAGGTATCCTGTGTTCCTACTAGTTGGGGCCTCATGGACAAGATATGGAGGGGAGTAGTCCCTCACTGCCCTAAGAGGCCCCAGGCCATCTCTGTGCAGCCACTGAGTGAGGAGGGTCTGCTTTGGACTTTGCAGAACTTATTGAAAGCGCAATGTACCTCTACCGTGCCACGGGGGATCCCACCCTTCTAGAACTCGGAAGAGATGCTGTGGAATCCATTGAAAAAATCAGCAAGGTGGAGTGCGGATTTGCAACAGTAAGTGTTTCCATGGCCCCAAGACTGGGAAGAGTCTCCTCTTGCTGCTAAAAAGCCTCTTTAAGGGTAGAGCTTTGGGAGTTCTGACATATCAGCACTAGAAGAGAGCTTGGAGATATACATAATGCTCGTATTTTACAGATGGCAAGACCAAAGAACAGAGAAGCTTAAGTGCCTTGCCAAAGATCTCACAGCTAGTAGAGGAAGAGCTAGGATTAGTTCCTTGGGATCTTGACCCAGGCCCTTGGCATTCCTCCCACAGCAGAGATCCTTGATCTGTTTGAGTAGGTGACATTGAAAAGGTGAGTTTAGCAAAAAGTTTTGTGAGACACTAAAATAGATTTTAAGGGGAATCCAGAGTCCCATAGCCCTATATTCAAACCTGGGACTCCTTAACAAAGCAGTCCTACTTAGTCTCGCAGATATTTATTGAATGTCTTTCACATGCCAGGCACTCTCTAGGCCCAAGGGTTATAGCAGAGGCCCTGCTCTCATGGAGCTTACATTTTAATGAGAAAAAACCATGAATATATATCGGGTAGACAGAAGGCCAGTGTGGCTGGAGTGGAGCAAGCAAGGAGAAATGTGGGAAGAGATAAGGTCCCAGAGGTAGGCAGGGGCTAGATCACATAGGCCTTTGTGTAAGCCACAGGAAAGAGTTTGGATTTTTTTTCTACTTGGAATGTGAAGCCTTGGTAGGATTTACAGCAGAGTAGTGACATGATCTGATTTGTACTTTAGAAAGATCGCTCTGGCTGCTCTGTGGAGAATAGATTGAAAGGGTCAAAGGTGAGAGCCATCTCACATCCATACAGGACCCAGGCAGGCAAGATATAAATACAGATGTAGAAGAAAATAGTCTAGAAGAAAATTCTCCAAAAAGCCTACAGAGTTGGTGTTGGGGTATGGAATTCAAAACAACAACAAAACACTTATTTTGCAAAATTTTGTAATGTGATTATATTCTCTAAGTAAAATGTAGATATGTGTAGGGGAAGAGAGAAGACCTACAGGTGGAAGGGAAAAAATAAACCCCTGATATGATTTGGCTTCTAATATTCTGTACTATGTGAAAAACCAAAATGATAAGCCCACTGGGGCATTCCTAGGAATGCTGGGCTCCTTTCCATAAACATGAAGCGCTTTGGAGGTCTTCCATGGTGAATGATGGGAACAGGCATCTGACCTTTGTCAAACAGGGCAAGGAAATAATAGTCTTGATGCATCAAGACCATGTTTGAGTCATATTTTTAAATGTAAGAGTCCACTGAGAATGTTTTGTTTAGAAGTATTACTAATTCTGAGAAGCTAAAATAAATATTTGTAGCAAGTAATCTTAGTCATCCATGCCTGAAAACTCAGTTGAAATTCTCTAAGACTCCTTACTAAAACAATGTCAATAGTTTTCATCAACAGCTGTTGAACCTAGTAAGTTTCGATACTTTGGGTCTGAGTGGAAGAAAAAAGACCCCTACTTGCTTACAAAAACTTGGTAATTGGCCAGGCGCAGCGGCTCAGGCCTGTAATCCCAGCGCTTTCAGAGGCCAAGGTGGGTGGATCACAAGGTCAGGAGTTCAAGACCAACCTGGCCAACATGGTGAAACCGCGTCTCTACTAAAAATACAAAAAAAAAAATTAACCGGGTGTGGTGGCATGTGTTTGTAGTCCCAGCTACTCTGGGACTACAGGAGAATTGCTTGAACCCGGGGGGCGGATGTTACAGTGAGCTGAGACTGTGTCATTGCACTCCAGCCTGGGCGACAGAGTGAAACTCCATCTGAAAAAAAATAAAAAAATTTAAAAACTTGGTAATCATCTGAGTGCCCTTCCAGGGAGGATTAGCTAGGTAAATGGTGATCCATTTTCACGATGGAGTACTATGCCATCATTAAAAGAGACGATTAGCTCTATGTTTGTAGTCACAAAAAGGTGGGATAAAGGGGATAGGAGATTGTCATGTCATAGAGGAAGGTTAGCGGAGACATTTCTGGTGAGGAAGCATTTGAGCAGAGACCTGAAGGAAGGGAGGGAACAAGCTATGGGGAAAACTGGAGGCAGAGTGCTCCAGGCCGAAAGAACCACAGATGCAAAGAGCCCGAGGCAGGAGGGTGCTGTGCTAGCTCAGGATAGAAAGTCAGCAGCTGGAGCTCTTAGAGTGGTAAGAGGTGAGGGCAGGGAGGGAGCAGGGGCCAGGTCATGACTTCCATTTTTATCCTGCATGAAATGGAGGGTTCACAGAAAGTTTTGAGTAGAGAATTGACGGGAAGATTTATGCTATACATATACTGTAGGGGCTGGGCGTGTGTCTCACGCCTGTCATCCTGGTACTTTGGGAGGCCAAGGTAGGAGGAGTTGCTTGAACCCAGGGATTTGAGACCAGCCTGGGCAACATGGTGTGAGACTCTGTCCCTATTTTTAAAATAGTGTGTATATATAAACTACGGAGCTAAGGATGGAGGCTGGAAGCCCATTTGGAAGCTGATGTGACAATCCAGGTGAGATGACGGTGGCTTGGGAAAGAGTGAAGTTCTGAAAAGTTCACTGATCTGCTCCCAGGCCCTCAGCTGCTTTGTGGCAGAACAGGAGTTCTTAAGGAATTGCCTGACCCTCACTATCAAATTGTGATGGTATTCCACTTGCTTCCTTCTCCCACGTGTCAGATCAAAGATCTGCGAGACCACAAGCTGGACAACCGCATGGAGTCATTCTTCCTGGCCGAGACTGTGAAATACCTCTACCTCCTGTTTGACCCAACCAACTTCATCCACAATAATGGCTCCACCTTTGACACAGTGATCACCCCCTATGGGGAGTGCATCCTGGGGGCTGGGGGATACATCTTCAACACAGAAGCTCACCCCATCGACCCTGCCGCCCTGCACTGCTGCCAGAGGCTGAAGGAAGAGCAGTGGGAGGTGGAGGACTTGATGAGGGAATTCTACTCTCTCAAACGCAACAGGTCGAAATTTCAGAAAAAGACTATGAGTTCGGGGCCGTGGGAACCCCCAACAAGGCCAGGAACACTCCTCTCACCTGAAAACCATGACCAGGCAAGGGAGAGGAAGCCTGCCAAACAGAAGGTCCCACTTCTCAGCTGCCCCAGTCAGCCCTTCACCTCCAAGTTGGCATTACTGGGACAGGTTTTCCTTGACTCCTCATAACCACTGGATAATTTTTTTATTTTTATTTTTTTGAGACTAAACTATAATAAAATGCTTTTGGGTATCATGTTTTGGTTATCACGTTTTACATATTGGGCTATTTCATGAGATTCATTCAAAGAAAAGATTGGTGGCTATGGGCAATTGTGAACCTAGTTAATTTTCTCATGCAGCTGGAGAAGAGGCTAAATGCAATTAGCTGGCTCCAAAGATCCCAGGGGTTGATGGTTGAATCTCCCTTCCTTTTCTGGTGTCTTTGCGGAGTGTTGTCATAAATGTATTTCTTTGTTAGTTCTTGCTCCAACATGTGCTTCTTACTTTTTTTTTTTTTTTGAGACAGAGACTCGCTCTGTCGCCCAGGCTGGAGTGCAGTGGTGTGATCTTGGCTCACTGCAACCTCCACCTCCCAGGTTTAAGCGATTCTCCAGCCTCAGCCTGCCGAGTAACTGGGGCTACAGGTATGCGCCACTGCATCTGGCTAAATTTTTTTTTTTTTAATTTTTAGTAGAGATGGGGTTTCACCATGTTGGCCGGGCTGGTCTCGAACTCCTGACCTCAGGTGATCCACCGGCCTCAGCCTCCCAAAGTGCTGGGATTATGAGCGTGAGCCACCGTGCCCGGCTGCTTCTTACTCTTTAGTTGACTCATCTATCCACCTGTCCTTCCAAGCAACAAAGATTTATTAAGAACCTTTTCTTTTTTGAGACAGGGTCTCCCTCTGTCACCCAGGTTGGAATGTAGTGGCATGATCACCACTCACTGCAGCCTCGACCTCCCAGGCTCAAGTGATCCTCCCATCTCAACCTCTGGAGTAGCTGGGACCACAGACACACACCACTATAATTTGCCTGATTTTTAAAAAAAATTTTTGTAGACACAGGGTCTCCCTATGTTGCCCAGGCTGATCTCCAACTCCTGGGCTCAAACAATCCCCCCGCCTCAGCCTCCTGAGAAATTGGGATTACAGGCTTGAGCCATGGGGTTGGGCAGGCACCTTTGTGTACCAGCCCCAGCCCCAGAGGTTCAGCAGCAAACAAGGCAAACAGTTTTTATTTGTGTAAAACTAAATTTCTAGCAGAAAGAAATAACCTAGTAAATAGATAAAACAGCATTGTGATCGGTTCCATGAAGAAAACAGGGGGCCGTGCTAGAAAATAATGGGGAAAGATAAGCTGCTTTAAATAGGGGGGGGTGGAAAAAGCCTCCCTGAGGAGGTGAGCTTTTAATTATGTAAAATTTTGTTTCTTTTTTAAATTTTATTTTCTTATAACTTTAATTTTTTCATTTTACATTTTTATAAACATTAGAGATGGGGTCTTGCTTTGTTGCCCAGGGTGGTCTCGAATTCCTGGGCTCAAGCAATCCTCCCACCTCAGCCTCCCAAAGTGCTGGGATTACAGGCATGAGCCACTGTGCCTGGCCGTAAAGTTTTTTTTTGATACAGGGTCTCCAGACTGTTGCCCAGTCTGGAATGCAGTGGCGTAATCACGGCTCACTGCAGGCCCTGCAATCCCTGACCTCCTGGGCTCAAGTGATCCTCCCACCTTAGCCTCCTGAGTAGCAGGGACAACAGGAGCATGCCACCATGCCTGGCTAATTTTCCTAAATTTTGTATTTTTTGTTGAGATGGGGTTTTACCACGTTGCTCAGGCTGGTCTCAAAATCCTAAGCTCAAGCAGTCTGCCCAACTTGGCCTCTCAAAGTGAGCCATCATGCCTGGCCAGGCTGTACTATTTTATTTTATTTTATTTTATTTTATTTATTTTATTTTATTTTATTTTATTTTATTTTATTTATTTTTTTTATTTTTTTAATTTTTAAAATTTTTTTAATTTTTAAATTTTATTTTGTTCTATTCTATTCTATTCTATTCTATTCTATTCTATTCTATTCTATTCTTTTCTATTTTCCCTATTTATTTGGAGACAGGATCTCACTCACCCCCTGGCTGGAATGCAGTGGCATGATCTGAGCTCACTGAAGCCTCCACCTCCCAGGCTCGGGCGATCATCCCACCTCAGCCTCCCAGGTAGCTGGGACCACAGGTGCATGCCACCAAGCCTGGCTAAGTAAAATTTTAAATACACAAAAGTGGAGCGAACAGGACAGCCATCCCTTGCGTGCTCATCCCTTGTGTGCTCACCAGTTTCAACAAACTAGCTTCAAAGATGATGAACTTACGGCCAACCTTACTTCATTTATAGCCACACTGGATTATTTAGGATTCCAAACATTTTATTCCTAAAAGTATTTCAGAATGCATCCCCAAAGCCCACCTGTAAAAATCAATCATTATTCTTTGATATCCTCTCCAATGTTCAAAATGTTTTGTTTCATAACTTTGTATTATAGGTTGTTTGTATCAGGACCCACATAGGGTTGATTTATATATTTGAAATTAGATGATATATCTCTGAAGTGTCTTTTAATTTACAGAAATTCTTTCCCTCTCCCTCCCTCCCTCCCTTCCCACTCCTCCCACTGCAGTTTCTTGAAGACAACAGTTGTATGTCCTGTAGATTTCCCATATTATGGATTTTGTTAATTGCATCTCTGAGGTATTTATTATATAACTGTTTTTTAAAGTTGATGTTAAGATCTAGAGGCATCATCAGATTTGAATTTTTACTTTTGTTTTTATTTTTATTTGTATATTTATTTATTTTGAGACAGCATCTCACCCAGTCACCCAGTGGGGTGATCACAGTTCACTGCAGCCTCACGGGCACAAGTGATTCTCCCACCTCAACCTCCCGAATAGCTGGGACTACAGGTCCACGCCATTGCCTGGCTAATTTTTAAATTTTTTGTTTAGATGGGGTCTCGCTATGTTGCCTAGGCTGGTGTTTTTATTTTTCAAGAATGGTTCATAAGGCACTGTTGTTTCTTTTGGTCAAGAGACACATCATGTGTGCTTGTTTATTACTAACAGCCATTTGTTGATCATTGCTTAGATCTATCATTTCAACAGGGGTTTCAAAATAGTGAGATTTTAATTAGGCTAGACTATTTCTCTTTTTTTTTTTTTTTTGAGATGAAGTTTTGCTCTTGTTGCCCAGGCTTCAGTGCAATGGCTTGATCTCGGCTCACTGTAACCTCCACCTCCCAGGTTCAAGCAATTCTCCTGCCTCAGCCTCCCAAGTAGCTGGGATTACACACGTGCGCCACCACACCCAGCTAATTTTGTATTTTTAGTAAAGACAGGGTTTCGCCATGTTGGTCAGGCTGGTCTCGAACTCCTGACCTCAGGTGATCCACCTGCCTTGGCCTCCCAAAGTGCTGGGATTACAGGTGTGAGCCACTGCACCCAGCCGAGGCTAGACTAATTCTCTAAAGAAAGACTTCCTCTCGTCAACTATTTGGGTTTGTTGAGGTAGAGTTCATTCAGGAAAGCCAGGATAAATATTTGATTCTTAATTTTTATTTTTTATTTTCCAGAATAATGCATCGTTTTCCTAGCATCCTCCAGTGGTGACAATGAAGTTTTGTTTTTTAAGTATTGTGAACCCTTGGATTTAAACTCATTTGATGGTTTTCAGTTCATTGAAATTATTTTTCTTATCAGAGCTCAAATTGTCCCATTTTTGGCCAGTGGAAGCTGCTCTTCAAGTTAGCCCTGAGTCCTGTTAACACAACCCCAATAGTCTTTGATAGTATCCTGCTTTCTGGTATTACAAGATGTTCCAAGCTCAGCTGATCCCGTTCCTATCCCAGCCCTGAATCAACTGTTTCTCTAAATAGCTCAGGAGGTGACTTTTAACTAGGAATTTGTCTGGCTTTATCTGCCAACCTCATCTTTGCTCATGAACCTTGGCTAATTCAGCTGCTGATCATTTTCTTCAGTACCATGGCAAACCTCTGGCTACCTTGTTAGGCAGGGATACACCTCTTGCCCTCTCTTTTATTACTTTGCCTCAAATAGAGAGCCAGGCCCACACATAATTCCCCATAACATAGACGAGAACTGCTATAACTTTGAAGAAGTCTTGACTGAAAGTTGAGGCACAATGGAAGGAAATTACATCATCTACTAGCTAACAGCTACTATTAGCTATGACTACTCTTAGAACCACAGTCCACTTCATTATTCAGGCTTCTTTGGGCCAAGACCAGCTCATCCCCACACCTAGGGATACCCTTGATCATCAGTCAACACCCCAGATCCCAGGCCAGACCAGAGAGTGGAAAGAAAGTCCCTTCCCAAACCCCACTCTTCCCTAACTTAGAAAGTTGTACTTTTCTATAAATTCATTGGCATGAAGTTGTCCTATCTGTTTTGTTCTTTTTTTTTTTTTTTTTTTTTTTCTTTGAGACAAGGTCTCGCTCTCTTGCCCAGGCTGGAGTGCAGTGGCGTGATCAGGACTCACTGCAGCCTTGACCTCCCACACTCAAGCAGTCCTCCTGCCTCAGCCTTCCAAGTAGCTGGAACTCCAGGTATGCACCATCACATCTGGCTAATTAAAGAATTTTTTTGTGTGTGGAGACAGGGTTTTGCCATGTTGCCCAGGGTGGTCTCAAATTCCTGGCATCCAAATGATCCTCCTGACTTAGCCTCCCAAGGTGCTGGGATTACAGGTGTGAGCCCCCATGCCTGGCCTGTTTTTTAATATTGTCTATGCCTTCTCTTTTTCTTGATTAGTCTTGCCAGAGATTTCTTATTTTCTCTTTTTTGAAGAACAAACTTGGGACTGACTTGTTGCTATCAAGCGTATGTTTGTCTATTGTGCTAATTTCTGCTTTGATCTTATTTCCTTTCTTCTAGTTTCTTTGAGTCTGCTGGAATTGCTTATCACTGTGGCATAATCTAGTGTGTAGGATATCTTCCATTTCCCCCTGTGGATGTACTTTTCACCCTATCTTTTGCCCCAAGAAATTCATTATCCTCTGTGGTCTGATATGAGCTACAGTAATGGGCTCATTCTTCCTGGCTTCCAGTTGGGTCCATCCAACGGGGAGCCCAGACAGGAGATTGGTGAAAGGGAGTGGAATGAGTTCAAGGGCGTTTATCCCTCTGGCTCCCTTCTTGCAGGGTTTGCTTCAAGCTGGCTACATCTCTCAATCAAAAGGTATCATTTCTGACTGGGCATGGTGGCTCACACCTATAATCCCAACACTCTGGGAGGCAGAGATGGGAGGACTGCTTGAGCCCATGAGTTCAAGACCAGCCTGGGCAACATAGTGAGACCCCATCTCTCTATATATGTATATAAAAAGAATATCCTTGGCCGGGCGTGGTGGCTCACACCTGTAATGCCAGCACTTTGGGAGGCCAAGGCAGGCGGATCACAAGGTCAGGAGATCGAGACCATCCTGGCTAACACAGTGAAACCCCGTCTCTGCTAAAAATACAAAAAATTAGCCAGGCGTGGTGGCAGGCGCCTGTAGTCCCAGTTACTCAGGAGGCTGAGACAGGAGAATGGCGTGAACCTGGGAGGCGGAGCTTGCAGTGAGCCGAGATTGCGCCACTGCACTCCAGCCTGGGCGACAAGCAAGACTCCATCTCAAAAAAAAAAAAAAAAATATCCTTTGATGAGTTCACGTCCTTTGTAGGGACATGGATGAAGCTGGAAATCATCATTCTGAGCAAATTATTGCAAGGACAGAAAACCAAACACTGCATGTTCTCACTCATAAGTGGGAATTGAACAATGAGAACACTTAGACACAGGGTGGGGAACATCACACACCAGGGCCTGTGGTGGGGTGGGAGTATGGGGGAGGGATAACATTAGGATAAATACCTAATGTAAATGATGAGTTAATGGGTGCAGCAAACCAACATGGCACATGTATACATATGTAACAAACCTGCACGTTGTGCACATGTACCCTAGAACTTAAAGTATAATAATAAAAAAAAAAGAGTGTCATTTTATCCCAAGGTGCCCATCTCCATGCAACTTTTTATTTTCAGGTGGTGGTTAATTTTATGTGTCAAACTGGCTGGACCACTGGGTACTCCAATATTTGGTCAAACATTATTCTGAGTATTTCTGCAAGGGTGTTTTTGGATGAGATGAACATTTTAATTGGTGAAGATTGCCCTCCATAATGTGGGTGGGCCTCATTCAATCAGCTGGAGCCTGAAGAGAACGAAGACACGGCCTCTCCCTCACATGAGAGGGAATTCTTTAGCAGCCCGCTCTGGGACTTCATCTGTGCCAGTGGCTCTCCTGGGTTTCAAACTTGCCAGCCCACACCGCATATTTGGACTTGCCAATCTCTGCAATTGTGTGAGCCAATTCCTTATAAACCTCTTTCTATACACACACATATTCTTTTTTTTTTTTTTGAGTCGGAGTTTCACTGTTGTTACCCATCCTGGAATGCAGTGGCACGATCTCGGCTCACTGCAACCTCTGCTTCCCGGGTTCAAGTGATTCTCCTGCCTCAGCCTCCCAAGTAGCTGGGATTACAGGTGCCTGCCACCACACCTGGCTAATTTTTTGTATTTAGTAGAGACAAGATTTCAGCATGTTAGTCAGGCTGGTCTCGAACTCCTGACCTCAGGTGATCCACCTACCTCGGCCTCCCAACGTGCTGGGATTACAGGCATGAGCCTCCTAGCCCGCCTTACACAAACATATTCTATTAGTTCTGTTTTGTAACTCTGACTAACACAGTAACCGTTCTCTTATTCCCTTCAGGCTAGGGATAGGATTGGCTGTATAGGATTACCGTATTTTCCCTCGTGGTTCTCTAACACTCTGCCCACACCTTGTAAGTAGTCTCTTTATTAAACCTTCCACTAATCGTTCTAATTTGAATGAGCCATCTGTTTCCTGTCAGGTTCCTGACTAATATACTTAGAGACCATTATGACTGGTACATATCCTTAAAGTCTAAAATTAATCACATATGCTAATTACCTTAATTTAGTCATTCCATTCTACAATGTATATTTATTTCAAAACAACATGTACTTGATAAATATATACTAATTTTATTTGTCAGTATAATTTTTTTTTTTTTTTTGAGATGAAGTCTCATTCTGTCGCCAGGCTGGAGTGCGGTGGTGAGATCCCGGCTCACTGCAACCTCCGACTCCCCGGTTCAAGTGCTTCTCCTGCCTCAGCCTGCCAAGTAGCTAGGATTACAGGCATGAACCACCATGCCCAGCTAATTTTTGTATTTTTAGTAGAGCCGGGGTTTCACCATGTTGGCCAGGATGGTCTTGATCTCCTGACCTCGTGATCTGCCTGCCTCAGCCTCCCAAAGTGCTGGGATTACAGGCGTGAGCCACCGCGCCCAGCCTTGTCAATATAAAAATTTTTTTAAATTATTTATTTCTTAAAAAAGGCCAGGAGCGGTGGTTTAAGCCTGTAATCCCAGCACTTTGGGAGGCCAAGGTGGGTGGATAGTTTGAGTCCAGGAGTTCAAGACCTGGGTAACATGGTGAAACCCTGTTTCTACTGAAACTACAAAAATTAGCTGAGCATGGTGGCTCGCACCTGTAGTCCCAGCTTTTAAGATGTTATTGAGAACGTGGAGAATTTGGAATTTTGTTTTTAAAAGTTTTATTTATTTATTTATTAAATTTTGAGACAGGTTTACTGTGTTGTGCAGGCTGAAGTGCAGCGCCACAAGCAAAGCCCACTGAAGCCTCAACTTCTGGGGCTCGAGCGATCCTCCCACCTCAGCCTCCCAAGCAGCTGGGACCACAGGCGCATGCCACCATGCCTGGCTAATTTTTTATTTTTTGTAGAGACAGGGCTTTGCCACGTTGCCCAGGCTGGTCTCGAACTCCTGCACTCAAGTGATCTGCCCGCCTCAGTCTCCCAAAGTGCTGGGATTACGGCCGTGACCCACCGCACCCAGCCCTGGAATTTTCATCCATTGCTGGTGGGGATGTAAAATGGGGCAGCTGGTTTGGAAAACAGTTTGTTGGTTTATCAAAAATTAAACATTGTCCAGCCTGACCAACATGGTGAAACCCTGTCTCTACTAAAAATACGAAAAATTAGCCGGGCGTGGTGGCGCATGCCTGTAATCGCAGCTACTTGGGAGGCTGAGGAAGGAGAATTGCTTGAACCTGGGGGTTAGAGGTTGGAGTGAGCCAAAGTCACACCACTGCACTTCAACCTATAAATAAATAAATAAAAAAGATTAAGTTACCATGTGACCCGGCAATCCCACTCACCCAAGAGAAAACTAAAATGAATTATGTCTACACAAAAGTTTATCTGTCAGTGTGTAACAGCATTATTCATAATAGCTAAAAGTGGGAACAACCCTAGCGTTCATCAACTTACAAATGGTTAAAATGTGGAATAGTCATACAATGGCATATTACTCGACCACTAAATGGAATGAAGTACTGATAAATGCTGCAACGTGGATAAACCTTTAAAAATATATGCTAAGGGGAAGAAGCCAGACACAAAAGGCCACATACTGTGTGATTCCTTTTATATAAACTATCTAGCATAGATTAATGCATGGAGACAGAAAGTAAATTAGTGGTTGGCAGGGACCGGGGCAGGCAAATGGGGAGTTACTCTTCATGGGTATAGGTTTTTTTGATGGGTGATTAACAGGTTCTGGAATTAGAGAGTGATGATAGTTACACAGTATTGGGAATATACTAAAAACCACTGAATTGGACTTTAATGGTGTGAATTTTATGGTATATGAATTACATCTCAATGTTTTAAAAAGACCACAAAATAAAAAAGAAAACATATATACCCCATAAACCCATCTCCTACCCCTCCCCGCACCAACCCATGAAGCAGCAGTAGTTTGCAAGCCCAGTGTGGTATAAATCTAGCCTTGAAAAATAAAGTTATCAAAGAAAACATTCTGCATGCAGAGAAGTAAGCTATTCTGTTTATTGTATTTTTTTACAAACTCCCTTGCAGAAGTTAATAGTTTAGTGCCTTAGAGTAATGTTTTTGAGACTTTGCTCATGACTCTTTAGTGGGTCAAGAAATAAATTTAATGTGGCCCACTAACTTTTTAAATAATGAAATAGAATGGATTCAAAAATATTAAGAGTGCCTTATATGGATTCTTGACAAGAACTGAGGACAGGAGCACATTACTAATCGCACAAGGCTAATTGCATTACACTGTGGGAGAGACAGAGGAGGGCATGTGAAAAATGTACACATTGGCTAAAAGCAGTTTGGTGAATTGTCATCTCATTTGATTTTCTGGTACTTGACTGCCAATATGACCATCAAGTTATAATGACAGAATAGTATAGTATAGTATAATGTATGTATGTGTTTGTTTGTTTATTTCGAGATGGAGTTTTGCTCTTGTTGCCCAAGCTGGAGTGCGGTGTTGCGATCTCAGCTCACTGCAACCTCCGCCTCCCGGGTTCAAGCAATTCTCTGCCTCAGCCTCCTGAGTAGTTGGGATTACAGGCACCCACCACCATGACTGGCTAATTTTTATATTTTTAGTAGAGATGGGGTTCCACCATCTTGGCCAGGCTGGTCTTAAACTCCTGACCTTGTGATCCACCCGCCTTGGCCTCCCAAAGTACTGGGATTACAGGCATGAGCCACCGCGCCCAGCTGTGTATTATTTAATTTTATATCAAAATGGTTTGTAGTTAGTTGTGAAGAGTGGATTTTTTTTGCGGGGGGGGCGCAGTATTGCCATGACTTTCAACTGGGTTTTGGATAGGAATTTGCAGTGCAGTTTTTCATAAAGTTTATAATCAGATACAAAATTTTGGATGTGCAATTATTGTAGCATTTTAATTGAACTAGTTCAAATTGCTGTTAAGTTGACTGTTTTAATGCTACAAAGAACAAGAATAATAAGGTGAAAAACATGGGAAAAGTAAATGGAAATATTGGAGAAAATATCAACTCTAATCAACAGACTGACATAATTTGAATCTTGTTAAAAAGGGTAAATGCAAGATTTGCTTTATTTATGTATTTGTTTATTTATTTTAGTAGAGATGGGGGTCTCAATGTGTTGACCAGGCTGGTCTCAAACCCCTGGCCTTGAGCAATCATCCCATCTCAGCCTCCCAAAGTGCTGGGATTACAGGCATGAGTCACCATGCCCGACCAGCTCATGCCTGTAATCCCAGCACTTTGGAAGGCCAAGGCGGGCGGATCACCTGAGGTCAGGAGTTTGAGACCAGTCTGCCCAATGTGGCAAAACCCCATCTCTACTAAAAATACAAAAATTAGCTGGGTGTGGTGGCAGATGCCTGTAATCACAGCTACTCCGGAGGCTGAGGCAGAAGAATCACTTGAACCTGAGAGGTGGAGGTTGCAGTGAGCTGAGATCACACTCTCTAGTCTGGGTGGTAATTATGAAACTCTGTCTCAGAAAAAATATATATATTACTTTATCAAATGTGTAAATCCAACAAAATGACATGTACACCAATGCATTATAATGATGTCCTTGCAAATGAGAAGTTAAAACCGTCAAAACTTAAAAGATGCTTGGAAACATGACATGTTGAATTAGTCAGTCTCTCGAATATTTCCAAAGAAAGAAAAATATATATAATGTGATAGGCAAATTTTATGATTCATGTTGTGACTGTCAGTGAGAAAGCCTTATTATCGTTGTATTGGGTTGCATATTATGTGCCAAAAGAAAAAAATTGCTCACATGGTTCCTGAAAAAAAAAATTTATTCTCTGGCATGTATTTGGTGTGTACAGTTTTTATGGTGTAGCAAGTGATAAAAATATATCTTGGCAATAGTAGAGTTTCTCCTTGAATCTATACTGTTGCAGAATGTTGGAAACAATGCTTATTATGTTGTTCCAATCTCATATAGATTTTGTAATCCAACCACAGAAAGTCAAATCGAAAGTTGCACAACACTTAGCTTATACCTTATATGAGTGGTAAGAACGTTTTAAGGAGGGTCTTCTTGTTTAGTTAATCTTCTCCCACAAAACTGGATTAAAAGCATTTAGAGAATTGGCAATTGTAACTTTGGTCAATACAAATTAGTCCAGACAAATGTAAAGGCATTGTATGAGAGCAGCAAATATGAATGAAAATATAATAAAATTATTATAAAATTGTTAGAATCTGAAAGCAATGCTATTTGGAATACTCTTTTTATATGCTATAAATCTTAGGAAAACACAGGGATCCTGCTAAAATTCATATATATGTTGGAGGAAAACAGTGATAATCAACTTCTTGAAAACAAACTTTCAGGGATTACAGCTGACCATATCATTTACTTTAGCATATTGAAATTGGCCAATCATATCAATGTTAGCCAATCTAACCAATATATTTTTTTACATCCTTAGAGAATTAAATTAGAAGTTGTTCCAACATGCTGAGCCTGTCCAAGCATTCCAAACGACATTACTTCTATGGCAAGCAAGATTTCAAAATAGTATGTGCCACTGGGTCAGTGATTGTCAAAAGTGGTCCCTGGTGCAGAGGCAACAGCATTACCAGGGATCTTGTTATAAGTAAAACTCTTGGGCCCCATCCCTGACCACAGATGGGCCAGCAATCTAGTTTAACAAAGCCAACCCCTCCAGGTGATTCTAATGCAAGCTCAAGACTGAGAACAAGGTTACGAGATGTTTCCAACATTGCTGCAACAAACTGATGCAACTTTATTAATGAAAGCAGTTTGTATTAATCCATTCTCATGCTGCCAGTAAAGACATACTCAAAACTGGGTAATTTATAAAGGAAAGAGGTTTAATTGACTCACAGTTCCACATAGCTGGGGAAGCCTCAGGAAACTTACAATCATGGTGGACGGGGAAGCAAACAAGGTCTTCTACACCTGGCGCCAGCAAGAAGTGAAGAGCGAATGATGGGGAAAGCCCCTTCTAAAACCATCAGATCTGGTGAGAACTCACTCATGATCAGAACAGCATGGAGGTAACTGCCCACGTGATTCAATGACCTCCCACCAGGTCTCTCCCGTGACATGTAGGGATTATGGGAACTACAATTCAAAATGAGATTCAGGTAGGGACACAGGCAAACCATATCACAGTTTGAACTGAATGAAATGAAATTAGATTTTTGCACCTTATCTGCTACGTTGGTGTCAATATTATGTTACTTTCATGTCGGTTGGTGACCTTTTTTTCTGGTCTTTGGAAGAAATTATGTGATGTTGGCATTATTTCTTCCTTAAAAGTGTGGTAGATTTCAAAGGCATTAGGGACTGGGGTTTTCTTTGTGGGAAGCTTTTAAATTAGAGATGAAATGTCTTTAATAGTCATAAGATGATTCCAATTTTCTGTTATGTTTTGTGTCCATTTAGGTAAGCCTGTTTTTTCTAGAAATTTGTTCCACATACATTTTCAAATATATAGGCATAAAGTTATTCATCATGTCTTATGATCTTTTAGTGATGAAGAATCTGAAATGATATTCCATTTTCAAATTTCTGACATTAATTTCTGGTTGGAATCTCTTCTTTTTATTTATGGAGTCTGTTCTAATTTGATTGACTGTTTTCTAGGATTACAGCACAACACTCAATCTGGGATTTCTTTTCTTTCTATCTGCAGCTGCGGATCACAAGTTCAGGAGATAAGACCATCCTGGCCAACATGGTGAAACGCTGGGTCTCTACTAAAAATACAAAAGTTAGTTGGGTGTGGTGGCGCATGCCTGTAGTCCTAGCTACTCAGGAGGCTGAGGCAGGAGAATTGCTTGAACCAGGGAATTGGAGGTTGCAGTGAGCCGAGATCATGCCACTGCACTACAGCTTGGCGACAGAGTGAGACTCTGTCTCAAAAAAAAAAAAAGGTATTAATTATCCACTTACTCATCAAGCTGTGATTAGAGGGCTTTGAGTTGTATATAAGACAATGCAAATTTGTCACCTGTGAGGCGCTTCCAAAGAATGTAGTACAGATTCAGAGGTAGTGGGTTTTAGATTTTGTTTTTCTTTTTGAAACATATTTTTGGGTCAGACGCAGTGGTGCATGCCTGCAATCTCAATGTTTTGAAAGGCAGAGGTGAGAGGATTACTGGAGGCCAGGAGTTTGAGACAAGTGTGGGCAACATAGTGAGAACCTGTCTCTACAATAATATATTTTTAAAAATGCTTGTGTGGGTTGGAGCCCTGATGGTAATTGCTTATGTGTCTGCCTTCCTCCACTACACTTGGGCCCTATAAGACACAAGCTGTATTTGTCTTATTCGCAGATGTACCCCCAGTGCCTGGGACAGAGCTTGTACATAAGAAGTTTTCAAGAAATACCTGGTGAATGAATGTAATTCAGTGACTACATGCCTTTATTTATAATAGTATGTATTCTAGTGTGCTGTGATACTTTGTTAGTTTATGAAATTTCTATTTTATGCATATTTGTTAAGATGACATGTATCAAACACCTGGTACAGTACCCGAAACATACATGGTAGGTCTTTTCTTTTTCTTTTTGTGACAGGGTCTCGCTCTGTTGCCCAGGCTGGACTGTGCAATCTCTGCTCACTGCAGCCTTGGCCCGCAGGGCTCAAGCAATTCTCCCACCTCAGCCTCCCAAGTAGCTGGGACCACAGGCACGCACAACCATGCCAGGCTAATTAAAAAAAAATATATATATATATATATTTGTAGAGATGAGGCCTCACTATGTTGCCCAGGCTTGTGTCCAACTCCTGGGCTCATGTGACCCTCCTGCCTCAGCCTCCCAAAGTACTGGGATGTCAGGTGTGAGCCACCACATGGGGCCTAGGTCTTTTTCAAATGTTAATTTTCTTATTTTCTTCCCTTTGCGTTTCTTTGCATCTAGCACAATCTCTGATACATAGTAGGTGTTTAGCGATTTAGAGGTCACTGTAAACAATCCAAGAACCACTGGCAAAATATATGTGTGTGTGTCTGCCTGTGTGTGTCTGCCTGTGTGTGTGTGCGTGCCCGTGTGTGTCTGTGTCCACACGTGCACGTGTGTGTCTGCCTGTGTGTGTGTGCGCCTGCTTGTGTGTGTGTGTGCGTGCATGTGTGTGCCTGCGTGCATGTGTGTGCCTGCCTGTGTGTGTGTGTGCGCCCGTGTGTGTCTGCCTGTGTGTGTGTGCATGCACGTGTGACTGCCTGTGTGTCCGTGCGTACACGTGTGTCTGCCTGTGTGTGCGTGCACACGTGTCTGCCTGTGTCTGCCTGTGTGTGTCCGCGCACGTGTGTCTGCCTGTGTGTCCGTGCATGCACGTGTGTGTCTGCCTGTGTGCATGTGCACACGTGTGTGTCTGTGTCTGCCTGTGTGTGTGCGCACACACGTGTGTCTGCCTGTGTGTGTGTGTCCGCGCACGTGTGTGTCTGCCTGTGTGTCGGATGCATGCATCATTTGGGGAAAGAGGTTTCAAGTTTACGTCATAAAAGAATCTTCAGTGTTGCTGAAGAATGGCTGTTGTAGATTAAGGAGTGACTAGCTTTGGGAATGAGTTAAGAATCTACATCTGTGGAGACTGCAACAAAAATTTAGAGACATTGTATTTTCTGAACTTAGATCTGATCATAGAGTTGGACAAGTTTAAGTCCCACAGGGACCATTTTAAATCAAGATTGTCCCAAGGACGACACAAGAATTAATTTGAAAGGACTACCAATGGTCAAATTTGGGACAATTTGAGCATCAAAAAAGAATAATGAGAAATACACACATACATTTTTTTTCTTTTTTTTTGAGGCAGAGTTTTGCTCTTGTCCGTCCTTCCAGGTGTGTAGCAGGACCCTCTCTGGAATGGGGGTCAAACCAGGTAGGTCGGATAATTTCTTTATGGCCAGTTTATGCACAGAAAGGTGTGTGTGGTTTAGGGGGAGGGAGTTGGAGTAATATTTTGTAGGTTTGGTTTCACCCCTGGCAAGGGGAAGGAGGAAGGTTTCTGGTCTTTTCTTTTTCTTTTTTTTTTTTGAGACGGAGTTTTGCTTTTGTGCCCAGGCTGGAGTGCAGTGTCACAATCTCGGCTCACTGCAACCCCCGCCTCCCACATTCAAGCGATTCTCCTGCCTCAGCCTCCTGAGTACCTGAGATTACAGGCATGCGCCACCACACCTGGCTAATTTTTGTATTTTTAGTAGAGACGGGGTATCACCATGTTGGCCATGCTGGTCTCCAACTCCTGACCTCAGGCGATCTGCCTGCCTCGACCTCCCAAAGAGCTGGGATTACAGGATTGAGCCACTGCGCCCCGCCAGTTTCTGGTTTCTAAGCCCTGCCTTGGGGAAGAGGGATTCTAGTTTCCATGACTAGCCTCAGGGGAGAATAAGAGGCCAGAGACAGAAGGGTAGGAGAAGGTCAGAGACAGCTGCTTCTGAAGCCTTTATCTTAGGGTATCATTTTCTTTTTTATTTGTTCAGAGACAGGGTCTCACACTGTCACCCAGGCTGGAGTGCAGTGGTGGGATCATAGCTCACTACAGACCCCAACTCCTGGGCTCAAGCAGTCCTCCCACCTCAGCCTCCCAAGTAGCTAGAACTACAAGTGTGTGCCACCAAGCCCAGCTCATTTTTAAATTTTTGTAGAGATTCCTGGTTTCAAGCAATTCTTGCACCTCAGCTTTCCAAAGGGCTGGAATTACAGGTGTGAGGCACTGCACCCGGCCCTGGGCTATCATTTCCTGAGACCATAGACTTCCCAGTAGTAAAAAATGAAGGAACCACTGACATACAGATCAACGTGGATGAATCTCGAAAACATCCTTAGTGAAAGAAGCTAAACACAAAAGACTATATATTAGATGGTTCCATTTATATGAAGTTATGGAACAGTCAAAATTAATCTATGATGATAAAAATTAGAACAGTGGAAAAGTACATTTTTCTCCTTTGGAGTTAATAGGTAACAAGTGCATGAGAACTTTCTGGAGCAATGGAAATTTATATATCCATTGGGGGTATTGGTTAAATTAAGGTGTTGGTTACACAAGTATATACATATGTCAAAATTCATCAGATTCGATATTACTTAATATCTATGCATTTCATTTTATGTACATGATACCCTAATAAAACCAAGAGAAAATAGAATAACCATAGTAATGGATTATAACACATAAAAAAAGTTATTAGTCCATAGTGATACCCCAGAAAAAGGGTGGGAGCTCTTTTTTGGGGGGGAATATTACCTAATAAAAGGGGAAGCAGTGGTAGAATTAGAAAGTTACCGTTTTGCAACCACCAGCATAATCATCCAGGGAGGGTTCATCAAGGGATGATGAAAAACTACTGGGTGAGGGCTAGGCGCAGTGGCTCAGGCCTGCAATCCCAGTACTTTCAGAAGCCGAGGCAAGTGGATCACCTGAGGTTGGGAGTTCCAGACTAACCTGGCCAATATGGTGAAACCCCGTCTCTACCAAAGAAAAAAAAAATTGGCCGGGCGCGGTGGCTCATGCCTGTAATCCCAGCACTTTTGGAGGCCGAGGCGGGCGGATCACGAGATCAGGAAATCGAGACCACGGTGAAACCCGCGTCTCTACTAAAGATACAAAAAATTAGCCGGGCGCGTTGGCAGGCGCCTATAGTCCCAGCTACTCAGGAGGCTGAGGCAGGAGAATGGCGTGAACCCGGGAGGCGGAGCTTGCAGTGAGCCGAGATGGCACCACTGCACTCCAGCCTGGGTGACAGAGCGAGACTCCGTCTCAAAAAAAAAATAAAAATAAAAAAAATAAAAATAAAATTGCCGTGTGAAGTGGCTCATGCCTGTAGTCCCAGCTACTCAGGAAGGAGGCTGAGGCAAGAGAAGAAGAAGAAGAGGAGGTTGCTGTGAGCCGAAATTGTGCCACTGCACTCCAGCCTGGGTGACAGAGCGAGACTTCATCTCAAAACAAACAAACAAACAAACACAAACACTACTGGGTGAAAGGTGGGTGGAGAACAAGACAGTCTCGTAGTCTTGAAGGCCGCAGATTACTTATTAACCCCAAAATGTACTTTTCCAATGAAGACATGTTACCCAACAGATCAAACTTAGCATCATCAATAATGGGACAAATTTACATTATTTCTTTCTGATGTGAAGCAATGGGAAAGCACACCATCACCTGTTTAATATTCTAGCCATAGAAACTTAATCCTAACCAAATCATGAGAAAACAATAAAGCAGATCCAGATGGCAGGATATTCAGTACAACTGTCAATATCCTGAAAGGACAAAAGAGATGAGAGACTCTTCTAGACTAAAAGATAGTAACAAGACAGCTTTCAAATGCATACATGATCCTTTATCGAACTCTGGACTGGGGGGAAGAGACCGTAAGGGACATTTGGGGGATAATTGCAGATATTTGAATATGGATTATAAGATAAATAATGCCCAGGCGCAGTGGCTCACACCTGTAATCCCAGCAGTTTGAGAGGCCGAGGTGGGCAGATCACTTGACGTCAGGAGTTCGAGACCAGCCTGGCCAACATGGTGAAACCCAATCTCTACTAAAAATACAAAAATCAGCTGGGTGTGGTGGTGGGTGCCTGTAAACTCAGCTATTCGGGAGGCTGAGGCAAGGGAATTGCTTGAACCCGGGAGGCAGAGGTTGCAGAAAGCGGAGATCACACCACTGTATTCCAGCCTGGGCTACAAAGCAAGACTCCATCTCAAAAAAGAAGAAAAGGCTGGGCATGGTGGCTCATGCCTGTGATCTCAGCACTTTGGGAGGCCGAAGCGGGCGGATCACCTGAGGTCGGGAGTTCGAGACCAACCTGAGCAACATGGAGAAACCCTGTCTCTACTGAAAATACAAATTAGCCAGGTGTGGTGGCGCATGCCTGTAATCCCAGCTACTTGGGAGGCTGAGGCAGGGGAATAGCTTGAACCCGGGAGGCAGAGGTTGCAGTGAGCCGAGGTTGTGGTGAGCCGAGATCGCGCCATTGCACTCCATCCTGGGCAACAAGAGTGAAACCCCGTCTCAAAAGAACAAATAAGTAAAAAGATAAATTATATCAATATTAAATTTCTTAGGTGTGATAGTATCACAGTTTTTAGGAGCATGTCGTTGATCTTAGGGGATACATTCTAAAATGTGCAGTGAAGTGTCATAATATCTATAATTTACTTTCAAATGCGTAAGCAAAAAATGGCTCAGCAGGATGGTACAGTGGCTTACATCAAAACAAACAAACAAAAACCCTCTCTACATACAAATGAAGTATAAATATAGAGAGAGATACATATATGGAAAGAGCTATATATACATATACATACACACACACACACACAGAGAGAAAGATAAAATATAGTTTTAGTAGTTGGCAAGTCTAAGCAAAGGGTATATGAGTGTTCATGGTGTATCTTTCAACTTTTCTGTAGATTTGAAAAACTTCCCCAAAAAGCTGTGAAAAGAATAAGATAGTGCAAAGAAAATGCTTGGCCAGTGGTAAGTGCTCAATAAAGGGTAGATCTTACCCAGAAGTATAAGCCCCATGAGAGCGGGGAATTTCTTTTATTTAGCACAATATCCACAGCACCTATAGCAGTGCCTGGCACATAAGGTAGTACTTAACAAACATTTGAAAGACAAATCATTGAGAGGTTGTACATTAGAAATGTAATGTAAAAAAAAAATTAAATATGACACCACAGGACGATGCATGGTTGCATGGGACAGCTGTTACCGTGGCCTGATATAACTGTGCCGGTTGCTTTGATTAAAATGACTTCTTGGCAGGGTGCCATGACTCATGCCTGTAATCCCAGCACTTTGGGAGGCTGAAGCGGGAGGATTGCTTGAGCCCAGGAGCTTGGCAGCTGCAGTGAGCTATAATCACACCACTGTACTCCAGGCTGGGTCACAGAGCAAGACTTAAAAAAAAAAGTCCCAGAAAATCTGTCTGCCCAACTGAGATGAGTTTGGCTATATATTTACAAGAGTGAATGTTCTCTGAATAGCATCATCATGTTTGGTTAAGTCATTTGGGATTACGGTGGAAAAAAATTAGCCAGTTTGGGAGCTTCATTTTTTTTCTAGTGCTGATTAAAATTGACATCAACGGGCCTCTAGTGGGAGGCGTACTGCGTCCTCTGGTGGTGAGAGACACTCAGCTTTTTTTTTTTTGAGACGGAGTCTCGCTCTGTCCCCCAGGCTGGAGTGCAGTGGCGCGATCTCGGCTCACTGCAAGCTCTGCCTCCCGGGTTCACACCATTCTCCTGCCTCAGCCTCCTGAGTAGCTGGGACTACAGGCACCCGACACCGCGCCCGGCTAATTTTTTGTATTTTTAGTAGAGACGGGGTTTCACCGTGGTCTCGATCTCCTGACCTTGTGATCCGCCCGCCTCGGCCTCCCAAAGTGCTGGGATTACAGACGTGAGCCACCATGCCCGGCCTTTTTTTTTTTTTTTTTTTGAGACAGAGTCTTGCTCTGTCGCCCAGGCTGGAGTGTAGTGGTGCAATCTCAGCTCACTGCAACCTCTGCCTCCTGGGTTCAAGCGATTCTCCTGCCTCAGCTTCCCGAGTAGCTGGGATTACAGGCACGTGCCACCATGCCTGGCCAAGTTTTGTATCTTTAGTAGAGACGGGGTTTTGCCATTTTGGCCAGGCTGGTCTTGAACTGCTGACCTCAGGTGATCCACCTGCCTCGGCCTCCCAAAGTGCTGGCCTTACAAAATAAAAATAAAAAAGAGAGAGAGAGATCTACTATACCACTACTATAGGTGGTCAGGGAAGAATTGCCCCTGGGCAGAGATCTGGTGATGAGAAAGCAAGCCATTCAGAGATTTGCCTGGGGATAAAAACTCCAGGAAAAGGAGACAGTCATTCTTCATAAATTCTGGATATTGAGTCTTTTACAGAATATCACTTGCTTGTTTCCCCCAGAATTGGGGAATTTCACATAAAAACTCTGATTTTTGGCTTTTCTGTAAAGACCAGAAGATCTGGCAGCAATCGCTGGAGGTGAGTAAAGACCAATCCTTTTATTTCTATTATTTTATTTCAATAGGTTTTTGGGGAACAGGTGGTGTTTGGTTACATGACTAAGTTCTTTGGTGGTGATTTCTGAGATTTTGGTGCACCCATCACCTAAGCAGTGTACACTGTACCCAGTTTACAGTCTTTTATCCCTCACCCCCATCCCACCTTTTCCTCTGAGTCCCCAGAGTCCATCGTATCATTCTTATGTCTTTGCATCCTTATAGCTTAGTTCCCACTTATGAATGAGAACATACCATGTTTGGTTTTTCATTCCTGAGTTACTTCACTTAGAATAATGGTCTCCAGCTTGGGTGTGGTGGCTCACACCTGTAATCCCAGCACTTTGGGAGGCTAAGGTGGGCAGATCACTTGAGGTCAGGAGTTCGAGACCAGCCTGGCCAAGATGGTGAAACTCCATCTCTAATAGAATACAAAAATTAACTGGGCGTGGTGGCAAGTGTCTGTAATCTCAGCTACTTGCGAGGCTAAGGCAGGAGAATTGCTTGAACTTGGAAGGTGGAGGTTGCAGTGAGCCAAGATCATGCCACTGCACTCCAGCCTGGGTAACAGAGCAAGGTTCCATCTCAAAATAATAATAATAATAATAATAATAATAATAATAATAATGGTCTCCAGGTTGCTACAAATGCCATTATTTTGTTCCTTTTTATGGCTGAGTAGTATTCCATGGTGTATACATACCACAATTTCTTTATCCACTCATTGATTGATGGGCATTTGGGCTGGTTTCATATTTTTGCAATTGCGAATTGTGCTGCTGTAAACATGCATGTGCAAGTATCTTTTCCATTTAATTACTTATTTTCCTCTGGGTAGATAACCATTAGTGGGCTTGCTGGAATCAAATGGTAGTTCTACTTTTAGTTCCTTAACAAATCTCCGTATTGTTTTCCACAGTGGTTGTACTAGTTTATATTCCTACCAGAAGTATAAGTGTTCCCTTTTCACCACATCCACACTGACTTCTATTTTTTTTTTTTATTATGGTAATTCTTGCAGGAGTAGGGTGGTATGGCATTGTGGTTTTGATTTGCATTTCCCTGATAATTAGTGATGTTGAGCATTTTTTCATATGTTTGTTGGCCATTTGTATATCTTCTTTTGAGAATTGTCTGTTCGTGCCCTTAGACCACTTTTTGATGAGATTGTTTGTTTTTTCTTGCTGATTTGTTTGAGTTCCTTGTAGATTCTGGATATTAGTCCTCTGGTGGATGTATAGATTGAGGAGATTTTCTCCCATTCTGTGGGTTGTCTGTTTACTCTGCTGATTGTTTCTTTTTACTTTTTAGTTTAATTAAGTCTCATCTATTTATCTTTGTTTTTGTTGCATTTCCTTTTGGGTTCTTGGTCATGAAGTATTCGCTGAAGCCAAAGTCTAGAAGGGTTTTTCCGATGTTATCTTCTAGAATTTGTATGGTCTCAGGTCTTAGATTTAAGTCCTTGATTCATCTTGAGTTTATTATTATTATTATTATTTGAGACAGTCTCTGTTGCCCAGGCTGGAGTGCAGTGGCATGATCTTGGCTCACTGCACCCTCTGCCTCTTGGGTTCAAGTGATTCTCCTGCGTCAGCCTCCCAAGTAGTTGAGATTACAGGCACCCACTACTAGACCCAGCTAATTTTTGTATTTTATTAGAGATGGAGTTTCACCATGATAGCCAGGCTGGTCTCGAACTCCTGACCTCAAGTGATCTGCCCACCTTAGCCTCCCAAAGTGCTGGGATTACAGGTGTGAGCCACTACGCCCAGCTGAGTTTCTTTTTGAATAAGGTGAGACATGAGAATCCAGTTTCATTCTTCTACATGTGGTTTGCCAGTTATCACCAGTTGTTGAATAGGATGTCCTTTCTCCACTTTATGTTTTTATTTGCTTTATCGAAGATTGGTTGGCTATAAGTATTTGGCTTTATTCTGTATTCTCTATTCTGTTCCATTGGTCTATGTGCCTATTTTTATACCAGTACCATGCTGTGTGGGTGACTATGGCCTTACAGTATAGTTTGAAGTCAGGTAATGTGATGCCTCCAGAATTATTATTTTTGCTTAGTCTTGCTTTGAATATGCAGGCTCTTTTTTGGTTCCATATGAATTTTAGGATTTTTTTTTCTAGTTCTATGAAGATGGATGGTGAGTCCACTCCTTTTAGATGGGGTGTGAGGATGGTAACCATAGTGCCAGTTCACCTGGGAGAGTCCCTTTTATGCCTACTGTCCCAGTGTAATTATTTATTGTGTCTTTTCATTCTTTAAAGTGTTCTGGTTTGAGTAGTAAGTTACAGTCATCTTAGTTATGAGTCACACTCTTCACCATTCCCTCTTATATCACACTTAGCTCTCCTCTTTCATTTTTATTACAAGCCCCCTGCTAGGAAGGGAAAAAGTGTGGGTGTGTTGGGTGGGGGGAGTCATTGCCATCCTGCCACAGAAGTTAGCTGAAAAAATGAGTATTTGGGCTCATAGTAGAGACAACATGCTATCTAGTGGATAGAAATTAGGACAGGGTTTTCACCTGACAGAGAATGTGATGTCACAATTTACTAATCCCTTTCCCTTCCATTATTTAATTTCACAACAACCTATCCAGTTACACAACTTATCCAGTTTGAGACTGCGTTTCTTTGTGTATGGATCTGCTGTCTTCCCCTGTAACCTGCATCTCGTGATAAAGGGTCCTAGGCCTTTCTGCTCACTGCTGTATCCCAGACACCCTCCCTTTCCCCCAGACATGGTTTGGTGTCAGGCGCAGAGAAAGCCCCAGGAACTACTGATTGATCAGGCTCCCAGGATCTATAGATAGAGTGACCTGACGAGGACACAGGCGCAGGGGCAGAGTGCGATGACTTGGTCGACGTCCGCAGCGAGTCACGTGTAGAGAGAAGCAGGCAGGAAGCGGACTCGAGGGCCTGACTCCTGACCCGAAGCCCAGGATCATTTCTTAGCCAGCTGCCTGCATCCTCCCCAAACCGGCGAGAGAAATGGGAGAGTGCGCACGCAGGGACTGGTCTCAGACCTCGGGAGATTTCGCCGAAATGCTGGGCCCGGGGGCCAGAGAAACCGGCAGTGCAGGAAAGGCCACATCTCTTTTCCCACCTGCCGTGCGGCCGCGCAGGACTACATTTCCCAGCAGCCTCTACGCCGCCCACTGTCCCTGCCACGCGGCTTGCGCCTCCCCCGACAGCCCACTGGGGGCGCTGCGGCGACCCCTCCGCCGCCCCGTAGAAATCTCCGCGGCCCCGAGGCCGCTTGCTTCCTGTTTGTCCGACGAGGAGACATGGCGGCGGCGCCGGCAGCGGCTGGGTCCGGAGCCGGCCGTGGGCGACGGTCGGCAGCCACAGTGGCGGCTTGGGGCGGATGGGGCGGCCGGCCGCGGCCCAGTAACATTCTGCTGCAGCTGCGGCAGGGCCAGCTGACCGGCCGGGGCCTGGTCCGGGCGGTGCAGGTACGAGGCTGGACCAGGAGGGGCGGGGCGGGGCGGACCAGGCGGGAGCTGGCGGGGTGCCGGGGAAGAGGCCTTTCCAGGCCGCCGCTGGACGGGCCAGACCTCTTTTGGCTGGCCGCAAGGCCTCCTTGTGAGCTGCCCGGACGCTCTCAGCCGCAGCGGGGCCGTATGAAGCAGCTGGCTTGCTGTCCCTTGTCAGGGGCCGAGCGGGGCTGGGCTGCTGTGGGCACTGATGGCGTGTACGAACGCTGGGCCCAGTTTCTGGATCCTCCCTTCCTTGCGCCACGTCTACACGTCTGGGGGACCCTGGCGAGTTTGTTTTAGCCTCTGTGGCCCTCGAGTTTCTCCCCAGTGTATTGGGCGTGGGGGAGGGGGTCATCATTGCAACCCCCAAATGGTTCCCAAGCGTTTCATAAATGTCATTTTCTCAGGCCTTTTCTTGACACTCCTTCCCCTTTCTAAAGTAGGTCCCCATTGTTACTCTGTCACAGCTGCGAATTTATTTCGTTTACATTACTTTCTTAGTCTATAATTTCGTATTTCTTTGTTGTCTGCCTTTTTCTCGCCTGTCTCCCACATTAGGCCGAGTTCCAGCGGGTGCACAGACTGTATCTGGTTTGCCAATGCAGAGCGTCATGGTTAAGAGGGACTCTGGAGTCAGGCCTGGGTTCAAAGCCCTGCTCCTCTCTCTTGCTTGGGCAGATGACCTTTCTGTGCCTCAGTTTCCTCACTTGCAAGATGAAGATGAGAATTAGTAACCTACGTTTTAAGATTGTTGTGGAGATCAAAGGGGGTAACTGTGTAAAGCGTTGGTGCATTTCTGGTGCATAGTAAGGGCTGAAGGTAGTTAATATTAAGCATCTGATTTATAACAGGTGCCCAACATATGATTATTGTTATTTTTGAGTGAGCGAAGGACACTGCTTTAGGGTAAACCAGGTTGAATAGGACCTAGTCTCCTACTTCTTCCACCCTCCCCCACCCCAAACCTTGCTAACACCTGTAAAACAGTAGTTTTATTTAAAGACAGCTTTTTCGTAAAGGAAGTTTGAAGGGTACTCAAACTAGTAAAGTGGTTGGTGGGAGTGAGGTGGGAATTGGGCTAAAGGGGGAGAAAATGGGAGTGAGACTTTTCACAGTATAACTGTATTTAAATGTTATTTAAATATCACTTCCTCAAGTGACGAAAAGGATATAATAAAATAAAGGCTAGGTGGTCTGTGTGTATGGAGGATGGTGGACGAAAGGAGCAGTGAGTGAGAGATGTTTGCGTGGCCATCATACAACCATAGATGAGCAGCCTTTTTCCGCCTTGTGGTGGTCTCTACCTGACTTAAGACCCTGTAATCCCAGCACTTTGGGAGGCCCAGGCAGGCAGATCGCTTGAGTCCAGGAATTCGAGACTAGCCCAAGCAACACGGCAAAATCCTGTCTACAAAAAAATTAGCCGGGTGTGGGGTGGTGCGTGCCTGTGGGAGGATGAGGTGGGAGGATTACCTGAGCCTGGGAGACGGAGATTGATGGAGTGAGACCCTGTCTTAAAAAAAAAAAAATTCCTAGAAATACTTGGTCTTTCCTTCTTAGGCTAAGATACCTTACTGAGCTGGGTGTGTAGAGGCAGGCAGAAAGAGGACTAACTTTTAGTGAGCACATAACTTTAGAACGAGTATGGTGCAAGGCATATGTTATCTTTATTTAATGCTCAAGCTTTTGAGTTATGCTTCAAGACTCATTTGTTAATATGGATGAGGAAACTGAGGCTCAGGAAGGCTAGGTGATATGTTCCTAAACACCCCTCCTGATAATCAGTGTTCTGAGAGTAATAGGGAGCCACAGAAGTTCTTTAGCATAATGAGGCAATTTAGGCACCTTAATTTGTGTCCAGTGCCGAATGACTTAGAATGGGAGGAGCCTAGAAAAGCTCTCCAGAGGCGGGGCACAGTGGCTCATGCCTGTAATCCTAGTACTTTGGGAGGTCGAGGCGGATGGATCATCTGAGGTCAGGAGTTTAAGACCAGTCTGGCCGGGCGCGGTGGCTCACGCCTGTAATCCCAGCACTTTGGGAGGCCGAGACGGGCGGATCACGAGGTCAGGAGATCGAGACCATCCTGGCTAACACGGTGAAACCCCGTCTCTACTAAAAAATACAAAAAACTAGCCGGGCGCGGTGGTGGGCGCCTGTAGTCCCAGCTACTCGGGAGGCTGAGGCAGGAGAATGGCGTGAACCCGGGAGGCGGAGCTTGCAGTGAGCTGAGATCCGGCCACTGCACTCCAGCCTGGGCGACAGAGCGAGTCTCCGTCTCAAAAAAAAAAAAAAAAAAAAAAGACCAGTCTGGCCAACATGGCGAAGCCCCGTCTCTACTAAAAATACAAAAATTAGCCAGGCGTGGTGGTATGCACCTGTAATCCCAGCTACTCTGGAGGCTGAGGTGGGAGAATTGCTTGAACCTGGGAGGTGGAGGTTGTGAGCTGAGATCACGCCACTGCACTCCAGCATTCCAGCCTGGGTGACAGTGAGACTTTAATCTCAAAAAAAAAAAAAAAAAAAAAAAAAAAAAAAACACACACACACACACCAGATGCAAGGCTACTGGAATATTCTGGAGCCTGGTTTAGGCAGGTTATTGTGGTAACTGATGGTTGTATATAGGTATGGGAGCTATTTCAGAGGCTGAGATAGAGATACCCTGCCTGGATAAAATGTGAGGATAAAATGGGGACCTTCATCTTTCAAATACTGATATTCTTAGTTTTTTAAAAAAATTTATTTCATACTGTGCCCTTCCTCTCCTCTCTCCCATCCTGCAGAATAAATTATTTGCTTACTCTTTTTTTTTGTTTTGTTTTTTTTTTTTTTTTTTTTTTTTTTTTGAGACGGAGACTTGCTCTGTCGCCCAGGCTGGAGTGCAGTGGCCGGATCTCAGCTCACTGCAAGCTCCGCCTCCTGGGTTCACGCCATTCTCCTGCCTCAGCCTCCCGAGTAGCTGGGACTACAGGCGCCCGCCACCTCGCCCGGCTAGTTTTTTGTATTTTTTTTTTAGTAGAGACGGGGTTTCACCGTGTTAGCCAGGATGGTCTCGATCTCCTGACCTCGTGATCCGCCCGTCTCGGCCTCCCAAAGTGCTGGGATTACAGGCTTGAGCCACCGCGCCCGGCCAACCCTTTTTTTTTTTGATGCAGGGTCTTGCTCTGTCACCCAGGCTGGAGTGCAGTGGCACGCTCAACTTCCTGGGCTCAAGTGATCCTCCCACCTTAGCCTCCCTGGTAGCTGGGACTACAGCGTGTACCTCCAAACCCCGTTAATTTTTGTATCTTTGGTAGAGACAGGGTTTCACTATGTTGCCCAGATTACCCATATTTTTATACCGTTATGGCATGTGGTATAGTAGGAAAAGACCAGAATAAAAATTTTTTTTTTTTTAATTTTTTAGACAGAGTCTTGCTCTGTTGCCCAGGCTGGAGTGCAGTGGCACAATCTCGGTTCACTGCAATCTCCACCTCCTGGGTTCAAGCAATTCTCCTGCCTCAGCCTCCTGAGTAGCTGGGATTACAGGCGCGTGCCACCACACCCAGCTAATTTTTGTATTTTTAATACAGACAGGGTTTCACCGTGTTGGTCAGGCTGGTCTTAAACTCCTTACATCATGATCCGCCTGCCTTGGCCTCCCAAAGTGCTAGGATTACAGGTGTGAGCCACTGTGCCTGGCCAAAAAAATAATTGTAGTAAACAAATATATAATATAGGCCAGGTACATTGGCTCATGTCTGTAATCCCAGCACTTTGGGAGACCAAGATGGGAGAATCACCTGAACCAGTTTGAGTCAAGCCTGGACAATGTAGTGGAGCCCATCTCTACTACAAAAAAAGAATAATAATAACCAGGTGTGGGAATGCATGCGTGTAGTCCCAGCTGCTCAGGAGGCTGAGGTGGGAGGATCGCTTGAGCTTGGCAAGTCAAGGTTGCAGTGAGCCATGATCTCACCATTACACTGCAGCCTGGGCAACGGAATGAGACCCTGCTTCAAGCTATATACATATGTAAATATATATGTAAACATAAAATTTACCATCTTAACCATTTATAAGTGTAGAGGTCAGGCCCATTGTGGTGGCTTATGCTTGTAATCCCAGCACTTTGGGAGGATGAGGTGGGCAGATTGCTTGAGCCCAGGAGTTTGAGACCAGCCTGGGCAACATGGTGAAACCCTGTATCTTTAGGGGGGGAAAAGAAAGTGTATAGTTACGTAATGTGAAGTATATTCCCATTGTTGTGAAACAGATTCCAGAACTTTTTCGTCTTGCAAATCTGAAACTACCATTGAACAACTCCCCATTTCTCTCTCTCCCAGTCCCTGGTAACCATTCTTCTTTCTGTTTTTATGAGTTTGACTAGTTTAGATAACCCCAGTATAATAATACAGTATTTGTCTTTTTGTGACTGGCTTATTTTACTTAACGTAATGTCCTCAAGGATCATCTGTGGTATGGCATATGATGGAATTTCCTTGGGAAAAAAATCAGATTTTAAGGTAAGGTGGACCTGAATTGAATCCTAGCAGAGTGGCCAAGGTTAAGTTACTTAACCTCTTTTAACTTCAGTTTCCTTATTTCTAAAGAAGTGATGATAACATCTATCCCATAAAGTTGTTAGGAGGATTAAATGAAATAATATGTTTTAAAAGCTTAACCAGTATGGCATATAGTAATAGTTGTTTAGTAAATAGTTTCTCTCAGCTAGTGGCTAATTAAACTGGGCTTCTTGAAGAGATTGTGTCTTATTTTTCATTGTATCTGCAGAGCCTGAAACCTTGCCAGCCATTTGATACTCAGGAAATGGCTTGAAATGAAATACTATGTCCTCAGTCTAATTTATGTCTAGACTTACTCGCCAAGCAATCTCATGGCTTTAAAGAGTTCCAGAGTCAAATTGCCTAGGTTTGAAACCTGGCTCTGGTATTTACTTACTGTGTGTCTTTAGGCAAGTTACTTAATCTGTTTATGCCTAAGTTTATTCATTTGTAAAGTAAGTATCATAGGACCTGACCTTCCAAGGTTGTGGTGAGGACCAAGTGAGTTATACATATAAAGCACTTAAAATAGTGACTGAAACGTACTTCCTCAGCTATAAGTACATTGCTTACTGCTGTAAAGATTAGCTTGTATTGTTATTAATAACTGCTCTATACTCTGAGGGATCCTAAGTTTCTGTTTCCATTCCTGTTTCTCCTTTTAGCTCTGGGTGGGTAGGTATATCCAGTTGCCTTCTCAGCATTTCCACTTTGATGTCTAATGGGCATCTCAAACTTAGTATATTGACAGCCAGAATCCTCTCCCTTTTCCACCAGACCTGATCTTCTCCATCTGCCTAAATGGGGCATAAGGAAAGCCTGGGTCATGACTACTGGCCACATGATTTATAATGGGTCAATTCTACTTGGATTTTAGTTTGCCTTATTTTCTTCCCTTCCTTTTGTTCTGCCCTCTGTCAAGGCAGTAAAATACGCTGGGGTGGTACTTTGGAGTTTACTGAGCCTTTTCATATTCATCAGCACATTTGATGCTTAATACAGATCAGATCTTATAAATCCTTTGCTTAAAACTCTCCAGCCTCATCTCATTATGGTTGATAGAATCAATTCTGGATTCCTTACCATGGGCGTACAAGGCCCGGAATGATCAGTAGGAGTTGAAGGAAAGGACAGACTGAGTAAACCCTGGGCTCTAGGGTAGTGCAACTCACATTACAGGTCATGACCCACCATCCTTAGATACCCTTCAGTTTGGCAGTCTGGTGACAGACTGGGTTGTGGGATGCTGTTAAATTTCCCACATGCCAGTCATTGCTTCCTTTATGATTATTGGCATATCTAAATGCACCTGAGTGTTACTTTATATTTTTTTCTTTAGATTCACTGCCTCTTTTTTTTTTTTTTTTTTGAGATGGGGTCTTGCTCTGTCACCCAGGCTGGAGTGTAGTGCACGATCTCGGCTCACTGCAACTTCCGCTTCCCGGGTTCAAGTGATTCTCCTGCCTCAGCCTCCTGAGTAGCTGGGACTATAGGCGCGTGCTACCATGCCCGGCTAGTTTTTGTGTTTTTAGTAGAGACAAGGTTTCACCGTGCTGGCCAGGCTGGTCTCAAACTCATGACCTCGTGATCTGCAAACCACAGCCTCCTAAAATGCTGGGATTACAGACGTGAACTGCCACACCCAGCCAGATTCACTAGCTTTTTCATTAGGCACTACTTGTTTTTTTTTATTTTTTATTTTTTATTTTTTGAGACGGAGTGTTGCTCTGTCACCCAGGCTGGAGTGCAGTGGCGCGATCTCGGCTCACTGCAAGCTCCGCCTCCCGGGTTTATGCCATTCTCCTGCCTCAGCCTCCCGAGTAGCTGTGACTACAGGCACCCGCCACCTCGCCCGGCTAGTTTTTTGTATTTTTAGTAGAGACGGGGTTTCACCGTGTTAGCCAGGATGGTCTCGATCTCCTGACCTCGTGATCCGCCCGTCTCGGCCTCCCAAAGTGCTGGGATTACAGGCATGAGCCACCGTGCCTGGCCTAATTGTTTTAGCCTCATTCTAAGCATTAGTATTTATGAAACCTAGGCATTTAAGTCAAATAAACCTTCCCTTGCTTTTCAGAGGTCATTTGATACTGAAAAACTGATTAGGATAAAGTCTCATTCATATACATGTATATATACACACACATATATATGTATATATGTAGATATATATATGTGCCATTCATTTCAATGGGAAGTTTTTGTATTCACAAGCCCTAAAATTTACTCCTAATTTTACTGAATCATACCACATTAAAGGAGACGCAAGTATTCAGTGGTTTACATGCATTGTCAAAATAACCCAACAAGGTATTTTATCTTCATTATCCTTTAGGGTATCTATTTAGACCGAGTGTGGTGGCTCACACCTGTAATTCTAGCACTTTGGGAGACCAAGCTAGACGGATTCTTTAAGCTCAGGAGTTCAAGACCAGCCTGGGCAAGATGGGTGGAACCCCATCTTTACTAAAAATACAAAAAATTATCCGGGCGTGGTGGTGCATGCCTGTAATCCCAGCTACTTGGTGGTGGTGGGGGGTGGGGGGCCAGGAGGGGGAAGGGGCCGGGCTGAGGCGGGAGGATCACTTGAGCCCAGGAGGCAGAGGTTGCAGTGAGATTGCACGAGACCCTTGCATTTAGTATGGCATTTTGAGGCATTAGATATCTTACACTTAGGATTAAAGAAACAAGATGCACATTTATCTTCATGGAATTTAGCCTTTAATTATTTTGAAAAACCGTATAATCAGTGGAAACTGTAAATGTCTAGAAATGTCACATTTGCTAAACAGCTTGACAGTTTAGAGGGTATGATGTAAGAGATTATCACTGCTGTCAACTGTTAAACCACAAGTACTTCAGGAGAAAACCCATATGATACCTGCCAGTAATTCAACTGTGAAGATGACTGAATGGTGGCACTTTCATCACAGTGCCAAGCTGTTCACAAGGAAAGCAAAATTCTGATGATTTTTTTTTTTTTTTTTAAGACAGGGTCTTGCTTCTGTTGCCCAGGCTGGAGTGTAGTGGTGCAAACTTGGTTTACTGAAACTTCCACCTCCTGGGCTCAAGCAGTCCTCCCACCTCAGCCTCCGGAGTATCTGGGACTATAGGCACATGCCACCACATGCAGCTCATTTTTGTATTTTTCTGTAGAGATGGGATTCTGCCATGTTGCCCAGGCTGGTCTTAAAACTCCTGGGATCAAGCAATGGGCCTGCTTTGGCCTCCCGAGTGCTGGGATTATGAGCGTAAGCCACTGTGTCCAGCCCCAAATTATTCTTTTTAGATGAGAGTAAATGCCTTGTAAGACAATGCAGAAATAGTGAAGAAATTGCTTGTGAAGTCAAGTATTTGGACTGTGATTAGGTCTCTGAGTGTCATGAAGCTTGTAACAAAAGAACAGCAGTGCACTGCCCGCTTTGCACCTCTAAGTTCCATACTCCCAATGCTGTTCAGTGTCCATACTTAGCTATTTCTTTTGCAAGAGAAGAATCCAGGAAACAGGAGAGCCAGTATTTCTAAATAACATGGTTATAAAGCTGTTTCTTTTCACTTTTAGATACTTCTATTTTCTTTGCTCTCGAAAAAGACTAGGATTTAATTCACACATTTGATTCCTTCTTACTCGTCTCCACTATTCTACCAATGTAGTTATATCACAGTTTTGGCTGTCGTTAAGTATTTACATTATGATGTTAGCATTATTGTTTACAGCAGGGCCATATATTGTACAATTATATATGTTTTGTATAATTTTGTTTTTTTGTCGTGTTAAAAACAGTCCTCTTCCATTTTTTAAATCGAAGGATAAATATACTTATACCCTGTATAGCCTTTTGACTTTCATTAGCATAATAGTGCATCCTTTATTTTACTGTTTTTAAATTTGTATTAATGGGGTACAAGTGAAATTTTGCTACATTGGTGTATTGCATGGTGGTGAAGTCAGGGAATAATGCAGTAATGCATCCTTTTAATTTGTTTGGCTCTCTGTATACCTTTTTTTTTTTTTTTTTTGAGACGGAGTCTTGCACTGTTCCCCAGCTGGAATGCAATGGCACGATCTTGGTTCCCTGCAACTTCTGCCTCCCAAGTAACTGGGATTATAGGTGCCCGCCACCATGTCTGGCTAATTTTTTTTTGTATTTTTAGTAGAGACAGGGTTTCACTATGTTGGCCAGGCTGGTCTCAAACTCCTGACCTCAGGTGATCCACCTGCCTTGGCCTCCCAAAGTGCTGGGATTACAGGTGTGAGCCACTGTGCCCACTTGCTTTCTGTATACTTATAATTTGTTCCTAAATTCTAAAACTTTTTAAAGAAATCATTTGAAGCCCTTCATTCTTCTACCGCAGTTTAGCAGTTTAGTTTAGTTACTAGGTCTGCTATACAGCTGAATTCTTGGGACTTCTCGTCTCCAAATCCAGAATATTTTTCTTTGTTTTCTCATGTTTTAGACTCTGTTTCCTGAATTGTCTTTCTTTTTCCTGGAGCACATTCTCTGGTAGCCTCCCAAGAAAGAGTACCTGGGAGGTAACTTTTTTTTTTTTTTTTTTAAGCTTGCAGATCAGAAAATATCTTATTCTGACACTTGTATATTTAGTTTGGCTGGGTATAGAATTCTAAATTGGAAGTTATTTTCCTGTATTTTTTTTTTTTTTTTTTTGGAGATAGAGTCTCCCTGTGTCTCCCAGACTGGAGTGCAGTGGCGTGATCTCAGCTGTTTGCAACCTCCGCCTCCCAGGTTCAAGCGATTCTCCTGCCTCAGCCTCCCCTAGTAGCTGGATTACAGGCGCCCGCCATCATGCCCAGCTAATTTTTTTTTGGTGTTTTTAGTAGAGATGGGGTTTCACCATGTTAGTCAGGCTAGTCTTGAACTCTTGACCCCAGGTGATCCGTCCACCTCGACCTCCCAAAGTGCTGGGATTACAGACGTGAGCCACTGTGCCTGGCCAAGAGTGTATTATAGTTTTCTTTGTAGCCGTCTTGCGTAACTTTGTTAGATTTATTCCTTAGCATTTTTAAAAGTGGTATTATAAGTAGTGTTTTTAAAACTACATTTAAAAATTGTAGCTGTTAATATAAAAATATGATAGATTTTTATATTATTCCTTTATATTGCTGTAATAGTTGATAATTTACATTTAGATTCTTTCGGATTGTATACCTGTACAGTCGTCTGTGAATATTGTATCATCTGCAAATGAATTTTTTATCCTTAACAATCTTATGTCAGGCCGGGCGCGGTGGCTCAAGCCTGTAATCCCAGCACTTTGGGAGGCCGAGACGGGCGGATCACAAGGTCAGGAGATCGAGACCATCCTGGCTAACACGGTGAAACCCCGTCTCTACTAAAAAATACAAAAAACTAGCCGGGCGAGGTGGTGGGCGCCTATAGTCCCAGCTACTTGGGAGGCTGAGACAGGAGAATGGCGTGAACCCGGGAGGCGGAACTTGCAGTGAGCTGAGATCCGGCCACTGCACTCCAGCCTGGGCGGCAGAGTGAGACTCCGTCTCAAAAAAAAAAAAAAAAAAAAAAAATCTTATGTCTTCTATATATCTTGCCTTACTCTGCTGCCTGAGACCTCCAGTATGATGAATAGAAGTAGCATGTTCCTGATCTAAGAGGGAAAAAACCTTAAACATTTTGTCATTAAGTGTGATGTTTGCAGTCGGTTTTCTGTGGATACCTGTTAACAGAAATTCATTTTTTTTTAGTTTGAGTTTATCATGAATGGATGTTGAATTTTATCAGATGCTTTTTCTGTATCAATTGAGGTATTCGTATCATTATTCTCGTTTTTGTTATCAATATGTTGAATTGCATTGAATAAATTTTCAAATATTAAACCAACTTTTAATTTCTGATACAAATTTTAAATTTAATTCAGTTTTTGAATTAGGGTTTTTTCCTTACATCGTCATTAGTGAAACTGGCCTGCAGTTTTCCTTTTGACAGGTTTTGGTATCAGGGTTATAGTGGTCACTAAGCATGCCTTAAGTTGTATCTCATCAGTTTGAATGTGTAGTATTTTCATTATCTTTCAGGATATTTTCATATATCCACTTTGATTTTTTCTTTGACTCGTGCATTTTTGAGAAGTATATTGTTTTCCAAACATGGGGATTTTATAATTATCTTTCTGATGTGGAACATAGTCTGTATTTCAGTTCATTTAAATGTATTGAATTTGCTGTATGGCCTACCAGCTGGTCATTTTGCAGATGTTCTCTTTATATTTGTAAAGGACATGTAGAGTGCATTTACTAGATATACTGCTCGAGGTGTGTCCGTTTTGTTTAATTGTGTTAAAATATTCTATATTCTCACTAATTTTTGTCTGTCTGTGTCAGTTTTTGAAAAAGATATGTAAAATCTCCCATTACGATTATGGATTTCTTTATTTCTCCTTTTAGCCTTGTCAGTTTTTGCTTTATGTATGTTGAAGTTTTTATTAGATATTTTCAAATTTAGAACCATTAACATTATCCAGGTTGCCATTTTTGTCCTTATTAAAGTGCCTGTCTCTGGTAGTACTTTTTTTTTTTTTTTTTTTTTTTTGAGATGGAGTCTCACTCTGTCACCCAGGCTGGAGTGCAGTGGTGCATTCTCGGTTCACTGCAACCTCTACCTCCTGGGTTCAAGCAATTCTCCTGCCTCAGCCTCCTGAGTAACTGGAATTACAGGCCTGTGCCACCATGCCCAGCTAATTTTGCGTTTTTAGTAGAGACAGGGTTTCACCATGTTGGCCAGTCTGGTCTCGAACTCCTGACCTAAGTGATCTACCTGTCTCGGTCTCCCAAAGTGCTGGGATTAAAGGCATGAGCCACCACACCTGGCTTGGTAATGATTTTTCTTTGCTCTTACTGATTTTAATATAGTTATACTACCTTTTGGCATATGTTTACATTGTGTATTATTTCCCATTCTTTTAGCTTTTCTGTTCTCTGGTAAGTGGCATACTTTGTTTTTATTTTATTTTATTTTTATTTTATTTTATTTTTTATTTATTTTTTGAGACAAGGTCTTATTCTGTCGCCCGGACTGGAGTATGGTACCAGATCACAGGTTACTGCAGTCTTGGCCTCCTAGCATCAAGGGATCCTCCTGCCTCAGCTGCCTAAGTAACTGGGATTGCAGGCACACATTGCTGTGCCTAATTTTTTTTTTTCTTTGGTAGAGACAGAGTTTCCCTGTGTTGCCCAGGCTGGTCTTTAACTCCTGGGCTCAAGCGATCTGTCTGTCTCTGCCTCCCAAAGTGCTGCAGTAACATGCATGAGCCACTGCAACTGGCCCAAACTTTGTTTTTAATTGGAGCATTTAGCACAGTTAGATTTAATATAATAACTGACATTTTGGTGTTTAAATATACTTGCTTAATACAATATTTGCTTTTTAAATGTCCTATTCTTCCCTTTTCTTTTTAAAAATATTTCTTAAACAGCTTTATTGAGGCATAATTTATATACAATAAAATTTACCCATTATAAGTTTACAATTCGGCTGGGCGCAGTAGCTCAAGCCTGTAATCCCAGCACTTTGGGAGGCCGAGACGGGTGGATCACGAGGTCAGGAGATCGAGACTATCCTGGCTAACACGGTGAAACCCCGTCTCTACTAAAAAATACAAAAAACTAGCTGGGCGAGGTGGCAGGCCCCTGTAGTCCCAGCTACTCGGGAGGCTCAGGCAGGAGAATGGCATGAACCCGGGAGGCGGAGCTTGCAGTGAGCTGAGATCCGGCCACTGCACTCCAGCCTGGGCGGCAGAGCGAGACGCCGTCTCAAAAAAAAAAAAAAAAAAAGTTTACAATTCAGTGATTTTCAGCAAATTGATGAAGTTATGCAACCATCACCACAATCTGGTTTTAGAACATTGTCACCCTAAAAAGTTCGCTTATGTTCATTTATTTATTTAGTTTTTGTAGCAGCTTTATTGAGATGTAATTCACATATTGCACATATTACCCTTTTAAAGTTTACAAATTGGTAAACCGAGGAGATAAAAGGGTTTAAAAAAAAACAAAAGAAAAATGAAATGTACAAGTCAGTGGTTTTTACTGTATGCACAAAGTTATGCATCTGTCAATCACAATCAATTTTAGAACATTTTATCACCCAAAGAAGAAACCTTGTATTCAGTAGCAGTTACTCCCCAATTTCCCCATCCCCACAACCTTTGCCAAGCAGTAATCTTTCTGTCTCTGGATATGCTTATTCTGGACATTTTAAATTAATAGAATCAAACAATATGTGGCCTTTTGAGACTGGCTTCTTTTAGTTTCGTTTTTGTTTTTGTTTTTTTTTTAAAGATGGAGTCTCGCTTTGTTTTTGTTTCTGTTTCGAGACAAGGTCTGGCTTTATTGCCCAGGCTGGAGTGCAGTGGCGCAATCTTGGCTCCCTGCAACCTCTGCCTGTCGGGCTCAAGCCATTTCTCCCACCTCAGCCTCCCGAGTAGCTGGTACTACAGGCATGTGCCACCGCACCCGGCTAATTTATATGTGTGTGTGTATATATGTGTGTGTGTGTGTGTGTGTGTGTGTATATATATATGTATTTTTTTTTGGCAGGGGTGGGGTTTCACCATGTTGCTCAGGCTGGTCTTGTACTCGTGAGCTCAAGGAATCTGTCCACCTTGGCCTCCCAAAGTGCTGGGATTACTTTGGCATCACAGGCATGAGACACTGTGCCCAGCTAGACACTGGCTTCTTTGGTTTAGCATAATGGTCTCAAGATTTATCCTTGTTATAGTTTCAGTATATCATTACTTTTTCTTGCTGAATAATATTCCATTGGATGGATATACTATATTTATTCATCAGTTGATGGACATTTGAATTGTTTCCACTCTTTGGTTATAATGATGTCTTTTTTTTTTTTTTTTTTTGATCTCGCGCTGTCACCCGGGCTGGAGTGTAGTGGTGCTGTCATAGCTCACTGCAGCCTCATTCTCCCAAGCTCAAGTGATCTTCTCACCTCATCCTTCTGAGTAGCTGAGACCAGAGGTGTGCACCACCACCCTTGGCTAATTTTTTTGATTTTTAGTAGAGATGAGCTCTTGCTATGTTGCTCAGGCTGGTCTTGAACTCCTGAGCTCAAGCGATCCTCCTGCCTTGGCCTCCCAAAGTGCTAGGCAAATATCGGGGCAAAGAGTTTATAATACTCTTTTATCCTTCGAAGTCCATGGAGTCAGTAATAATAATTCCTCTTACTTATCGCATATTAGTAATTTGTGTTTCTGTCTTTTTTTCTTGATAAGCCTGGTTAGAGTTTATCAATTGTGTTAATCTTTTTAAAGGACTAACATTTGGTTTTGTTTTCTCTCTTGATTTTCTGTTTTCAATTTCAGTGATTTCTGCTCTCATTTTTATTTTTTTCTTCTGTTTGCTCTAGGCTTAAACTGCTCTTCTTTCTCTGGTTTACTAAGGTAGAAGCTTAGATTATTGACTATAGATATTTCTTCTTTTCTAATATATGCATTCAGTGATACAAACTTCTGGCTTATTACTGCTTTTGCTGCATCCCACAGATTTTGATAAGTTTTGTTTTCTTTTAGTTTAAAATATTTTAACTGTAAGAGTTGATTTGTCATTTTTTTGTCTGGCGGTTCTTTTAGGCAGTTTTTGCCTCATATTTTGACATGCTGTTGTTAGATGCATATATGTTAAGGATTGTTGTATCTTCTTGGAGAATTGACCCCTAATATTTTTGGAGTCATTTTTGGAGTCATATTCTTGGTGAATTGACCCCTAATAATTTGTCATAACGACAAATTATGAAATGACCCACTTTATTTCTGATAATTTTTTTTATGAAGCCTGCTTTGTCTAAAATTAATATAACTACTCCATCTTTCTTTTTACACGATTTATCTTTCTCCATCCACTTATTTTTTTATTTTTTGAGACAGAGTCTTGCTCTGTCACCCAAGCTGGAGTGCAATGGCATCATCTTGGCTGACTGCAAGCTCTGCCTCCTGAGTTCAAGCAGTTCTCCTGCCTCAGCCTCTCGAGTAGCTGGGATTACGGGCACTTCCCGCCACACTCGGCTAATTTTTGTATTTTTAGTAGAGACGGGGTTTTATCATGTTGGCCAGGCTGGTCTCAAACTTCCTGACTTCAGGTGATCCACCTGCCCTGGCTTCACAGAGTGTTGGGATTATAGGTGTGAGCCACCGTGCTCGGCCTTTCCCCTTACTTTTTAACGTATCTGTATGTATATTTAAGTGAGTTTCTTGTAGACAGCACATTGTTGGATCTTGGTTTTTTAAATCCATTCTTGTAGTCTCTGTCCTTTGTTTAGACCATTCATAGATATTTACAGCAATTATTGATATAGTTGGATTAATATATACCATGTTTGTTTTATTATACTTGTTATTTGTTTATCTTCTCCTCTTTTCCTGCCTTTTATGGGCTTAACTGTGCAGTTTATATGGTTCCATTATTTTTCATCTCTCAGCATATCAATTATTCTTCTTGTAAAAGTACTTTCAGCAGTTGCCCTAGAATTTCCAGTATATGTTTACTGTTAGTCTAAGTCCACTCTCAATGATATTGTGCTGTTTGTGAGTGGTACAAGAGTATTTCCAGTCCCTCCTTCTTACTACTTATAGTAATAGGCTGTTGGGGAGGTTTTGAAGATTTCTAGACAGAGGCCTTTTATAGTAGTGCTTAGAGAGAAATTTGTAACTGTCCTGGGTGGGTTTGGAAGTCAGCTGCTCTCCTTTGCCATATCAGCTATTATCAATAATACAATAATATGTTTTCTCTTTTTTTTTAACTCACAGTTCACTGAGACTTTTTTGACAGAGAGGGACAAACAGTCCAAGTGGAGTGGAATTCCTCAGCTGCTCCTCAAGCTGCATGCCACCAGCCACCTCCACAGTGACTTCGCTGAGTGCCAAAACATCCTCAAGGTAACTCTTAAGGAACTTGGAGGGGCATATTCAGGGACTCTAGGTGACACAAGCTGTCTGCTTTTTTTCCCCTTCTGTTGGCTTTTAAAAATAGCCTCTTTTTACTGTGTAAGCTGTAGAAAATTTGAGAAATTCAGAAAAAGTACAAAGAAGAAAATAAACATCACCTATAATCCCATCATCCCAAGATAATCACCGTTAGGTTCCCTGTGTTATCCTTCTGGTCTCTATGTGTGTTTATTTTGTGGCAGGGCTTCCTTAATTTTGGGAGGTCAGCACTATCCTGCGATTCAGATGACATTCTTTTTGAAAACGGTTTAGAAGGCTGGGCAAGGTGGCTCACGCCTGTAATCCCAGTACTTTGGGAGGCTGAGGCGGGCGGATCATGAAGTCAGGAGATCGAGACTAAAAATACAAAAAAAATTAGCCGTGTGTGGTGGCAGGCACCTGTAGTCTCAGCTACTAGGGAGGCTGAGGCAGGAGAATGGCATGAACTTGGGAGGTGGAGCTTGCAGTGAGCCAAGATTGCGCCACTTCACTCCAGCCTGGGCAACAGAGCAAGACTCCAAAAAAAAAAAAAAGTAGAAAAGGGTTTAGAAGATTCCATATTGCTGAAGGCTCATGGAAGGGGCCTTGTGGTGGTTGATTATTATTACTAACATAAGAAGATTGAAGGTCCCAGGTTTGATGATTGGGAAATGAGTGGAAAGAGCACAGAGACATTATGCTAGGATAATTGTTCTCAAACTGGAGTGTGTTTGTGAATCACCTGAAGAGCTTTTTAAAACAGAGTTCTGGGCCCCACCCCTGAAATTCTGATTCAGTAGGGCTGGAGTTATTTTATCAAACTTTAGCGGTAGTTTGGATCTAAATTTGAATTTAGAGCACCAGCTCTAATGCAGGTAAAACCCCTGTAAGTTGGGGGTCTGGTTCCAAGATGGCCGAATAGGAACAGCTCCAGTCTACGGCTCCCAGCATGAGCAATGCAGAAGACAGTGATTTCTGCATTTCCAACTGAGGTACTGGGTTCATCTCACTGGGGCTTGTCGGACAGTGGGTGCAGCCCACGGAGTGTTAGCTGAAGCAGGGTGGGGCATTGCCTCACCTGGGAAGTGCAAGAGGTCAGGGAATTCCCTTTCCCAGCCAAGGGAAGCCATGACAGACGGTACCGAGAAAATCAGGACACTCCCACCCTAATACTGCACTTTTCCAATGGTCTTAGCAAACGGCACACAAGGAGATTATATCCTGTGCCTGTCTCTGAGGGTCCCACGCCCACGGAACCTCGCTCACTGCTAGCTCAGCAATCTCAGATTGAACTGCAAGGCGGCAGTGAGGCTGGGGGAGGGGCGTCCATCATTACTGAGGCTTGAGTAGGTAAACAAAGCGGCCAGGAAGCTGGAACTGGGTGGAGCCCACCGCAGCTCAAGGAGGCCTACCTGCCTCTGTAGACTCCACCTTGTTCAGAGCATAACTGAACAAAAGGCAGCAGAAACTTCTGCAGACTTAAATGTCCCTGTCTGACAGCTTTGAAGAGAGTAGTGGTTCTCCCAGCACGGAATATGAGATCTGAGAACGGACAGACTGCCTCCTCAAGTGGGTCCCTGACCCCTGAGTAGCCTAACTGGGAGACACCTCCCAGTAGGGGCTGACTGACACCTCATACAGCTGGGTGCCCCTCTGAGACGAAGCTTCCAGAGGAAGGATCAGGCAGCAAAATTTGCCATTCTGCAATATTTGCTGTTCTGCATCCTCTGCTGGTAATACCCAGGCAAACAGGGTCTGGAGTGGACCTCCAGCAAACTTCAGCAGACCTGCAGCTGATGGTCCTGAATGTTAGAAGGAAAACTAACAAACAGAAAGGACATCCACACCAAAACCCCATCTGTACGTCACCATCATGAAAGACCAAAGATAGATAAAACCACAAAGATGGGGAGAAACCAGAGCAGAAAAGCTGAAAATTCTAAAAATCAGAGCGCCTCTTCTCCAAAGGAACGCAGCTCTTGGCCAGCAACGGAACAAAGCTGGATGGAGAATGACTTTGACGAATTGAGAGAAGAAGTCTTCAGAAGATCGATAATAACAAACTTCTCCAAGCTAAAGTAGAATGTTCAAACCCATCACAAAGAAGCTAAAAACCTTGAAAAAAGATTAGATGAATGGCTAACTAGAATAAACAGCATAGAGAAGACCTTAAATGAGCTGATGGAGCTGAAAACCGTGGCACGAGAACTACGTGACAAATGTACAAGCTTCAGTAGCCAATTCGATCAAGTGGAAAAAAGGGTATCAGTGATTGAAGATCAAATGAATGAAATGAAGCAAGAAGAAAAGTTTAGAGAAAAAAGAGTAAAAAGAAACTAACAAAGCCTCCAAGACATATGGGACTGTGTGAAAAGACTAAATCTGTGTCTGATTGGTGTACCTGAAAGTGACGGGGAGAATGGAACCAAGTTGGAAAACGCTCTTCAGGATATTATCCAGGAGAACTTCCCCAACCTAGCAAGGCAGGCCAACATTCAAATGCAGGAAATACAGAGAACGCCACAAAGATACTCCTTGAGAAGAGCAACTCCAAGACACATAATTGTCAAATTCACCAAAGTTGAAATGAAGGAAAAAATTTTAAGGTCAACTGGAGAGAAAGATCGGGTTACCCACAAAGGGAAGCCCATCAGACTAACAGCGGATGTCTCATCAGAAACTCTACAAGTCAGAAGAGATTGGGGGCCGATATTCAACATTCTTAAAGAATTTTCAACTCAGAATTTCATATCCAGTCAAACTAAGCTTCACAAGTGAAAGAGAAATAAAATCCTTTACAGACAAGCAAATGCTGAGAGATTTTGTCACCACCAGGCCTGCCTTACAAGAGCTCCTGAAGGAAGCACTAAACGTGGAAAGGAACAGCTGGTATCAGCCACTGCAAAATCATGCCGAATTGTAAAGACCATCGATGCTAGGAAGAAATTACATCAAATAATGAGCAAAATAAGCAGCTAACGTCATAATGACAGGATCAAATTCACACATAACACTAGTAACCTTAAATGTAAATGAGCTAAATGCTCCAATTAAAATACACAGACTGGCAAATTGGATAAAGAGTCAAGACCCATCAATGTGCTGTATTCAGGAAACCCATCTTACATGCAGAGACACACATAGGCTCAAAATAAAGGGATGGAGGAAAATCTACCAAGCAAATGGAAAACCAAAAAAAAGCCAGGGTTGCAATCCTAGTCTCTGATAAAACAGACTTTAAACCAACAAAGATCAAAAGAGACAAAGAAGGCCATTATCTAATGGTGAAGGGATCAATTCAACAAGAAGAGCTAACTATCCTAAATACATATGCACTCAATACAGGAGCACCAAAATTCATAAAGCAAGTCCTTAAGAGACCTACAAAGAGACTTAGACTCCCACACAATAATAATGGGAGACTTTAACACCCCACTGTCAACATTAGATCAAGGAGACAGAGGGTTAACAAGGATATCCAGGACTTGAACTCAGCTCTGTACCAAGTGGACCTAATAGACATCTACAGAACTCTCTACCCCAAATCAACAGAATGTACGTTCTTCTCAGCACCACATCGCACTTATTCCAAAATTGACCACATAGATGGAAGTAAAGCACTCCTCAGCAAATGTTTAAAAGAACAGAAATTATAACAGACTCTCTCTCAGACCACAGTGCAATCAAACTAGAACTCAGGATTAAGAAACTCACTCAAAACCATTCAACTACGTGGAAACTGAACAACCTGTTCCTGAATGACTACTGGGCACGTAACAAATTGAAGGCAGAAATAAAGATGTTCTTTGAAACCAATGAAAACAAAGACAACATACTAGAATCTCTGGGACACATTTAAAGCAGTGTGTAGAGGGAAATTTATAGCACTAAATGCCTACAGGAGAAAGCAGGAAAGATCTAAAATTGACACCCTAACCACAATTTAAAAAACTAGAGAAGCAAGAGCAAACAAACTCAAAAGTTAACAGAAGACAAAAAATAACTAAGATCAGAGCAGAAATGAAGGGAGATAGAGGCACAAAAAACCCTTCAAAAAATCAATGAATCCAGGAGCTGGTTTTTTGAAAAGATCAACAAAATTGATAGACTGCTAGCAAGACTAATAAAGAAGAAAAGAGAGAAGAATCAAATAGATGCAGTAAAAAATGATAAAGGGGATATTACCACCAATCTCACAGAAATACAAACTACCATCAGAGAATACTATAAACACCTCTACGCAAATAAAGTAGAAAATATAGAAGAAATGGATAAATTCCTGGACACATACACCCTCCCAAGACTAAACCAGGAAGAAGTTGAATCCCTGAATAGACCAATGATAGGCTCTGAAATTGAGGCAATAATTAATAGCCTACCAACCAAGAAAAGTCCAGGACCAGATGAATTCACAACCAAATTCTACCAGAGGTACAAAGAGGAGCTGGTACCATTCCTTCTGAAACTATTCCAATCAATAGAAAAAGTGGGAATCCTCCCTAACTCATTTTATGAGTCCAGCATCATCATGATACCAAAGCCTGGCAGAGACACAACAAAGAATGAATTTTAGACCAATATCCCTGATGAGCATCGATGCAAAAGTTCTCAATAAAATACTGGCAAACCAAATCCAGCAGCACATCAAAAAGCTTATCCACCACGATCAAGTTGGCTTCATCCCTGGGATGCAAAGCTGGTTCAGCATACACAAATCAATAAACGTAATCCATCATATAAACAGAACCAAAGATAAAAACTACATGATTATCTCAATAGATGCAGAAAAGGCTTTTGACAAAGTTCAACAGCCCTTCATGCTAAAATATCTCAATAAACAAGTTATTGATGGTACATATCTCAGTAAGAACTATGACAGACCCACAGCTAATATCATACTGAATGGGCAAAAACTGGAAGCATTCCCTTTGAAAACTGGCACAAGACAGGGATGCCCTCTCTCACCACTCCTATTCAACATAGTGTTGGAAGTTCTGGCCAGGGCAATCAGGCAGGAGAAAGAAATAAAGGGTATTCAATTAGAAAGAGAGGAAATCAAATTGTCCCTGTTTGCAGATGAAATGATTGTATATTTAGAAAACACCATCGTCTCAGCCCAAAATCTCCTTAAGCTGATAAGCAACTTCAGCAAAGTCTCAGGAGACAAAATCAGTGTGCAAAAATCACAAGCATTCCTGTATACCAATTATAGATAAAGAGCCAAATCATGAGTGAACTCCCATTCACAATTGCTTCAGAGAATAAAATAGCTAGGAATCCAACTTAAAGGATTGTGAAGGACCTCTTCAAGGAGAACTGCAAACCACTGCTCAACGAAATAAAAGATGACACAAACAAATGAAGAACATCCCATGCTCATGTATAGGAAGAATCAATATCGTGAAAATGGCCATACTGCCCAAGGTAATTTATAGATTCAATGCCATCCCCATCAAGCTACCAATGACTTTCTTCACAGAATTGGAAAAACTACTTTAAACTTCATATGGAACCAAAAAAGAGCCTGCATTGCCAAGACAATCCTAAGCAAAAAGAACAAAGCTGGAGACATCATGCTACCTGACTTCAAACTATACTACAAGGCTACAGTAACCAAAACAGCATGTACTGGTACCAAAACAGAGATATAGACCAGTAGAACTGAACAGAGACCTCAGAAGTAATACCACACATCTACAACCATCTGATCTTTGACAAACCTGACAAAAACAAGAAATGGGGAAAGGATTCCCTATTTAATATATGGTGCTGGGAAAACTGGCTAGCCATATGTACAAAGCTGAAACTGGATCCTTTCCTTACACCTTATAAAAAAATTAATTCAAGATGGATTAAAGGCTTAAATGTTAGACATGAAACCATAAAGACCCTAGAAGAAAACCTAGGCAATACCATTCAGGCCATGGGCATGGGCAAGGACTTCATGATTAAAACACCGAAAGCAATGGCAACAAAAGCCAAAACAGACAAATGGAATCTAATTAAACTAAAGAGCTTCTGCACAGCAAAAGAAACTACCATCAGAGTAAACAGGCAACCTACAGAATGGGAGAAAATTTTTACAATCTACTCATCTGACAAAGAACTAGTATCCAGAATCTACAAAGAACTTAAACAAATATACAAGAAAAGATCAACCCCATCAGAAAGTGGGCAAAGGATATGAACAGACCCTTTTCAAAAGAAGATATTTATGCAGCCAACAGACATGTGAAAAAATGCTCATCATCACTGACTATCAGAGAAATACAAATCAGAACCACAATGAGATACCATCTCACACCAGTTAGAATGGTGATCATTAAAAAGTCAGGAAACAACAGGTTCTGGTGAGGATGCAATATGATATGGAGCAATATGAACACTTTTATGCTGTTGGTGGGACTGTAAACTAGTTCAACCATTGTGGAAGACAGTGTGGCGATTCATCAAGGATCTAGAACTAGAAATACCATTTGACCCAGCCATCCCATTACTGGGTATATGCCCAAAGGATTATAAATCATGCTGCTATAAAGACACATGCACACGTATGTTTATTGTGGCACTTTTCATAATAGCAAAGACTTGGAACCAAACCAAATGCCCATCAGTGACAGACTGGATTAAGAAAGTGTGGCATATGGCCAGGCACGGTGGCTTACGCCTGTAATCCCAGCACTTTGGGAGGCTGAGGTGGGCGGATCACCTGAGGTCGGGAGTTTGAGACCAGCCTGACCCACCGGAGAAACCCCGTTTCTACTAAAAATAAAAAATTAGCTGGGCTTGGTGGCGCATGCCTATAATCCCAGCTACTCGGGAGGCTGAGGCGGGAGAATTGCTTGGACCTGGGAGGTGGAGGTTGCGGTGAGCCAAGATCACGCCATTGCACTCCAACCTGGGCAACAAGAGCAAAACTCTGTCTCAAAAAAAAAAAAAAAAGGAAAAGAAAATGTGGCATATATACACCATGGAATACTATGCAGCTATAAAAAAGGAGGAGTTCATGTCCTTTGTAGGGACATGGATGAAGCTGGAAACCATCATTCTGAGCAAACTGTCACAAGGACAGAAAACCAAACACCGCATGTTCTCACTCATAGGTGGGAATTGAACAATGAGAACACCGACACAGGGCAGGGAACATCACTCACCGGGGCCTGTCGTGGGGTGGGGGGCTGGGGGAGGGATAGCATTAGGAGATATACCTAATATAAATGACGAGTTAATGGGTGCAGCACACCAACATGGCACATGTATACATATGTAACAAACCTGCACGTTGTGCACATGTACCCTAGAACTTAAAGTATAATTTAAAAAAAAAAATTAAAAAAAAAAAATCCATGTAAGTTATATTGAACGTAATTGAATGACAATGTTCTTCAGAGGTGAAGTTTTGATTATTATATCACATAGTTATTTTAAAATGTAATAGAAACTAAACATAGTCTTTACCTTTAAGAAGAGACATTTTCGCCGGGCGTGGTGGCTCACGCCTGTAATCCCAGCACTTTGGGAGGCCGAGGTGGGCGGATCACAAGGTCAGGAGATCGAGACCATGGTGAAACCCCGTCTCTACTAAAAATAGAAAAAATTAGCCGGGCGCAGGGGCGGGCGCCTGTAGTCCCAGCTACTCGGGAGGCTGAGGCAGGAGAATGGCGTGAACCCGGGAGGCGGAGCTTGCAGTGAGCCGAGATTGTGCCACTGCACTCCAGCCTGGGCGACAGAGCGAGACTCCGTCTCAAAAAAAAAAAAAAGAGACATTTTCATATTTTTAATCTTCTCACAGTCTGATAGAAATAATTATAGCGCCGGGCGCGGTGGCTCAAGCCTGTAATCCCAGCACTTTGGGAGGCCGAGACGGGCGGATCACGCGGTCAGGAGATCGAGACCATCCTGGCTAACATGGTGCACGGTGAAACCCCGTCTCTACTAAAAAATACAAAAAACTAGCCGGGCGAGGTGACAGGCGCCTGTAGTCCTAGCTACTCGGGAGGCTGAGGCAGGAGAATGGCATAAACCCGGGAGGCAGAGCTTGCAGTGAGCTGAGATCTGGCCACTGCACCCCAGCCTGGGCGACAGAGCGAGACTCCGTCTCAAAAAAAAAAAAAAAAAAAAAAGAAATAATTATAGCTTCTTACACTTGTTTAAAAATGCTTTTCAAAGAATTGCACATTATTTGCTTCCTGCAGAATCTCAGATGTGAGATTGAGGTGAAATTAAAGGGGAGAGAAATTAATATTTGTATATCTTTGCTGTGATCATCATTTCTTTATTCATTCAATAAATACTTATTTGAAACTTACTATGTTTTAGGTTTTCTTATAAGATTTTTTTTCCTCTTAGCTTTGTTCCAACAAAGGATTCTGTGGCCCTCAGTTTGGGAACTACTACCCTATGTGTACTATATCAAATACTGTGTCTTGGAATCTGTGGGGAATACAAAGTGGGATCTGTTTGTGTTGTCTTCAAGAAACATTTAGTCTAGGGAAGAAATAACAAAATAACATAGGTTTGTAAATAGGTGCAAAGTGAAAGTGCTAAATGTTATAATGAGTTGTAGATTGTTTGGGGGGTCTGAAGAGCATGCTTCTGGTTGGGGGAAATCAGGAAGACTTCCTGCAGGAGATGACGTTTGAGCAGTGACTTGGTTATTGCTACAGAACTAGTCACCCCGAAACTTAGCAGCCGAAAGTAGCAAGCATCATTTATCTCTCAACAATTCTTGGTTGATTGAGTGGCTCTTCTGCTTCATGTGCTGTTGGGTAGGGTGGTACTGAGATATCTGGAATGTCCAAAGTGGTCTCTCTCACATCCCTGGCAGGTTGGTGCTGCCTGTCAGCTGGAGATCAGCTAAGGATATTGGTCGTGGCCTCAGTTCTTATCCTCATGGCCTCCCCAGTTGTCTGTGTTGTTCCCATAGCATGATGTTTGGGTTCCAGGATGACAAGAGCCAAGTCTGTCAGGCTTTTTTTTTTTTTTTTTTTTGAGACAGTCTCCCTCTGTTGCCCAGGCTGGAGTGCAGTGATTCTGTCTTGACTCACTGCAACCTCTGCCTCCCTGGCTCAAGTGATTCTTATGCCTCAGATTCCCGAGTAGCTGGGATTACAGGTGTGTAACACCACGCCTGGCTAATTTTTGTATATTTAGTAGAGATGGGGTTTTGCCATGTTGGCCAGACTGATCTCAAACTCCTGACCGCAAGTAATCCACCCACCTTAGCCTCCCAAAGTGCTGGGATTACAGGTGTGAGCCCGGCACCTGGCCTACCGGGCTTTCTTAAGGCTTATGCTGAAAGTGGCCTAGTGTCACTTCTACCACATTCTGTTAGTTGAGGTATGTCATACCAGCGCAGATTCAGTGTGAGAAAGGGCTTTACAGGGGTCTGAATACTAGGAAGTGTGGTTCATTGGGGACTGTCTTTGTGTTCATGGGAATTCAAGTTGGGACTAGAGCACAAACTGATGCTTTAGTGTCTGGCCTGTGTTGGTTACTAATACAATGTCTGTATGTACTTTTTTAAAAAAAACTAGGAAATTTCTCCTCTTCTCTCCATGGAGGCTATGGCATTTGTTACTGAAGAGAGGAAACTTACCCAAGAAACCACTTATCCAAATACTTATATTTTTGACTTGTTTGGAGGTGTTGATGTAAGTAGCTATTTATTATTACTACTGTTACTACCAATTAATGGTTTGAGAATTTAACTTTTGAAATGGGAGATAAGAAAGATTTCAGAATTTATAACATTTCAGATTTTAACTTTTAGAAGCTTAGTGGCATTTACATGTTGAAGCAGCGTTCTTTTACTTTAGAATAATTCATTTATTTAAATTGGTGTCTACCTTTTTAAAAAAATACAAAGTGAAAAGTACATCTCTCAATTTCCCAGTGTCCCCTCCTCAGAACCAGTTGTGATCACTAGTTTCTTGTGTGTCCTGCCAAAGATGTTCTGTTGTGGGTGTGTGTGTGTGTATGTGTGTAAATATTCCTCCACCTCCACCTTAGTTTATTTTCTCCCCACATAGAGTGATATACCATATACACGGTTACACTATCCTGTACCTTCTTTCTTCTGTCTCTGTTTTTTTTAATTAAAATTTTTAGCCCAGGCATGGTGGCTCCCGCCTGTAATCCCAGCACTTTGGGAGGCCAAGGCGGGTGGATCATGAGGTCAGGAGTTCGAGACCAACCTGGCCAAGATGGTGAAACCCTGTCTCTACTAAAAATACAAAAATTAGCTGGGCGCGGTGGTGGGTGCTTGTAATCCCAGCTACTCGGGAGGCTGAGGCAGGAGAATTGCTTGAAGCCAGGAGGCTGAGGTTGCCGTGAGCCAAGATCATACCACTGCACTCTAGCCTGGGTGACAGAGCAAGACTCTCTCTCAAAAAAAAAAAAAAAAGATTAAATAGCTAGTGTTCCCTGGTGTGATTGTGCCATAATACATTTACCCAGGCCCCAGTTGATTGGCATTTATAATTTTTCCACACCGTTTCTCTTACAGACAAGGTTGCAGTAAAGATCTTGTACATATTTTTGTACACATGTGAGTATATACCTTTGGAACAAGAACATATGTTTTTTATTGTGTATAAATCTGAAGTTTACCTACCTAAGAAGTTTTGTCAGTTTATATCCCCAGTAACAAAGTATGAGTGTCTGTTTACCCATACCATCACCAACATATTGTGTTTATGTGTGTATCTTTATGGATGTTGTTACTGAAGTATAACCTTCATACAGAAAAGTACACCGATAATTACCACAAAATAAATTCACTTTTGCACTACCACCCAAATTAGGAAATAGAACATTACCAGTACCCAGAAGCCCCCTTCAGCAAACAGTATATTTTAAGTATTTACTAAGCAGATGTGAGAAAAAATGGTATTTTTCCATAGTTTTTTTAACCAGCTTTATTAAGATATGGTTCACATACCATACATTTCACCCATTTAAAGTACACAATTCAGTGGTTCTTAGTATATTTGCAGATATGTGCAGCCATCACCACTGTCAACTTTAGAGCATTTTCATCACCCCAAAAAAGAAACTCCATGTGTTTTATCTAGCACTGCCCTACCTCTGCCACCTCCTCCCCCTCTCTCCACACTAGTATACTTTTTGTCTTTATAGATTTCTCTGTTGTGGGCATTTTGTATAAATTCAGTTATATAATATGTGATCTTTTGTGACTGGCTTCTTTTCATTTAGCGTAATGATTTCTAGGTTCATCCGTATTGTAGCATGTATCAATACTCATTTTTATGGCCAAATGATGTTTCATTGTGTGAGTATGCTACATTTCTTATTTGTTGAGAGGCATTTGGATTGCCTCCGTCTTTTTGCTATTATGAGTAACAGTGCTATAAACATTCTTGTACAGGTTCATTGTGGACATATTTTCATTTCTCTTGGGCATATACATACCTAGGAATAGAGTTGCTGTGTCATATGGGGTAACTCTATGTTTAATTGGTTGAGGAATTGCCAGAATGTTTTCCCAGGGGCCCTACCATTTTACATTGCCACCAGCAATGTCTGAGGGTTTCAGTTTTTCTATATCATTGACAACACTTGTTATTATCTGTCATTTTGAAAGTGTTTTAAAATAAAAATAAAAAAATACTGAGATGGGGTCTTGTTTTGTTGCCCAGACTGGTCTCAAACTCCAGGGCTCAAACAGTCCCCCAGCCTTGGCCTCCCAAAGTGCTGGGATTACAGGCATGAGCCCCTGCTCCGGCCCTGTAATGATTATAGCCATTCTAGTGAGTGTGAAGAGACACCTCATTGTGGTCTTGATTTGCATTTCCCTGATGGCCAGTGATGACCATCTTTTCTTTTTTTTTTTTTTTGAGACGGAGTCTCACGCTGTTGCCCAGGCTGGAGTGCAGTGGTGCGATCTCGGCTCACTGCAAGCTCCGCCTCCTGGGTTCACGCCATTCTCCTGCCTCAGCCTCCTGAGTACCTAGGACTACAGGCGCCCGCCACCGCGCCCGGCTAATTTTTTGTATTTTTAGTAGAGACGGGGTTTCACTGTGGTCTCGATCTCCTGACCTTGTGATCCGCCCGCCTCGGCCTCCCAAAGTGCTGGGATTACAGGCTTGAGCCACCGCGCCCGGCCGACCATCTTTTCTTGAGTTTGTCATTTGTGTATCTTCCTTGGAGAAATTACTGTCTCCTCTTTCAGTTTCTTAGTTGAGATATATCTCTTTTGAATATTATGTTGTAAGAGTTCTTTATAAATTCTCTGCAGTTTTTAAAATTCATTCTATGACTGAGATTGGATATTTTTTCTTGTGTTTATAAGTAGTTCCTTTTCTGCCAGTTGTCTGTTTTTCACCTTTTTCTATTTATTTGTCCTTTTTCTTACCGATTTGTAAGTGCTTTTGATTTTTTAAAGCCCTTTGTCATTTGTGTTTTTTTTCCTATTTTGAGAATTAAATTTTGACGTTATTTTTAAATTAGATATGTTTAATTTTTAGATTGTCAGATTGATCAGTCTTTAATGGCTTCAGAGTTTTGGTTCATACCTTTCCCACTGTTGGATTTAAACTTACATACCTATTTCCTTCTAATATTTTACAGTTTTTAATTGTATATGTTTAAATTTTTGCACCATTTGAAATTTGTTTTGGTGTAATGAGTGAAGGGTTCGGATCTGACTTTTCTGCCCTAGATATTTGCCCATAACCCCATTACCTGAAGTGAACGTGAAGGAGAGGGCATTTCCGGGTATTGTGGTTAGTCTTTATCTTGATCTGTGTGGTGATTGTACAGGAATGGTGTTCAGTGTGTAAAACTGTACATGTACAATTTGTACTCATGGCCAGGTGCAGTGACTCATGCCTGTAATCCCAGCACTTTGGGAGGCCGAAGCAGGCGGATTTGCATGAGTCGAGGAGTTAGAGACCAGCCTGGGCAACATGGCAAAACTGCATCACTACTAAAAATGCAAAAAATTAGCCGATTGTGGTAGCACATGCCTGCAGCCCCAGTTGCTTGGAGGGCTAGGTGGGAGGATTGGTTGAGCCTGGGAGGTTGAGGCTACAGTGAGCCGAGATCACACCATGAACTGCAGCCTGGGTGACAGAGCAATACTCAGTCTCAAAAAAAAATTTTACTCTTTAAACGGTATCATGTTATACTTCAGTTATTAAAGTTTCCTTTTGTTTAAAGGTGCCATTTTCCACTGAAGTAAAGATTAAGTGTGACATCTGCATGCATGTCATCAGCCACAGCCTTTCTTCTTTAACTGCTGCTCGGCATTCCCTCTCCACAGCAGTGCCGGTGGTCCTAGAGCATTTACTTACTTGACCAGCACAAGAGACCCTTTAGTTTTGAGTTGTTTCATCAGGAAATCTACTCAGTAAGAACTGATGTATTTATGGGAGGAAATATAATAATGTAGGTCTCTAGCCTGGTGTCTATTTTCAGTGGAAATGTGGCTCTCTAGTAGGATCCTATCCCATCTTCAGACATCTTTGGATCAATTGTTCTTGATTTTGTGGGGGTTTTCTCTCCTGCTTTGAGTTAAGGCAGCTTCTCCAGGAATCCCAGTCATTTTATAAACATGGGCTCCTGCTTAAGTCATTATGCACCTCACTAACCTTCAGTTTGGGTGCATTTGTTAGTGAACTCTCTTGCTCTCCTGCTGCTGGTAGTATTTTCCAAACAGAGCTTATTATTTCTTCCTCTGCTAATAACTAGCAAGAACCCAAAGTAAGTCTCTCTTGGGTCATGCTGCCCAAAGCTCAGTGGGATCACTCCTTGTCAACCTGACCCTATCTATAACATGACTGTGAAAAGTGTATCTTAGAGTATACAAAGCAGATGTGAAGTATGTAACTAAGTGGAGTGAAGCAGACCCAGAGCAAGCTCATCTGCATAAATTAAACGAGTATGAGGACTGTGGTGGACTAGGAGAGTGTGTGCCTGCTTTTATGGGGGAAATGACTCTTCTTCTCCCATTGACTGTTTCCCTGAGAGGTTATGGGAAATCTAGATTTGTAGGTAAAAATCTTCCAGCTTTTCAGTAGTTGTGGGCCAGGTGTAAGCCATTGCTTGGCATTCAGGAACTTTTATTCATTGACATAGTCTATCTTCCATTTGAAGTGAATTTATTTTAAATACATTCTATGCATTTGAGCATCTTACATATTGCTTGGATGAATGTGATCTCTTTTGAGAAGAATTTATGTAGTATACTTCAGAGCTTTAAACATTACTACTCATTTTGCCCTGTTGTTTCCATTTCTGTGACTCTCCTGAAGACATAAGTCAAAATGAGATAAAACTTGTATACCAAGACGGTTAGGTGTAACATTATTTGTAATGACTGTCTACCAGGAGAAGGTAATGGTTATTCTATTTTACTGAATTTTATGAAGTTATTAATATAATGTTAAAATTATAATATGGGAAAATTCATGATGAAAACAGGCTATAAAATTGTTATATACTCTATAATAATTACTCCACCTTTTCTAGAGGATGACCTTAGGTCTCTATTATACAAAGCAAAGCAGGCCTACATTCAGGGCAACTTTCATTGTTGCCCCAAGTCGTGAGACATCTTGCTTTTCTCTCCTACAAGTGCAGTTGACATTAAATACAGATGTGCAGAAAGCTGAACCCAGTGCTTCTCTAGAATTGACAATCTGTGGTGTAGTAGTTTAGGATTTTTATTTTTAATCTGCTTCAAGCTAAAATAACACATCTCTCTTAATTCAGGATGTTGAATTATAGTGTCACATTCATGCCAGGAGCAATCTCATGGCATGTGGATTTACTTTCTAAAGATTTGTTGCTGGTGTGAGATGAACAGAGGCTTTCTCAGACCCTCAAGCTGAACTATCTAGTCTCAAAGATTTGCCTACTGGCTTTTTAATTTAAAAAATGCTATGGAATCTTCTTTCTTCATTTGGCTTGAGATGTCTTGGATATGCTGCCTCAGTATTGGCCTATAGCTAGAAGGGGCTAAGGAAGAATTTTTTTCTTTTTGTTCTAGGGTAACTCCTAGCTTGATTTAAACAATAATAAAAAATAAGGAAAATATGTATATACGGGATGTCTTTAAACATACGGGCTTAGTCATATTCTCAGCATATAGATTATTTTAAATGCTTTAAGTGGAAATTGCACTTTTTTGGAAAACAAAGGTCCTCATTTTAAAAGGAAAAGGTGTTTGTCAAGGAAAATGTGAAAAACTATCTTAGGACTTGTCACCAACATTCAACCACTGTTGAGATTCAGGAGTACTCCTTTCTAACATTTTTTTTTTTCTGTTTGTATTAACCTAGAATTTGTTTAACAGAATTTTTTTAAATAACAGCTTTTAAAACTTGTTATGATGATTTTAGAGGTAGAGTTGTACTCTGTCGCAGGCTGGAGTGCAGTGGTACAGTCCTGGCTCACTGCAGCCTCGAATCCCTGGGCTCTAGTGATTCTCCTGCCTCAGTCTCCCAAGTAGCTAGGACTACAGGCTCGTGCCACCATACCTGGATAATTTTTTAAAAATATTTGTTAGAGTTCTAGGGGTCTTGCTCTGTTCCTCAGGCACTCTCCAACTCCTGGTCTCAAATGACCTTCCTGCCTCACCTTCTTGAGTAGCTGGGATTATAGGCACGAGCCACCCTGCCTGCCCAGCAATAACAGCTTTATTGAAATATAATTTACATATCATAAAGTTAACTCTTGTAACTACCCATCAGTATTGTGCAGTGATAACCAGGACATTTTTATCATGCCAGAAAGAAATATTGTACCAGTTAGCAGTCACTCCCCATCTCCCCTTCTCCCCAGCTCTGGCAACCATTAATCTATTTTATGTCTGTATTATGCCTATTGTGAAATATCCATAATGTCCATAATATGCCTGTTGTATCAGTCCGTTCTCATGCTGCAGTGAAGAAATACCTGTGACTGGGTAGTTTAATTGACTCACAGTTTAATTGACTCACAGTTTAATTGACTCACAGTTCCATATGGCCGGGGAGGCCTCAGGAAACTCACAGTCATGGCAGAAGGCAAAGGACAAGCAGGCACCTTCTTCACAGGGCAGCAGGACAGAGTGAGTGCAAGCAGAGGAAATGCCAGACACTTACAAAACCATGAGATTTCGTGAGATTCCCTCATTATCACGAGAACAGCATGGGGGAACCGCCCCCATGATCCAGTTACCTCCACCTGGTCCCACCCTTGACACATGAGGATTGTTACAATTCAAGGTGAGATTTGGGTGAGGACAGAGCCAAACCATATCACCTGTTATGGATATTTCATATAACAGAATCATCCACCATGTGGCTTTTTATGTCTAGCTTTAACTGAGCATGAGGTGTTTTATTGTTTTAAATAATAGCTTTATTGAGATATTCATGTCATGCAAGTCACCCATTTAAAAGATATATTACAAGATATAACTCGGTTTTTTAGTATAGTCAGAGTTTTATACCACTATCACCACAATTGATTTTAAAACATTTTCATCACTCCAAAAAAGAAATACCATATTCTTCAGTAGCCACTCTCCATTTCCTCCCAAGGCCTCCCTCCCCCATCCTTAGGCAACCACTAATCTTTCTGTCTTTATAGATTTAATTATTCTGGACATTTCACATAAATGGAGTCATACAATACGTGGTCTTTTGTGACTGGCTTCTTTTGCTTAACATAATGTTCTCAGGGTTAATCCATGTTATAACATGTACCAATACTCCATTCCTTTTTATTGTCAAGAAATATTCCTTTGTATGGATAGACCACATCTTATTTATCCATTCATCAGTTGATGGACATTTGGGTTGTTCCCACTTTTGACTGTTATTAATAATCTGCTATGATTAATAATGCTGCCATGAACATTGGCATATAAATTTTTATATGGACATGTTTTCATTTTCTATTAGATTGTCTTATTAAAAAATTTCCCGCCGGGCGCGGTGGCTCAAGCCTGTAATCCCAGCACTTTGGGAGGCCTAGACTGGCGGATCACGAGGTCAGGAGATCGAGACCATCCTGGCTAACACAATGAAACCCCATCTCTACTAAAAATACAAAAAATTAGCTGGGCATGGTGGCGGGCGCCTGTAATCCCAGCTGCTCGGGAGGCTGAGGCAGGAGAATGGCGGGAACCCGGGAGGCGGGGCTTGCAGTGAGCCGAGATCACGCCACTGCACTTCAGCCTGGGTGGCAGAGTGAGACTCCCTCTCAAAAAAAAAAAAAAAAAAAAAATTCCCTTGGTATATACCTAGTAGTGGAGTTGCTGGTAACTCTTTAATTTTTAAGGATCTGCCAGACTGCTTTCTGAAGCACTTGCACCATTTTACATGTTACCAGCAATGTATAAAGGTTCTAATTTCTCCACATCTTTGCTAATAGTTTCTATTTGTAAACTTTTTCATTATAGCCATCCTAGTAGGTATGAAGAGGTATCTCATTGTGGTTTTGTTTTGCTTTTCCCTGATGACTAATGTTGATCATCTATTTATTGAACTTTTGGAGAAATGTGCATTCATCTGCTTTCTCCATTTCTTGATTGGGTTGTCTTTTTATTATTGAGTTGTATTAGTTTCTGGATACTAATTTCTTGTAATTTGCAAATATTTTCCCCCATTAAGTAGCTGTCTTTTCACCTCTTGATGGTGTCCTTTGAAACACAAAGTCTTTACTTTTGATGAAGTTCATTTTATCTTTTGTTGCTTGGGTATTGGTGTGCATCTAAGAAACCATTTCCTAATCCAAGGTCACAAAGATTTACCTATGTATTCTTCTGAGAATTTTATATTTTTTATCTTACATTTAGATCTTTGATCTATTTGCATTGATTTTTGTTTATCATGTGAGGCAGGGGTCCAGTTTCATTATTTTGCATGTGACTATCCAGTTGTCACAGCACCACTTACTGAAAAAACTACTCTTTCATTATTGAATTGTCTTGGCAACCTTGTCAAAAATCAACTGATCGTATAGACACAGGGGTTTATTTTTGTATTTACAGATCAAGATTGTTTTGGCTGTTATGCATCTCTTGTATTTGCATGTGAATTTCAGGATCAGCTTGCCAATTTCTGCAAAAAAGCCAGCTGAGATTTTGATAGTGATTGCATTGAATTTGTAGGTCAATTTAGGGAGTATTATCATCTTAATATTAAATATTCTGATCCATGAACCACAAGATAGCTTTCCATTTTTTATTGTCTTTAATTTCTTTCAAAAATGTTTTGTTGTACAAGTCTTGCACTTGTTAAACTTATTTCTAAGTGTCTTTACTGTTTTTGATGCTCTTTTAAATGGAATTGCTTTCATAATTCCAGTTTTGAATTGCTTCTTGCTACAATTGTAGAAATACAGTTGATTTATGTATATTGATCACCTATTGTGAAATCTTGCTGAACTCTTGCTTATTGGCACTAATAGTTTTTTTAGTGAATTCCTTAGGAATTTTCTATATTCTAGATTATGACATCTGTAAATAATTAGTTTTACTTATTCCTTTCCAATTTGGGTGCCATTAATTTCTTTTTTTATTTTTCCCTAATTGCCTTAGAACACTCAATACAATGTTAAACTGAAGTAGCGAGAGTGGACGTCTTTGTCTTTTTCCTCATCTTAATGGGAAAGCATTTAGTCTTCACTGTTAAGCATGATACTAGCTGTGGGTATTTTAATAAAAGCCCTTTATCAGGCTGAAGAAGTTGTCTTCTATTCCTTGTTGATTGTTTTTATCATGAAAGTGTGTCGGGTTTTTTCCAGATGCTTTTTCTGCATCTGTTGAGATGACTGTGTGGCTTTTGGATTTTGTCCTTTATTCTGTTGATATGGTGTATTATATTGATTTTCATATGTTGAACCAACTTTACATTCCTGGGATAAATTCCACTTCGTCATGGTGTATAATCCTTTTTTTTTTTTTTTTTGAGACAGGGTCTCTCTGTCACCCAGGCTGGAATGCAGTGGTATGATCACAGCTCACTGCAGCTTCTCCTGGGCTCAAGCGATCCCCCCATCTCAGCCTCCTGAGTAGCTGGGACTACAGGTGCATGCTACCATGCTTGGTTAATTTTTTGTTTTAATTTTTGTAGAGACAGGGTCTCACTATGTTGCCCAGGCTGGTCTCATACTCTTGGGCTTAAGTAATCCTCCTGCCTTGACCTCTCAAAGTGCTGGGATTATAGGTGTAAGCCACCATGCGTGGACTATAATCCTTTTTATATGTGTCTGGATTTTGTTTGCTAGGGTTTTCAGAATTTTTATGTATATATGCATAAGAGATACTCATCTGTAGTTTTCTTGTTATGTCTTTGGTTTTGGTATCAGGGTAATACTGGTCTCAAAGAGTGAGTTGGGAAATGTTTCCTCCTCTTCTGTTTTTTGGAAGAGTTTGGGAAGAATTGGTGATTCTTTAAATGTCTTGTATTGTTCACCAGTGGAGGCATCATGTCCAGGGTTTTTCTTTATGGGTAGGTTTTTTGTTGTTGTTGTTTTGTTTTGTTTTTTTAAATCACTAGGTCAATCTCTTTACTTGCTCTAGGGCTATTCAGATATTCTGTTTCGTCTTCTCTATTTTTTTTAAACAGATGGAGTCTCGCCCTTCCATCCAGGCTGGAGTACATTGGCATGATCATAGCTCACTGCAGCCTCAATCTTCTGGGGTCAAGTAATCCTCCTGCCTCAGTCTCCCGAGTAGCTGGAACTATAGGCATACCACCACACCCAGCTAATTTATTTTATCTGTAGAGACATGGGGTCTTGCTATGTTGGCCAGGGTGATCTCAATCTTCTGGCTTCAATCAGTCCTCCCACCTCAGCCACCCAAAGTGTTGGGATTACAGGCAGGAACAACCATGCTCAGCCTCTGTTTCTTCTTAAGTCAGTTTTTATAGTTTTATGTCTTTCTAGGAATGTGTCCATTTCGTTTAGGTTATCTAATTTGTTGGCATACAGTTGTTCATAGTAGTTCCTTATAATGACTTTTGTTGCCATAAGGTTGGTGGTAATGCCCTCTCCTTTATTTCTGAGTATAGTAATCTGTATCCTCTCTCCTTTTTTCTTGGTTGGTCTAGCTAAGAATTTGCCAGTCTTTTCAAAGAGCCAGCTTTTGGTTTTGTTCATTTTCTGTTATTTTCTGTTCTGTGTTTCATTTGTTTCAACTCTTATTCTCCCTTTTGCTTGCTTTGGGTTTAGTCTGCTCTTTTTCCAGTGTCTTAAGGCAGAAGATTAGGTTATTGATTAGAAACAAATTTATTTGGCCGGGTGCAGTGGCTCACGCCTGTAATCCCAACACTTTGGGAGGCCAAGGTGGGCGGATCACCTGAGGTCAGGAGTTTGAGACCAGCCTGGCCAATATGGCAGAACCTCGTCTCTACTAAAAATACATAACGTAGCCAGGAGTGGTGGTGGGCACCTGTAATTCCTTTTGCTCTGGAGGCTGAGGCAGGGTAATCGCTTGAACCCAGGAGGCGGAGGTTGCAGTGAGCCAAGATCGGGCTATTGCACTCCAGCCTGGGAGACAGAGAAAGACTGTCTCAAAAAAAAAAAAAAAAAGAAAAAGGAATTTTCTTTTAATGTAGGCATTTACAGCTATAAATTTTCCTCTGAGCACTCCATTAGCTACATCGTAAGTTTTGGTGTCTTCATCCATCTTGGATACTTTATACCTCCCCTTATGATTTCTTCTTTGGACCATTATTATTTAGGATGGGTTTTTTAAATTATCCACATAATTCATGAATTTCCCAAATTTCTTTTTTATTTCATTCCATTGTGGCCAGACAACATACTGTATATGATTTCAGTGCTTTTAAATTTATTGAGGCTTGTTTAGTGGCCTGAAATATGATCCGTCCTGGAGAATGTCTCATGTCCACTTGAGTAGAATGTATGTTCTGTTCCGGCTGCATGGAGTATTCTGTACATGTCTGTTAGGATGTATGTGTTCATTGTGTTCAAGTCTTCTAGTTCTTTGCTAGTCTGCCTAGTTGTCTATTATTGAAAGCAGAGTTACTAAAGTGTCCAACTTATATTTTTGAATTATCTCTTTGCTTCATTTCTGCCAGCTTTTGGTTCATGTATTTTTGGGCTCTGTTGTTAGGTACATATGTGTTTGTAGTTGTTATCTTTCTAATGGATTGATCCTTTTATCAACTATCCTTTCTCTCCATAGAATGAATTTTTAAATTCATGCTTATTTTAAACAGTTTATGCAAAGTTGTATTAAAAGTATGTAAAATAAAAAATACATGCATACCCAACCCTGTAGAAATCAGCGTTAACAATTTATGGTGTATCTTCTGAGACCTTTTTAAATAAACTTACACTTACAAATATGCCTTAAGCAGAAGAATCATAGTAATAATGTTCTGCAGCTTTTCAGAAATTAAAGCCACATTAGATCACAGAGATTACTTACTCTAAAATACTTCTTTTCAAAAATGAGAAAACTGAGGCCCAGAGAAGGGCAAGTAGGTGGCCAAGCTGGAACTAGAACCTGGGTCTCCTGACTTGCTGCAGTGTTCCTTTTACTGAACCTTACTGCCTCCTGGAACAAAAGGGTCTTGTAATACTGTGACAGATATATGGGCAATGAATGGTTATGGCAAAATCATTTTATAAGTTATGCTTTGAATTAATTTTGAAGATTTTATCTAATTTTTTTTATAGCTTCTTGTAGAAATTCTTATGAGGCCTACGATCTCTATCCGGGGACAGAAACTGAAAAGTAAGTATACCTGTTAGCTGCTGGTCCTTGTTTTCCAACATGCCAATATGGTGGCAGTTCCCAGCAGCTGCCTTCTTCCTTCCCTTCCTGACTCTTAATACTGAGGACATGTCTTACCTTCAGCTACAGGTTGCTCTCTCCTCCCCCAGCTAAGCAACTATCTTTATGCATTCTGTACTGCGTAGAAATTCAGATCTGGGTTAAAAGAATACATCTTTGTACTTTTGATAGTCCTGTGATCCAGCTTCTATGTTTCCTTGGGAAATTCTTATTTCTCATATATAACTAGCTGAGAGAGTAAGCAATAACCTGGTAAGATCACTCTTTTATTTTTTAAAAACCTATTTTTTGTTAGAAAGGTGATATATGCTCTTTATAAAAAGTTCAGTCATTACTAGAGTGTGAATGGTAAGAAGTCAGAGTGTTTTGGTATGCACTATTTCTTAAGCTGAGCGGTAGATATATGGGTAATATTCTATTATTTTTTATGACTTACACGTGTTACAAATATTCTTTTTAGGTATACAAAAAAAATTTTTTTTTTTTTGAGACAGAATCTGGTTCTGTTGCCCAGGCTGGAGTGCAGTGACATGATCTTGGCTCACTGCAACCTCCACCTCCCAAGCTCAAGTGATTTTCCTGCCTCAGCCTCTCAAGTAGCTGGGATTACAGGCGCCCGCCACCATACCCGGCTAATTTTTGTATTTTTTTTTTAGTAGAGATGGGGATTCACCATGTTGGCCAGGCTGGTCTCGAACTCCTGACCTCAAGTGATCTGCCCACCTCAGCCTCCCAAGTGCTGGGATTACAGGCATGAGCCACCACACCCAGCTTCAGTATTTAATTTAAAATAAAAAAGCGAATGCACTTTACTCTGGCGTTAAAAGCCAGAGATGACTTCAGTTAATGTTTGGTGAATGCCCTCCTACCAGCTTTGCATTTTTTTAATTTAAAAGGTTTTTTTTTTTTTTACCCCTAACCTATTAGGGGTCCTATACACTATATAAGGCCTCATTTGTGCATGCAGTAGTGGTTAAGAGGATTTATATTCATTTTTAATGTCTCAGCTGTGCATTCTGTCTAACTTGATCTTTCATGTTCTCTGTCTACCCTTATAGCAAGTAGCATATTGTAATTATTTGTTGGTGCACTTGTTTAGTCTCTCTTCCTCCCACTAGATTTATAGGTTCCATGAAGGCTGAGACTTTTTTTTCCCTCACCACTGTATCTGCTCTAGAGATGATGCTGAATAATACTTGATGAATGAGTGAATCCTGATTCCTTTTAAAAGTGGAGGATCTAGAAATAGTGAGATATATAGTGAGACATACAGAGCAGTGTTTTACCCTGCTCTGAAGTCGTTAAATAAATCAATCACAGAGCCCCAGTAGGTTGAAAGGTGGTGATAAGGGATGCAGAGGGTCTACATTGTCTCAGGATTATGTGAGGCAACCCGTCTAGTCAGGCTAGCTTAGTGGGGCTGCCCATTGGGATCTGAGAAGGAGACCTAGCATTTTAGCATTCCTGGCAGCTTAGGAGCAAATAGAAACAGTTTTTAAAAATAGAAGCAGTGCCAAATAAAACACTCTGTCCATGGTTCATACTCAGTTTCATCATCTGTTGGTTTTGGGCTTATGAAAATTAAGTTTCCTTTTTATGCTGCTTTCCTGTTCCTGCTCACAGGGAAGTAGTAGGTTCTTTATTAGAATTAGTAATAGATCAGACATTAAAAGCCATTTGCCCAATACAGATAACAGCAATAAAAAAAGAAATGCTCGGTTAGTGAGTCTGATAAAAATGGTATATTTGTTTGTTGCTAATAGAACTTTCAATGGAAATTTATAACAAGAGCAATTGAGATGCTTATACTTTTAACTTTTAGCCAGGCGTGATGCGCGCGCATGCAGTCCTAGCCACTCGGGAGGGCAAGGAGGGAGAATTGCTTGAGCCTAGGAGTTCGAGACTACAGTGAGCTGTGATCTTGCCCCTGAGTGACAGAGTAAGACCTCATCTTTAAAAAACCAAAACAAATGAACAGAACAAAATGCTTATACTTTAGATTCTAGTAGTTCTGCTTTTGAAAATGTATCTTGAGGAACCAGTTTAATACAAGCATTAAAAGGATACACATATGTATTAAGTTGCTTATTTGTGGTCTATTTAAATAGCCAAAAAAAACCACCCCAAATCGTAGATATATCCTAAGCAAGACATTAAGGGAAAATGGCTTTATTAAATGATGGCACAACAACAGGTTGAAATTATGAAGACTTTGGGGCATAATAAGAAAACAACTGCTGTATCAAACCAAAAGCAATATGCAAATGGGCTTATAGATTCTGATGGACACTATGAAAATCTTTGGTAGACAGGTACTGGAAGGAGTATATTAAAAGAAAAATCATCGTCTTGGAGGGGGTTATAACAGTTCTTACGCTGAAAAAAAATGTAACCGTTATACTGTCTTTTCAATGAGAAAAATAACCAGTCATTACCCTTTAACTTTCAGTAAGTGATGAAATGTCCAAGGACTGCTTGAGCATCCTGTATAATACCTGTGTCTGTGTAAGTACCCTGCCATTAGGGCTCCGTGTATCTCCCTACCAGATCTGCAAGGGTTAAGATGGGAATATTCGGGTGGGGTGGCAGATGTGAGAGCTGTCTTCAGATAGTGGGGGAATTGGGCTTATTTTATGTGTGCCTGAAAATCAGGACTAACTGGTAGAAATTATAGGGAGGCAGAATTTTGTAGCGGTTGTTAAGAGCCAGAACTGCTGCAGCAGGTAGTAAACTCCTTTGGCCTTGGAGCTTGGAGCTGTCTGAGTAGAAACTGAACACTTGTCAAAAGATGACAAGTTTTGGCAGACTGTGACCTTTAAGACTCATTTTAACTCCATTATGCCTATTTCTTCATTTTCCTTGTTAGAAAACAAAATGAGAACCAGAAGGGTCCCCCCCACCCCCCGCCCCATATATTGAGCAGGACTCTCTACTAGGTTGACCATTGAGCCAGGAAGAATGGTGAATAAAGGAAGCAATTTAGTAGAAACAAAAGAGGATGGCACTTAGTGTTAGGACCTGATTTTGTGTTCTGGCCCTTGGCTTAGTACACCTCCCAAGCCGTAGCTTCTTACCAATAGAGTGCAGTTAGCAGTCATATTAACATCATAGATTTATTGTGAGAACTGAGATAGTAGATGTGAAAACACTTTGTAAAACAATATATAAATGTTAGTTTTTATAAGACACAGTACCTTTTAGAAACTTAAGATACATGGCAGAATGAGACAATGTTATAGATGTGAACCCTGTATGCTGTGGAAATAAAAAAGAAACACTGAGCTCCATTTCATTTCTTGCCTCATTCAAAATGAGATTTCTGGCATCTTGTGGGTGTATGCAAAATCTACCAAGATCACGAACTTAGAAGTAGGTAAGAAAGAAGAAGATAAATAAAACAAGGGTGGGGACATAACATGTAGCCAGGAATTGGGCTGATATAAAAATGAAGACCATAAAATCATCTGTATTATGGATGGGCACAAATTTGGCTTCAAGCTTCTTAGCAGCCAACACAAATAGAGGAATCTGTTTGAACACTTATATAATTCAGCATGTATAGTAGTGCTGTAAAATTGAAATATAATGCAAGCCACTTGGGTTATTTTAAATTTCCTCGTAGCCACATTTTTTTAAAGAAAAAAGTAGGAAGAAATAGTGAAGCTAATTTTAATGATAAATTCTATTTAACACAGTGTATCAAGAATATTGTCATTCTAACATGTAATAATTATTAATGAGATACTTACTTTTTTTGGTATTAAGCTCTCAAAATCCAATGTTTTGTTTTCTTTTCCTTCTCATTTGAACACCAGAGCACATCTCAGTTTGGCCTGGCCACCTTTCAAGTGCTCAGTAGCCATGTATAGCTAATGACAGAGATAGGCACAGGGAGATCTATAAGCTAAAACACAAATTGTTCAGGAAATGCACAATTCTTGCAACTAAGGCCAAAAAGAAATTGTCCTTATAGAAGAAGATAGTGTATAAAATAATGACTCTATCATTGGCAACTTCCATATAGTCAGTAGTTTTATGAGGCTGTTTTAAAATCATGATACCTATTGTTAATCAGTGACATTCCAATAAAATAGTTAAGTTAAAAAAAAATGTATGAAGAGAAGTTGATTAATGGGTACAAGTATATGGGTTGATAAATAAGACCTAGTGTTAGGATAAATCAGTAAGGGTGACTTAGTTTATAATAATCTGTTTTACATTTCAAAATAGCTAGAAGAGAATTTGAATGGTTCTTAACATAAAAGACAAGTATTTAAGCTGATGGCTATCCCGAGTACATTGATTTGATCTTTATAAATTATATGAATGTATTAAATTATATGCTTCCTGAAATTATGTACCTTTATTATATATCAACTAAAAGTATTTTTAAATAAAATTTTAAAAAAATTTTAAGCAACATGGGATGATATGGTCCAATTATGTGCTATCTGGCTGAATTCCATGTTACATAGAGAAATTGGGGCTCTTAGGATTTCAAACACCAATGCCTCCAGGGATCAGGCAGAAAACAGGAAATGTTTGGAATTGCTGGTGTTGGAGAGGGGACTTGTGTAAACTGTGACTAAACTGGAGCAAGGGTGTCCTCTCTAAAGATGTTTGAATTCAAAAGTTTAAAAAGTACTTTTGACTGGGCATGGTGGCTCTCACCTGTAATCCCAGCAATTTGGGAGGCTGAGGTGGGTGGATCACCTGAAGTCAGGAGTTCCAGACCACCCTGGCCAACATGGTGAAACCCTATCTGTACTAAAAACACAAAAATTAGCCGGGCGTGGTGGTGCATGCCTGTAGTCCCAGCTACTTGGGAGGCTGAGGCAGGAGAATCACTTGAACCCAGGAGACAGAGGTTGCAGTGAGCTGAGATCGTACCACTCCACTCCAGCCTGGGTGACAGAATGAGACTCTCTTAAAAAATAAAATATAAAAAAAAAACAGTACTGCTCATCAGAAAAAGCTTGGCCTACCGGATGCTAGTTTGTAGCTCCTTGTTTAGATACTTGACAAATACTAGGTCAAGAGCTTAAGATTAGGCTGGGCGCAGTGGCTCACACCTATAATCTCAACACTTTGATAGCCCGAGGCAGGAGGATCATGTGTGTCCAGGAGTTCAGGACTAGCCTGGGCAACATAGCGAGAACCTGTCTCTACAAAAAAATAAAAAACTGGCGGGATGTGGTGGTGTATACCTATAGTCCCAGCTCCTCAGGAGGCTAAGGTGGGAGGATTGCATGAGCCTGAGAGGTCAGGGCTGCAGTAAGCCATGATTGTGCCAGTGCACTCACTCAGCCTGGGCTATAGAGTGAGACCCTGTCTTAAAAAAAAAAAAAAAAAAAAAAAAACTACGATGAATATTATATGGAAAAAACTCTCCCCAGTAGTTGCATGCAACATTTTATATATCGTTTTAGTGCTTTTTGGCTTCAGTTAAGAACTTGTGATGTAGAGGAAAGGAAGGATTGTGATGGCCTTTTGGGTGGCCAGTCTTGACTTAGGAAGGCTTTCCAAGAGGAATCATTTTAGCCAGTCTGTAAAAGGAGTAGTACTTTGATAAATTGAAGAGAGGAGAAAGGTGGGTAGTGAAGGGTAGCTAGTTAGAGCAGCAGGATTGTGTATTTGACAGCCTGGAGATAGAGATAAAGTGATAAATTTATTTCTCTTTTTGTTCTGTTTCTTTGGATCTTCCAGAACTTTTGCTTGTCTCAGTAAAAGTAGAGTCAGTCCTGTTTCACATCTCATAGCCAGTGTAGGTACTGTATGTAGTTTGGGAATACAACCTTGTTTTTTTTTCTCTCTCTCTCTCTTTTTTTTTTTTTTTTTAATGTGTCAGTGCTACAACTGAAGAACAGAGATGTATCAGTACAGACTGAGATTGCTTTCTTTAGTGTCCTATTTAATGGGATCGTTGAAGATTTATATACTTGGCACATCTTTATTGATGCCTTCACTTTGAAAATTAAATTGGCCAGGTGTGGTGGTGCACGCCTGTAGTCCCAGTGATTCAGGAGCCTGAGGTGGGGGGATCTGGCAATTCGGGAGGCTGAGGGTGGGGGGCTCGCTTGAGTCCAGGTGATTGAGGCTTCAGTGAGCTATATTCGTACTTGTGAATAGTCATGGCCTCAGCCTGGGCAACAGAGTGAGACCCTGTCTCTAAAATTGAAAGAAAATTAAATTTGCTGTGACATACCTCATTTCACTGATTCTGAAATGCTTCCTAACTTGGGGTTCCCATTTACCAAACTGTGTGTGTCTGTACACTTGATTATACTTTTTAGGGAGAGGTCAAGTTTATTGCAGTAAGCCTTGGAATTTTTTCAGTTTAAAGGCTGAAAAAAAAAAAAAGAAAGAAATATTAAAGCCACTAAGCTCTAGTTGCCTTAAGGCAGTAGGGGTGGGAGGTGTGTGTGTGTAAGCTAGCAGTATTGCAGTTTCTTTATTTTTAGAGAGAAGGTTTCACTCTGTCCGCATGCTGGAATGCAGTGGTGAGATTGTAGCTCACTGCGGCCTCACACTCCTGGCCTCAAGCTGTCCTCTCACCTCAGCCTCCTGGGTAGCTGGGATTACAGGTGTGAGCCACTGCACTTGACAGTACTGCAGTTTTCAGTCCAAACTCTTGAACCTAAGTTTTAAGGTCTTTAACCAGCTAGTTTCCTTACTTCCTTCATACTCCTTGGGGGTTTTGTTGTTGTTGTTGTTGTTGTTGGGTTTTTTGTTTGTTTTGAGTCAGGGTTTCCCTCTGTTGCCCAGGCTAGAGTGCATTTGCCTCGTCTCGGCTCACTGCGACCTCCACCTCCTGGGCTCAAGTGATCCTTTTACCTCAGCCTCCCGAGTAGCTAGGGCTACAGGCGTGCATTACCACACCCAGCTAATATTTGTGTTTTTATTAGAGACAGGGTTTTGTCACATTGGCCAGGCTGGTCTCGAACTCCTGGCCTCAAGTGATCTGCCCACCTTGGCCTCTCAAAGTGCTGGGATTACAGGTGTGAGCCACCGTGCCTGGCCTCAAATACTTTTAAGATGATCATTTTACTGATGAAAAAATGGAGTTCCAAAGGTGAGAAGTGATATGCTCAGGATCACATGGCTGGAATTAGAACATGGGTCTGACTCTTAAGTCCATGCTTCGGCGCTGTTGGATTTCAGATTTAAGAATGGCCTTCAGAACTCTGAGATAAGTTATCTTAGGAAATACCATCTCATTGTATTACGTTCTCACAAGTGGGCTCCCCTTGTGTAGCCTGAATGTCAGGAGGCTTTTTTCTTCCATGGCTGGGGAGTTAACGAATGTTTCCCACAGTTAAGTCGTGCCGTTCCCGTTTTGTTGACTCATGCCAGTTTTCAGAGGTGAAATTGCTTTTCACTGTCGGTAAAGGATGCCTTGCTCTACATTATTTATTTTGTACTTACAACTTATTCTGCCTTTTCTTCTTGTGACAGACGGAGGGAGTTACAAAGCGTTTGGCAGAAAAGAATGACTTTGTGATCTTCCTGTTTACACTGATGACAAGTAAGAAGACATTCTTACAAACAGCAACCCTCATTGAAGATATTTTGGGTGTTAAAAAGGTGAGCTGTGTCCTCCAGCTGACCAGATGGGGAAGGGTGTCTCAGACCATTGGATTCTCAAACCTGAATAATATATAAAGCTTTTTTAAAAGAAAGTGTTAAATTATGTCTTGTGTTACTTAGATATATTCAAGTGTAAACCTGGATTACCCTTTATACTAGTGGTTCTTTCATGACTGTAAAACCTAAACAAACATATACATTGAAAGCAAACTAATTCTAAAACTCAGAACTTCAGATTGACTCTGTGAATGTAGTGTGATGCCGCATGTTACTTTGCTGAAATCAAATTGCCCCTCACTCATTACCATGGGGCAAGTTCTTTGTAGCATGTCTGTGCTACTGTATGCTGTGCAGTGACTCCATTCTCTTATCACTTTTCTCTACCGCTATCTGAACTGCTGTGAAGCCTTCATTCATTACTACCAAGGGATATGTTCCTCTTGGTAGTAATGTTTGGCTTTCACTTATGAAGTCTGCCTCTATCGTTTCTCATTAGTCTTCAACAATTAAAGTTGGTTAATTGGCACCAGCACAGTAGGAGACAAATGGGAGCTCTGAAATCCTGCCACTTGGTCATAAGGTTGATAATCAGATGACCCATAACTTTTTTTAAAAAAACTATGATCAAAATGAAAACTAAATTAAAAATTTCAAGAATTCACAGGTACCCAAAAATACATTTCATAGACCTCTGTTAGAGACTCACTGTGTTACATTTTTGGTGTAATGCTTGTTAGGATCTGGAGCTCCCTCCTCAGTCCTAATCTGTCCTGAGCCTCCATGTTGTTTGCTGGTTGGCAGATTTCTTTCTCTTCCTGTTGAACAGCCTCCTAGAGGTTGCTGTTGCAGGGAAGTGGGTGTTCACGTGCACTGTGGTGACCCCAGCTTTCATTTCTTCTTGCTGTGCTTTCCCCAGGCCTTGCTTGTCGTTGCCCAGCACAAGTGGCCTATTGTCTGCAGGAACACATTGGAGATGTGTGCAGGCCCCAGACAGACCCTTTGTGCCCTTTGATAAAAGGCTTTGTTGTTATTCCAGTAATTGTGTGTTCCAGCCAGTGTGTGAAAGGGGGCCTCCAGAGTAGAAACTCCAGACTCCTTAGCAGTCTCAGCATAGGAGTCTAGAATTGCTCCTTCATGACTTTTCCCACTTGCCTCTCCCTCTCATTCTTTTTTGTGTACCCCAAAATGGTGACATGTTCTACCAAACATTATGGGTATCTTGGTGTAGTTTGAAAGAGGGTAGACACCATAAAGAAAGTGGAAACACCGTAAACTAGGAAAAGACATTTGCAATTCAGGTAACCAACAAAGGATTTGTATTCAGAATTTATGAAGAATTCTTACAGGCCAGGTGCGGTGGCTCATGCCTGTAATTCCAACACTTTGGGAGGCTGAGGCAGGCAGATCACTTGAGGTCAGGAGTTTAAGACCAGCCTGGCCATCATGGTGAAACCCAGTCTCAGTGTCTACTAAAAAATATAAAAATTAGCCAGGCGTGGTGGCACACACCTGTCATCCCAGCTACTTGGGAGGCTAAGGCACGAGAATTGCTTGAACCTGGGAGGCAGAGGTTGCAGTGAGCCAAGATTGTGTCACTGCACTCCAGACTAGGCAACAGAGTAAGACTCCCTCTCCAAAAAAAAAAAAAAAAAAAAGAATTCTTACAAATCAGCATGAAAAAGACAAATAGCCCAGTAGACAAATGGGCAGTATTATGAACAAGCATTTCACAGATGAGAAAGAAATGGTCCATAAATATAAAAGAGAAGATGTGTAACTTCACTGGCAATCAAGGAAATGCACATCAATACCATAGTGAGGGGGAGAGTGGGCAAATGTTGGTGAGTATATGTATCAGTGGAAACATTTGCATACTACTGATAAATGTTTATCAGCAGAATATTCTCTTTTTTGTTTTGTAGTTGAACAGCCACATACCTTGTGCCCCAGCACCTAGGGAAGCTTTGCCCTGAGGGCTGAGGCATCAGTATTTTGCCATGGGTCACCTATAATCTGTGCCTGGACACACTTGTGAGGAAGCTCAGTCCTAGAACAGTGATTCTTAGGATTGAAACCCAGAAGGTTGTGAAATCAATCCATCGGGTCTGTCAGTCAGATAGAAAAGAGCAAACTGTATTGTGTAAGGGTATTATTTGAATAAGTTTTTGTTTGACATTTATATATACATTCCCATGTGTATGTTTACTAGTGGTCATTCCTGGTGATAGCTGAAAAGTTTGGAAGCCACTGCCCCAGCAAAACTTCTCCACCTGTGCATCAAGAAACACATAAGAACATTTGTAGCTTCGTTGTTTCAGAACAAAACACTGAAACCAAGTCTCTGATCCATCAATAGGAGAAGGGATGAATGTACTTTCTTCATACAGTGGAATATTATATAGTAGAAGAATGAACTGTTGCCATAAGCAACAACATAGCTGAGGAATTGAAATAATCGGGTGGTAGAAGCCAGTTGCAGAAAACTGTAGGTAGCATATCATTTTCATAAAGCTCAAAAAAGCAAATTGTTTATTGATAAAACTAGTTTTTAAATGGCAAGGTAATAATAATTAATGATAGTGGTTCCCAGAGGCTGAGAGATGCAATAGGAAAGGCACACACAGCTAGTCATTTTGTTATGCTGCATAATATGTGTTGTATGTATCAAAAATTAAAACATAAGAATTCTTGGCTGGCCACGGTGGCTCATGCCTGTAATCCCAGCACTTTGGGAGGCCGAGGTGGGCAGATCACTTGAGGTCAGGAGACCAGCCTGGCCAATATGGTGAAACCCTGTCTGTACTAAAAATATACAAAAATTAGCCAGGCATGGTGGTGCATGCCTGTAGTCCCAGCTACTTGGGAGGCTGGGCAGAAAAATTGCTTGAACCCACGAGGTAGAGGTTGCAGTGAGCAGAGATTGTGCCATTGTACTCCAGCCTGGGCATCACAGCGAGACTCTGCCTTAAAAAAAAAAAAAAAATCTTAAAATTTAAAACAACCATAAGAAGTGGGCTGGGGGGTGGTAGGACCTGTTTTGGGACCCATTTACTGAGTTAGACAGGGCTAGAGGAACTGGTGAGCTGAAAGTTACAGTTGCCAATAATAGCAGTAGCTGACATTTGTTTTGTACTAGGGAAAAGGAAAGGCGGAAGCAGCCATTCCCCAATGCCCCCTACACAGCAAATTCCTGTCTTCCTCCATTACTAGAAATAGAGGGGAGTGTGGGATTCATGAGAGCTTCTAGGAATCATGCACTTGTTTCGGGCACATTCACTGATACCGTTGCTACCAGGTCCTGTACATTGAGTCTCAGGAGAAAGAGTAGGATATATGCCTTCATCAAAGTATGGTCAGATTGTTTGGGAAATAGATGCAGGAACAGATTGTTAAAAGTTCATGTGATCTGTGCGGTGAGAGAAACACCCAATCCAGTGGAAGTAAATTAGTGGGATAAAGGATAGCAGGTGTTACCTGAGTAGCACAAGGATGGTTCAAAATGAGAAAAGCTCATGTAGTACATGACATTTACAGATTTTAAGGAGTAATAAATGAGAATAGAACCAAATAACAAGGCATTCCATAAAATTATCATTCCTAATAAAAGCTAGCAATGGAAGGAAAACTTAGAAACAATATATAGGGTATTTATTAAAATATAACAGCTATAGGGTATTTATTAAAAATTTACAGCAAATATTAAACTTAATTTAAGTGTTTTGGAAATATTTCTAGTAAAGTCAAGAAAAAGACAATTCTTGCTCTCACTCTGGATAAATGGTCACATATGTGTACACAGAGAGTACCTGTAGGAATGTTCATTGCAACATTGTTTAATGGTGAAAAACTGTAGTTTACCTAAATACGTGTTACAAGAAGAAAGGGTCAGGCACAGTGGCTCACGCCTGTAATGTCAGCACTTTAGGAGGCCAAGGTGGGAGGATTGCTTGAGTCTGGGAGTTCCAGCCTGGGGAACAATAGTGAGACACTTTCTCTATAAAAATGAAGTGCTGGCCGGGGGCAGTGGCTCATGCCTGTGATCCCAGCACTTTGGGAGGCCAAGGTGGATGGATCACCTGAGGTCAGGAGTTCAAGACCAGCCTGGTCAACATGGTGAAATCCCACCTCTACTAAAAAATACAAAAATTAGCCAGGCGTGGTGGTGGGCACCTGTAGTCCCTGCTACTTGGGAGGCTGAGGCAGGAGAATTGCTTGAACCCGGGAGGTGGAGTTTGCAGTGAGCCAGGATCACGCCACTGCACTCCAACCTGGGCGACAGATTGAGATGCCATCTCAAAAAAAAAAAAGAAAAAGTATTAAAATATTAGCCAGGTGTAATGGCACGCACCTGTAGTCCTAGCTACTTGGGAAGCTGAGGTGGGAGGATTGCTTGGGCCTAGGAGTTTGAGTCTGTAGTAAGCTATGATGACACTACCGCACTCTAGCTTGAGCAACAGAGTGAGACCCTGTCTATTAAAGAAAAGAGAAATGATTAAACTGTGAGGTAAAACGGTGGGAAGTGATTGAATCAGCTGCTCGTATCAGTAGATAAACTTCAAAATGTTGGATGAAAAGTAAGGTATAGTATGGTATCATTCACACTGCATGCAGAGCAGTACCATGTATTTTAATGGAAATTTTTGTAAGTATAAAAATATGCATGGGAATAATAAACACAAAGTCCAAAATAATGGCTACTTCTGCGAGGAGATAGGAAAATGCGACTGGATGGGGAGTACACAGAGGCCTTTAGCTATATTTGAAGTGTTTTATTTTTTTAAGAAGAAAATCTGTAGTAAGAATGGTAATTTATGATTTGCAAAACTTGAGTTGTAGGCATTTCCATTTTTTAAAAAAGTAGGCAAAATATACCACAAGAACAAGTGAAAACAGTGGTGATCAAAAGGTAAATTTAGTCCTCAGACTAATCCCATGAGGCAGGTTAGTCCCATTTTACAGATGAACAAGCAAAGACTCGAAAGGTTTTTATAACTTAACTAAGGTTTCGGAGCTGCAAGTTACAGAGCTGGGATAGGAACCTAAGTGATCTAGCCACTGAGCCCCATATTTAGGGGGATGCAAAAGAGAGGCACATCCAATCTCTTGAGTGAATTGAGCATGGAGATTGTTTCATTTTTGTCTTCTGTAGGAAATGATCCGACTAGATGAAGTCCCCAATCTGAGTTCCTTAGTATCCAATTTTGATCAGCAGCAGCTCGCTAATTTCTGCCGGATTCTGGCTGTCACCATTTCAGAGATGGATACAGGGAACGATGACAAGCACACACTTCTTGCCAAAAATGCTCAACAGAAGAAGAGCTTGAGTTTGGGGCCTTCTGCAGCTGAAATCAATCAAGGTAAAGTCTCCAAGTTCTCAGAATTTTGGGATTATAGCTCTGAGGCCTTTCCTAAATCATCTAACTTTTTTTCTTATTTCTTTTTTTTTTTTTTTTGAGATTGGAGCTCACTGTGTCACCCAGGCAGGAATGCAGTGGCACAATCATGGCTCACTGCAGCCTTGACCTCCCCGGGCTCAGGTGATCCTCCCACCTCAGCCACCCGAGTAGCTGGGACTGTAGGCGGGTGCCACCACACTGGGCTAATCTTTGTATTTTTTGTAGAGATGGGGTTTTGCCATGTTGCCCAGGCTGGTCTTGACCTCCTGGGCTCAAGTGATCCACCCACCTCATCCTTCCAAAGTGCTAGGATTACAGGTGTGAGCCACCACACCTGGCACCCCTTTTTAATATCTCTAGAGATGGATCCATGCGAAGGCTCCTAGTATGTAAATTTTGTGTATCTGTTCATTATTTTGGGAACCAAGTTCCATACCTTTCATTAGATTTGTTAATGGGTTCAGAACCACAAAAAAAGTTAAGAACTACTTTTTATCAGAATTACAAATGCATATACTTTTTGATCTAGTAAGTCTCTCCTGGGCCTTCATTTTATAGATAATGATGTATAGACACTAGTCCCTTCTTGTATGCAGTTTCACGTTGTGGTTTTAGTTACCTGTTCAACTGCAATCCGAAATATTAACTGGAAAATTCCAGAGAGAGACCACATTCATATAACTCTTATTACGGCATCTTGTTATAATTGTCCTGTTTTATCATTAGTTATTGTTGTTAATCTCTTAGTGTACCTAATTTATAAATTAAGCTTTATCATAGTTATGTATGTATATAAGAAAAAACATAGTATATATAGGGTTTGGTGCTATCTGCCATTTCAGGTATCCACTGTGGGGGTCTTGGCTAAGGGAGGACTACTGTACAAGATTATTCATTAAGGCTGGGCACGGTGGCTCACGCCTGTAATCCCAGCACTTTGGGAGGCTGAGGCAGGAGGATCACTTGAGGTTGAGAGTTTGAGACCAGCCTGGCCAACATGTCAAAACCCCGTTTCTACTAGAAATATAAAAATTACCTGGGTGTGATGGTGCATGCCTGTAGTCCCAGCTACTCGGAAGGCTGAGGCAGGATAATTGCTTGAACCCAGGAGGCGGAGGTTGCTGTGAGCCCAGATCGCACCATTGCACTTCAGCCTGGGCAACAGAGTTAGACTCCGTCTCAAAAAAAAAAAAAAAAATTATTATTCATCGCAACATTGTAATAACAAAAGACTGAAAACAACCCAGATGTTCATTAACACTAGACTGCTTAATGTATTCAATATTTATATAATGGAAAATTATGTAGCTTTGAAAAAATGAAGATCTCTATGTACTGCTATAGAAAGAATCTCCAAGATATATTAATGATAAAGAGGAAAATACAGAACAGTGTGTATGATATGATAGTTTTTGTATTAAGTTGGGAGAGAATAAGACCATACGTTTGCTCACATATGGTATGCCTAAGGAAGCTGAAAGGATACACAAGAAACCTAAAGTGGTTGTTAATAGGAAGTAGCTGGTAAGGGAAGGTAGTAGCAGTGGGAGTGGGACTTCTTACTGTATACATTCATATATTGTTTGATTTTAGAACCATGTAAATATATTACTTTAAAAACAAAACACTATTCTAACCAACCTACCCCACCTATTTCTGTTCAGTAGCAAAAGAACTGTGTTCTTTCTAAAATGTTGTTGCCTGCACAGATTTTGGAGAAACTGGCATATATGTGTTTTGGCCATAAGAGTGTAGATAATTCATATTTGAACTGAAACTTGTGTCTTAAAAGCTAGTTTTTCAGTGTTAACAGGCTAGAAATGTTGTTCATACAAAAGCCTTTGGTGTACCTTAGGGTACACCAAATAAACAAGGTAAAATAATACAAATGCATCATTAAAAAGCAGCAGTGGAAAACCACAGCCATCCAGAGGTAACCCTAATCATGCTCTGAAAACAGTTCTTTGTTTCTGAAGTCCAGTTGTGTGCATTCCCCAGGCTGGCTCTGCAGAGTTGTCAGGTGCTTCAGAGCAGCCTCCTCTCCTGAGGCTGAATATGAGCCCGCCATTCACTCTGTTATTGTCTAGTTTTAGTTAGGAATACGAGGTGGTCATAACTATACTTTGTAGGTTATTAGGGAATATAATTTTACATGTTGTGGTCATATGTAAAGGTAGAGGTTTGCGGACTCTGACCACAGTTTGTTTATTATCTCTTCAGGTTTGCTTTTCCTCCTGTGTCCCTAGATACAAGGTCTTCCTTGGTCTGTGTACAGTTTTCTTCCCACTCCTTTATGATTTGCGGGGAGTTCTAATTTTAGGAAATTGCCTTTTTAAAAAAATATGTGACTTTCATTATAACTGAATTATACCTCAGAACTGGTGTACACACCTCCATATACATTGACAAAAGGTAGTATTTGCTAAGCTCCCGATACATGGCAAACACTGAGCTAACTGCTTTACCTATAAGTGATTTTATTTAATCCTTCAAGTGCCCTGTGGAATAGAGATTAGTATCCCCATTGCACATGTGAGGAAACTGAGGACTAGAACGGTTCTGTATGGGATACCTGTGTATGCCGAGGCACTAAGTAACTTGCACCTTTTAGTTTCCCATTTAAGGAATCTATTCTGGCAGATGATTTTGATCCTGTTAGTATTGATTGCCTTCATATGCCTATTTGTAAACTGACTTAAGTAAAACCAGCATTACCCATTATTCTTGAGGAATGAACTGTTCTGGTCAGCTGGGCTTTTTTGATTAACTGAGAACCCAAAGCTCAGTTTTTGTTTTTGTTTTTTTATTTGGGAAGTTTTTTAAGTCTCTCTAAAATATCTAGATTCACTTTCATACCTGTGTGACTAACGTAGTAGACAGTCTGTATGTGATTCTGCTTGTAGCTTTTGGAACAAAGCTTAAATGTTGTAGGTTCCACACATGAGGTTGTGCAGGGTCTGACTCCTCCCGACTCTGACGGTAATTCCTACTCCATTCCCTTACCCACATAATTTTCTCCATTCGAATGCCCTGGGAAGGCCAAGCCAGTGGACATAATTAAATCATGAGTGGGTGAGAAAAGTCTTAGTCCTCTGAATGTTGTCATTCTTGAATTGCACTCCAGTAGCGAATGCCTTTATCTCAGATGTGTGTGTCAGTCAGCTTGAGCTGCCATAACAAGATACCATAGACTAGGTGACTTAACTAACAGACATTTATTTTTCTCACAGTTCTGGAGACTAGAAGTCCAAGATCAAGGTGCTGTCAGGATTGGTTCCTGGTGAGGCCTTTCTTCCTGTCTTGTAGAAGGCCACGTTTTTGTTGTATCCACATGTGACTTTTCCTCTGCGTCTGTGAGGAGAGACAGAGATCTCTGGTGTCTCTTCCTCTTCTTAGAAGGACACCAGTCCTCTCCGTTTAGGGCCCCACACACTTGTAACCTCATTTAACCTTAATTACCTCCCTGTATTAGGCAGCAGTCTCCAGATCTGGAGACAGAAGCAGTAGGATTTATGAGGGGAGATTTGTTAGGGGAATTGGCTCACATGATCACAGAGGCGGAGGAGTCCCATGATGAGCCATCTGCAACAAAAATTAGTCAGTCGTGGTGACACGCCGGTATTCCGTGTGGAGTGACATGCCGGTACTCCCAGCTACTTGCAAGGCTGAGGCAGGAGAATTGCTTGAACCCAGGAGGCGGAGGTTGCAGTGAGCTGAGATTGCGCCATTGCACTACAGCCTGGGCAACGAGTAAAACTCCGTCTCCAAAAATAAAGAAAATAAAAGAGAAGCCGTCTGCAAGCTGGAGAACCTGAGAAGCCGTTAGCATGGCTCAGTCCAAGTCCAGAAAACTTAGAACCAGGAAAGCTGATGGTGTAGCTCCCTGGCTGGAGGACCCCGGAGACTGCTGGTGCGAGTCTCAGAGACCAAAAGCCTAAGATCCTGGAGTCTGATATCCAAGAGCAGTAGGAGAAAAACTTCCCGCTCCAGAAAGGGGAGAATCCCTTTTGGTTTTCCTCCATCGCCTCCCACTGCTCCCCTGCCAATTGGATGGTGCCTGCCCACATTGAGGGCAGATTTTCCCTTAGTTCACAGACTCATACACCAATCTCTTCTGGAATCACCGTCACAGACACGCCTAGAAACAGTGCTATGCCAGCCACGTTGGCATCCCACAGTATCGTCAAATTGACAGCTAAAATTAACCGTCACACCACCACACTCCCTAAAGGGCCTATCTCAAAACGCAGTCATATTTGGGGCTAGAGCTTCAATATATGAATTTGCAGGGGCTGGAGGGATACAGTCCATAACTGTATGGAAAGCTGAAATATGTAGGATGTTGCCAAAAAGTTTTCATTTTGTTTTTAATAAACTGTGGCTGTGAGGTTATTTTCTTGCCCAGCAAAAATAATGATTTATGCGATCTTCCTGGAGGTCAGATAATTTACATTTACATTAGCATGTAATAGGCTGTAGTGCAATGGCGCAATAATTTACATTAGCATGTAAATTATCTGACCTCCAGGAAGATCGCATAAATCATTATTTTTTGAGTCCTTTTTGGGATTCTCAGAACTACCAGTTGTTCCTTCTGTCGATTCAGAAGAGAACAACTGGTTTCCTTCTGGGGGAAAGTAACATCTTTCAAGATTTTTAGCAGAGATGCAAATGAAGCTATAGGCTAGATAATTGTCAATTTATAAGTGACACTTAGCTGAGAGGGGCTGAATTATGCAGCACATGAAGCTGGAAAGCAGGAGGGGAGACTACCGGATTGTGTGGGGAATACTGATGTTTCAGCAGTGAGAGGAGAGAAGAGGCCTGCTTCTGCAGAAATTCCCAGGAGTTGTGAGTGATTTAGTTGTCAGTTTACCATTAACCAGCCAGGTGTGGTAGCTACTGCTAAAGCTGTGAGAATTACAAGGACTGGATATGCTGGGGTGTCAGCCCATGAGATTGTGTATGAGTTGCTAGGTATGATTGGTCCAGCAAATTTCTTTCTAGGGAGACAGTCTGTAGCTTTCGTTAGCTTTTCAGGAGGTGAGTGACTCACAACAGCTCAAGAATCTCGGGAGGCCGGGCGCGGTGGCTCAAGCCTGTAATCCCAGCACTTTGGGAGGCCGAGGCGGGCGGATCACAAGGTCAGGAGATCGAGACCACAGTGAAACCCCGTCTCTACTAAAAATACAAAAAATGAGCCGGGCGCGGTGGCGGGCGCCTGTAGTCCCAGGTACTCAGGAGGCTGAGGCAGGAGAATGGCGGGAACCCGGGAGGGGGAGCTTGCAGTGAGCCGAGATCGCGCCACTGCACTCCAGCCTGGGCAACAGCGTGAGACTCCGTCTCAAAAAAAAAAATAAAAATAAAAATAAGAATCTCGGGTGGGAAGTCTGACTTATAACCCTGAGTGCTGGGCACTTCCCATCTGGAGGAGTGTGTGAATTCAGTGTGCAGGAATGGGGAAGACTAGCTCCTACTTGCTGTCCTGAGAGGAGCAGGTCAAGCAGCGGGAGCTACTTTTGCTGAGAACAGAAGTATAAGAATAAAAATCCAGCTTTGTGAAGATATTCATGTAGAATACAAATTCTTTTTATTTCTTTTTTGTTTTTTTTGCTTTGTTTTGTTTTGTTTTGAGACTGAGTCTGGCTGTGTCGCCCAGGCTGGGCACAATCTTGGCTTACTGCATCCTCCGCTTTCTGGTTCAAGCGATTCTTGTGCCTCAGCCTCCCAAGTAGCTGGGACTACAGGCATGTGCCACCACACCCGACTAATTTTTTTGTATTTTTAGTAGAAATGGGGTTTCACCATGTTGGCCAGGCTGGTCTTGAACTCCCAACCTCAGGTGATCCACCCACCTCGACCTCCCAAAGTGCTGGGATTACAGGCGTGAGCCACCACACCCAGCCTATTTATTTGTTTTTAGAAAAAATAATATACACCTAAGATTTTTTAAAAATGGTACAAAAAGTACAGCAGAGAGTTTGTCCCCCTCCCTGTGGTAACTTTTTACCAGTTTCTTAAACGTCCCTCCAGAGATCTTCTATCCATGCCCAGTCGTGGATGGGGGAGAGAGGGAGAGAGAGACTGACTCCTTCCTGTTTGTACAGATGGTAATGTAAATAGGTAATATAAAATAAGCACTGCTCTGTCTCTTTTTATTAAACTTACCTTGCCAAAAATTATACTCTAGCACATATAGAATTATATGATTCCTTTTTGTAATTATATCGTATTTTATTATATGGGCATACCATAATTTAATCAGTCCTTCATTAATGGAAATCGATGTGTTGACAAATTCACCTTCCAAAGAAATTACTTGTTCATCTTCCCACCCTGTTGCCTGTAGCCTTCCCAGTACAGAGCGTTATCAAACTTTTTTATATTTGCCAGGCTGATATGTTAAAAAAAAAAAAAAAGGTGTCTCAAACAGATATCTATTTCTGCGTAATTATTTTATGGAGATGGAAGTCACATAACATAAAATTAGCCATTTTAAAGTGAACAACTCAGCGGCATTTCATAAATTTACAGTGTTGTGCAGCTACCACGTCTATCCAGTTGCACATTTTCATCACCCCAAAAGGAAACCCCGTACACATTAAGCAGCTACTTCCCATTACCCTTTCTCCCCAACCGCTGGCAACCACCGTTCTGCTTTTTTCTCTGTGGATTTACCTATTCAGATTACTTCATATACAGTCATGTGTCACTTAGCAATCTCTAACCTTCTGAGAAATGCAGTGAGGCAATTTTGTCATTGTGTGAATGTCATAGGGTGTACTTGCACAAACCTAGCTGGTGTGGCCCATGATACACTTAGGCTGCAAACCTGTACAGCATGTTTCTGTACTACATACTGTAGGCAGTTGTACCATAATGGTATTTGTGTATCTAAACATAGAAAAAAGTTATTGTAAAAATATGGTATTATAATCTGATTGGACCACCGTCTTCTACATGGTCTGTCATTGACCGCAACAGCGTTAATGCCATGCATGACTGTGAACAGAATTATAGAGCATATGGCCTTCTGAATCTGGTTTCTTTCACTTGGCATAATGTTTTTGAGGTTCATTCATGTTGTATCATGTCAGTACTTCATTCCTTTATATGGCTGAATAATACTCATCATATGTAGATACCACAGTTTGTTTATCCCTTCAGTTAACGGACATTTGGAATGTTTTCATCTTATAGTGCTGCTATGAACGTGTGTGTACACATATTTGTGTGCGCACCTGTTTTCAGTTCTTTGGGGTATATATATAGGAGTGAAATATGCTGGGTCATACGGTAATTTTATGTTTGACTTTTTGAGGAACCTTAATGTAGTATAAGTAAGGTCAAACGTCATAGCCACTCACTAATTTATAGGGAGGGTGTGTGTGTGTGTGTGTGTGTGTGTGTGTGTGTGTGTGTGTGTAGATAGAGTATCACTCTTGCCTACACTGGAGTACAGTGGTGCGATCTCGGCTCACTGCAACCTCTGCATCCTAGGTTCAAGCAATTCTCATGTCTCAGCCTCCTGAGTAGCTGGGACTACAGGTGGCTGGCTGATTTTTGTATTATTGGTAGAGACAGAGTTCGCCATGTTGACAAGGCTGGTCTTAAACTCCTAGCTTCAAGTGATCCACCCACTTGGGCCTCCCAAAGTGCTAGGATTATAGGCATGAGCCGCTGCACTTAGCCTTGTCAATATAAAAAAATTTTTAAAATCATTTATTAAAAAAAAAAAAGGCCATGAGCAGTGGTTTAAGTCTGTAATCCCAGCACTTTGGGAGGCCACAGTGGGTGGATAGTTTGAGGCCAGGAGTTCAAGCCTGTCTTACTTTATCTCTACTCCCATTCACTATTCCCTACTTCACCTTGGGTTATTTTGAAGTAAACCCCAGACACACATTGTATAATTTCACCTGCATATATCTCAGTGTTTTTACAAGATAATGACTTTTAAGAAACGTAACTCTGTCATCATATCAAAAATTAATGGTAATTCCTTGATATCCTGAAATATCTAGTTATTTATTAATTTTTAATTAGGTGTAATATTCAAATGGTTCCAAAAAATCTGCGGATTCAAAAGTATTTATTGAAAAGTTTCCATTCCACTATTATTCCCAGTGTCCTAAATTCCCTTTTCCACTTGATGGACATTTTGGCTATTTCTATCTTATGGCCGTTTACTGTGGCAGCCACTGCTCTTGGCTTCTTTTCTGAACTTCCAGAGAGATTTAATGCATATTCAGGCAAACATGAACAGGCATTAGTCTCATTTTAAAGAAGGTTAGATGACAGAGTCAGGATGTGAATCTGGATCTCCCCGCCTCCAAAGTTTATGATGTTCTACTATGCCGATCAGAGTTTCCACCTCACTCATTGTGAATAAAATGAGACTGGTGGAAAGAAAAATTGGGTGATTATTCAGTTTTTTTCTTTACCTTAAAAAAAAGTTTATCTTCTTTCATCCTGCCAGTAAATGTTATAGGAAAATTAGAAACTGTAGATGAGTAATTTTAAGAGAAATGTTTATATTCTCTCCTACTCAGGAACAGCCACAGCAAATCCCTTGGTATATATGTTTTCATTCCTTATTTGTGTATTTTAAAGAAGTAAATATTTAAATTTTTGAAGAAAATGAACTTAATTAAACTCATATTGTTTAAATAATTTACTCTCTTTCTCTAACAAGTAAACAGCTGTTTTGAGTCACTGTATAAAGGTGTATGTGTCATCATTCTTAGTATCTATGCAGTGTTCCATTGTATAAATGTATCATTGTATTTAATTAATCAGCTATTGATGAACATTTAGTTATCTTCACCTTTTTGCTGTTACAGAAACCACATCAGTGAACCTCCTTACACAGATATTCTCTTGTAATATGACTGGTTATTTCCCTGTGGTAAATCCCCAGAAATTGACCTCTTGGCTCAAAGACACACAAATTTAAGGCATTAAGATTATTCTAATATGCATTCCCAGTAGATTAAAAAGACTGTTTCCCTGTACCTGCTAAAAATTGAGCTTATGCCTATAACATAATTACTATTTACCTTGGCTTGACATTTCATTTTAAAAGAGTAGCTTTAGCTACTATCAGAGTAAGAATTATTCCTATCATGCAGATTGTTTGTCAGGGCTTTAGGGGTAGTTTTGCTGGTCTCTGTTTTGAAAATTTCCTCGCTTGTTCTTTCCCTGTCAGCGGCCCTTCTCAGCATCCCTGGCTTTGTTGAGCGGCTTTGCAAACTGGCGACTCGAAAGGTGTCAGAGTCAACGGGCACAGCCAGCTTCCTTCAGGAGTTGGAGGAGTGGTACACATGGCTAGACAATGCTTTGGTGCTAGATGCCCTGATGCGAGTGGCCAATGAGGAGTCAGAGCACAATCAAGGTATGGGAGGATGGGTCCCCTGAGCGATCGGGAGCTTTTCCATGGGCACCTGGGACCATTCTTGCTCTCCTTTCCAAGGAGGATTAATTGGAGATTTGCTCAAAGTAGTATTTTCCTTGAGGCAATTCTAGACCGTGACTATTAAGACTCTTTTGATAGCTGGTTACAGAAACCTCACTGAACTCCCCAAAGTGGACTTGATTTCAGGGAAAAGGGCTTTGTTGCAGACCTGAGACAGCTGTGTCTCAGGGACTGATAAGAACCAGTAACCAGAACATTCTTAGGAACCTAGAAACTTCTCTCCTCATCTCTTTTTCTTTCTACAATGTTTCTTAGTCTTCTGTCTTACTGTGCCCTGTCTTTTCCTGGTCCCCTTGATGGGACTAGGCAGAAGACTGCCTATTAAATAAGAAGACTCCCAGTCTCAGCTGCAGCTTCCTGGTAAAGAACTCTGGCCCATCTTTGGTTAGGTGCCCATCCCTAAAGCATTCGATTCTGGCCAGCAGGTTCAGAATACACAAACCCAGGAATTCTCAGCTCCCAAACGAGGAATAGGTATCTCACTGGGAGTGGGAGGCCACCAGCTTTTCTTCTTCCCTCCAGCTCCAAATTGAAGAGGCTGAGTTCTCGGTAAGTATGGCAAAGAGGTCAGAGGCTTCCTTCCTCCACCCAACTCCATACTGCACTCACGGTATGGAAGCTCTATCCCACATACTTCCGGCCAAGAATTCTATGGCTGTGATCACCTTTGCCTAAGCTTGCTTGCTCATGTACAGAGGTTTTGCACTGGGAAAGGCAAGCCCAGAAGACTAGAGGCTACTGACCATGCTCTGAGAATTTGCCCACAGAGAAAGGCAGTTAGTAAGAACAGAGTCTAGGGAAGTTCATGCCTGAGATTTTGATGGTAAGCAAATAAAAAGAGACAGGTAGCTCTTCTTTTTTTTACTCTTTTATTTTTTGTATTTTCTCTTTTTTTGAATAGAGAAGGGTTTTGCCATGCTGGCCAGGCCAGTCTCAAACTCCTGGCCTCAGGTGATCCACCCTCTTTGGCCTCCCAGAGTGCCAGGTTTATAGGCATGAGCCACTATGCCCGGCCAGGTACCTCTTCTTAATTAAGAACAAGGTGATGCACAGGCCAGTTAGTTCACCAGAGAACCAGGGAAGGAGACAGCTGAGAAGAACTCTCCTAAGGTCAGAACAAAGCTCAATTTCAAAAATCACCCCTTCCTGAATTTAATTGAATTAGACTTGGGAGCAGTGTATACTCCAGGGCATTGTCAAAAACAGTCGAGAATTCAGACAGCAGTTAATAGAGCCTAACAGCTGGATGTAATACCAGAAGAGGCAGAAAGCTTTAATGTTTCTTTTGATTAATATTTTCTAGTATAACATTATATATCCTTCAATTATTTCTTCACCGTATTTCCCAAGTTACTTTCTTAGAAGTTGCTGGCTGGGTGCAGTGGCTCACACCTGTAATCCCAGCACTTTGGGAGGCCAAGGTGGGCGGATCACCTGAGGTCAGGAGTTCGAGACCAGCCTGACCAACATGGAGCAACCCCATCTCTACTAAAAATACAAAATTAGCTGGGTGTGGTGGCACACGCCTGTAATCCCAGCTACTCGGGAGGCTGAGGTAGGAGAATCGCTTGAACCTGGGAGGCGGAGGTTGTGGGGAGCCAAGATGGCATCATTGCACTCCAGCCTGACTAACAAGAGTGAAACTCCATATCAGGAAAAAAAAAAAAAAAAAAAAAAAAAAGTTGCTTACCACATACATCTTAATATTTTTCAGATTTAAAAAAAATTTTTTTTGAGGAACAAAAAAACACACAAGACTACAGAAAACAAAAAAATGGCAGAAGTAAGTCCAGCTTTATCAGTAATAACATTAAATGTGAATCGATTTAACCATTCAAAAGACAGATTGTTATATTGGATCAGAAAACAAGATCCAGTTATATGCAACCTACAGAAAACACACTTTCAGTTCAAAGATAAAATAGGACAGTAAAGGACAGAAAAAGATGTATCATGCAGGCAGCATCCACAAGAAAGCTGGAGGGGCTGTACTTTTAAAAAGTTGGAGAGACAGAGTCTCACTCTGTCGCCCAGGCTGGGGTGCAATGGCACGATCGGCTGACTGCAACCTCCACCTCCTGGGTTCAAGCGATTCTCATGCCTCAGCCTCCCAAGTAGTTGAGATTACAGGCGTGGAGCCCACGCCCGGCTCATTTTTGTGTGTGTTTTTAGTAGAGATGGGGTTTCACCATGTTGGCCAGGTTGGTCTCAAATGGCCTCAGGTGATCCGCCTGCCTTGGCCTCCCAAAGTGCTGGGATTACAGGTGTGAGCCACCACCACCAAGCCAAAAGAGCTGGAGAGACTTTAAAACAAAAACTGTTATCAGAGCAAAATAGGGATATTTTGTAATAACAGGGTGAAACCATCGAGAAGATAGAACAGTTATAAACACGTATGCATCTAAAAACAGCCCCCAAAAAATACGTGAAGTAAAAACTAACAGATTGGAAGAAAGCAGTAGTTCAAAAACAACAGCTGGAGACCTTAACATACTACTTTTAATAATGGATAAAACTAAGCAGAAGATCAACAGGAAAACAGAAGACTTAAAACACTGTACACCAACAAGGACTAACAGAGCACTGTAGACCTCTCCACCCAACTACTACAGCATGCACATTCTTAAGTGCACATGAACATTCTCCAGGATAGACCATATGCTAGGCTGTTAAAAAAGTTCAGCAAATTTAAAACGATTAAAATTGTACAAAAGTATGTCCTCAAATCCCAGTGGGGTGAGTTACAAATAAATAACAGAAACTTGGGAAATTAATAAATACATGCAAATTAAGCAGTATACTTCTAAATAACCAGTGGGTCAAACAGGAGATCACAAGCAAAATTAGGACATATCTTGAGGCTGGGCGCGGTGGCTCACGCCTATAATCCCAGCCCTTTGGGAGACCGAGGAGGTGGGTCACTTAAGGTCAGGAGGTCCAGGCAGGAAAATTGCTTGAACCCTGGAAGTGGAGGTTGCGGTGAGCTGAGATCACACCACAGCCTGGGTGACAGCGAGATTCTGTCTCAAAAAAAAAAAAAAAAAAAAAACACGGAAATATTTTGAGAGAAATGAAAATGACACTATATATCACACGGGATGCAGCTAAAGTGTACTTAGAGGGAACTTTAGAGCTATAAATGCCTACATTTTTAAATAAATCTAAATTGCCTGAACGTCTACCTTAAGTCATTGGGAAAAAAATATCTCAAGAGGAAAAGGAAGTAATAGGATTAGAGTGAAAACTGGTGAGATAGAGAATAGAAAAACAATAGAGAAAATCTGCAAAACCAAAGATGATTTTTTTAAAGGTAATCTTTAAAAAGATCAACAAAATTGACAAACTTTTAGCCACACTGACCAAAAAAGAAAGGCTTAAATTACTAAATTAGAAATGAAAGAAGGTACATTACAACCAACCTTAAGAAAGTAAAAGGACTCTAAGGGAATACTGTAAACCATGTAAGCCAATAAACTAAATAACCTGGATGAAATGAGCCAGTTAAAAGACACAAACTACCGCAGCTAACTCAGGAAGAAATAGAAAACCTGAAAGAACTGTAACAAGAAGATTGAATAAATAATGAAAAACTGCCCACAAAGAAAAGTCCTGGCCCACGTGGCTTCACTGGTTAATTCTACCAAGTGTTTCAAGAATTCACACCAATACTTTCCAGACTCTAATAGAAAATAAAAGAGGAAGGAACAGTTCCCAGCTTATTCTTTGAGATCATGTTATCATGATACCAAAACCAGATAAAGACATCACAAGACCAGTATCTCTTATGATTATAGGTGCAAAAATCCTCAACAAAATACTAGCACACCAAGTATAGCAACATACAAGGATTGTATACCATGACCAAATGGATTTATACAAATTTGGTTCAACGTTTGAAAATCAGTTTATGTAATACACTGTGTTAATAGAATAAAGGACAAAAACCACATGATCATTTCCATAAAAGCATTTGAGAAAATCCAACACCCCTTCTAGTAAAAACAAAAACTCAGGAGAGAACTTCCTCAGCCTGTTAAAGGGCATCTACAGAAACCCATGGCTAACATCATACCTAATGGCAAAAAATGGAAGGCTTCTCCCACTAAGATCAGGACCAAGATGAGTTCCTGATTGTTTCTGGAAGTGGCAGTGCTGTTGCGGCTTCTCTTCAGCATTGTATTGGAGGTTCTGGCTAGGGCAGTTAGGCAAGAAAAAGAAATTAAAGGCATGCAAATTAGAAAAGTAGTGAAACTCTTCACAGATGGAATGATCTTATATGTAGAAAAACCTAAGGAACCTACTATAAAAACCAATAAACTAATAAACAGGTTCAACAAAGGTTCAGAAGGCTAATATTTAAAAATGAGTAGTATTTCTATACAGTAGCAATCAACAAACCAAAAATGAAATTAAGAAAACAACTTTATTTACAATAGGATCAAAAAAAATAAAATACTTAGCAACTTAACAAGTGTAAAACTTACACTCTGAAAATTCTAAAACATCATTGAAAAATTAAACCCTAAATAAATGTAAAGATATCCCTTGTCTTTGAATCAGAAGATTAATATTGTTAAGATAACAGTATTCCCATACTGATCTACAGGTCAGCCTTGCAGATTCAACACAGTTTCTGTCAGAACTCTCAGCTGTCTACTTTGCAAAAATGGACTAGCTGATCCTAAAATTCATGTGGAAATGCAAGAGACTCAGATGAACAAAAACAGTCTTGAACTAGGCCGGGTACAGTGACTCATGCCTGTAATCCCAACACTTTGGGAGGCTGAGGCTGGAGGATCACTTGGCCTCAGGAGTTTGAGACCAGCGTGGGTAATATAGCGAGACCCCTGTCTCCAAAAAATTTAAAAATTAGCCAAGCCTCGTGGCACCCACCTATAGTCCCAGCTACTCAAGAGGCTGAGGTGGGAGGTTAGCTTGAGCTCAGGAGTTTGAGGCTGCAGTAACCTGTGATCGTGCCACTGTACTCCAGCCTGGGTGACAGTGAGACTGTGTCTTTAAAAAAAAAAAAACCTGAGAGAACTCATGTCCTGACTTGAAAACTTACCACAAAGCTGCAGTCCACACTGTGCTGCCGGCCTGAGGATAGACATATTGATCAGAGTTGAGAGTTCAGAAATAAACCCTCATGCTTATTATGATCAATTGATTTTCAACGGGTACCAAGACCATTCGTTGGTGGAAACAGTAGTAGTCTTTTCAACAAATGGTACTGGGACCATTTGATGTCCACATGCAAAAGAATGAAGTTAGATCCTCTGCCTCATGTCATACACAAAATTAAAAGGGTCAAAGACCTAAATAAAAGAGCTAAACTTATAAAACCTTAGAAGAAAACATAAGGATAAAGCTTCATGACCTTGGATTTAACAGTTTAGATGTCATACACAGTGACATCTGAAGCACAGGCAACCAGGTAAATAATAGATTGGACTTCATCAAAGTTAAAACTTTTTGTTCTTCAAAAAACACTATCAGGAAAGTAAAAAGAGAACACACAGCATGGAAGAATGTTTTTGTGGGGAATACAGGGTTGGGACATTTTTGCAAATCATATATCTAATAAGGGATTTGTGTCTAGAATGTATAAAGAACTCCCATAACTCAATAATAAAAAGACAGCCCATTTCAAAATATAGACAAAGGATCTGAATAGACATCTCTCCAAAGAAGATATACAAATAATTATTAAGCACGTGAAAAATATTCATCATCATTAGCCATCAGGGAAATGCAAATCAAAACCATAGTGAGGCCAGGCACAGTGGCTGGCACCGTAATCCCAACACTTCGGGGGAGGCCAAGGCAGGAAGATTGTCCAAGACCAACTCGAACAGCAGAGCAAGACCTCATCTCTACAAAAAAAAATGTTTTTTGGTTAGCCAGGCGTGGTGGCATGTGCCCATAGTAGTCCTGGCAACTTGGGAGGCTGAGGTGGGAGGATTGTTTAGGTCCAGAGTTCAAGGCTGCAGTGAGCTGTGGTCCTGCCACTGCACTTCAGTCTAGGTGATAGAGGAAAAAACAAACCCCACAATGATATAGTACTTCATAGTCACTCGAATGGCTATCAGAAAAGGTGGATAATAAGGATTGGCAAGAATAGGGAGAAATCAGAACCCACATTCACTATTAGTGGGCATGTAGAATAGTGCAGCCACTCTACAGTCTAGCAGTTCCTCAGAAGGTTAACATACAGTTATGTCATAGGGCCCAGAAATCCTACTCCCAGGTATATACCCAAGATAAATGAAAATACGTGTTACTCAAAAACTTTTTCAGGAATGTTCATCACAGCATATTCATAACAGCCAAAATAATGGAAACAACACAAATGACTGTCACCCAATGAATGAATAAACAGGATATGGTATATTCTTATTTATTTATGTTTTTTGGAGACAGGGTCTAGCTTTGTCGCCTAGGCTACAGTGCGGTGGTGTGATCACAGCTCGTTGTACTCATTGCAGCCCTGACATCCCAGGCCCAGCCATCCTCACACCTCAGCCTCCCAAGTAGCTGGAAACACAGGTGCACGCCACCACACCCAGCTAATTTTTTTATTTTTTGTAATAAAAAGAGACAGAGTCTTGCTGTGTTGCCCAAACTGGTCTCAAACTCCTGCGCTCAAACGATCTTCCCGTCTTGGTCTCCCAGAGTGCTGGAATCACAGGCGTGAGCCACTGTGCCAAGCCAGAATGTGGCGTATTTATACTAGCGGGTGTTATTCAGCAGTTAAAAAAAGGGAATGCTGATCGGTGCCACGACATAGATAAACCCTGAAAACATTGTACTAGGTGAAAGAAGCAGTCACAAAAGACGGCATATTGCATGAGTGCATTAATATGAAGTGTCCTGAATAGGCAATTACCTAGAGACGGAAAACAGTTTCATGGTTGCCTAGAACTAAGGGGTTTGGTGGGAAATAGGAAGTGACTGGTAGTGAGTACAAGGCAGATTTCGGGGGGTGATGAAGATACTCTAAAATTGATTGTGGTAATGGCTGCACAACTCTATGAATATCCTAAAAATCATGATACGGTTAATTAAATGGATGAATTGCATGGTGTGTGAATTGTACCTCCAAGCTGTTAAAAAAAGAAAACAAATGAGTGTGCATGCCTGCAGAAAACGGAGTGCAGTGCCGACAGAGAGAGAGTGGTGACCGCTCCAATCGGCCTGGTAGAGCTGAAGAGACTCGGAGGGAAGCACAGGCCTCGTGAGCTGGTTTTCCCATCTTCATCCTTGGGATTGTCCTTGTTGCTAAGCACTCCATTGCTTTGGAGACTGTTTCTTGAAAATATCCCAGAAAGTCTGTCAGGCCTGTACAAGCCAGGCACCAAAAGTTGGTGGTGACTTGGAGAGGCGTCAGGCTGCCCCGTCTCTTGCTTTGCAGATGTTTGTTTCTCAGTAGGACTTGTGTGCCCCACACTGTGCCCACTGCTTCCATAAACATCCTTCCCTGCAGGACTCTCTAGAGCACCATGGGCTGGGTGCTGAGGATGCCAAGCACACAAGGTCACACAGCAGTGCACGACAGAGGCGGGATTGTGCGTGATAGTTCTTCAGGTTCACTTCACAGATTAGCCGACACTTAACTGTTCTGGAAGCTGGGCCAAGGAGTCCTAACATGGAAATTGAGTAACTATAGTTTTTTGCCCAAGGTACAGGAGAATAAATATGAGTAGATGGAATCTCTTAAATTAAAAATTTCTCCAGTAAATTTTTCCTGAGTCTTTGTCTCCTACCTGTTTAGTTCCCATTAAAAGCTTGGAGATGAAAAAGAAGAATACAAAGTAGCAAGCAAGCATTAGCACATAAAAGTCAGTTTTCTGAGAACTTATATTTAGTTTCTAATTGTATGTTGCTTACTTCGGGCATTGTTTCAGGCACCTTCAATATATTCCCCTACTCCTTATGACGTTAAAGGGTGGGTATGGTTGTCAGTATTGCTGTTTTACAAAGGAGGATGGATACTGAAGCATGAGAGGTCCACTGATTTACTGAAGACCACCCAGTTAGTGATTGGGGTTCAAGCCCGGTAGTCTGGCTTCAGGGTCTCTGCTCGTAACTACCGTGCCACGCTGTCTCTCAGTCACGCTTCATTCGGCAGCTTGTCGTCTTCCAGGGTTGTGATTTTAACATAACACAGCTGGGAAAAGTAGTTCCAAGTCTGTAGGATAGAGTAAGTTAGATTCTCTCTCTTTTTTTTTTTTGGAGACAGGGTTCAGCTCTGTTGTCCAGGCTGGAGTACAGTGGCACGATCTCTGTTGGTTCACTACAACCTTCACCTTCCAGGCTCAAGCGATCCTCCCACCTCTCCCTCTTCAGTAGCTGGGACTACAGGCACATGCCACCATGCCCAGCTAATTTTTAAAATTTTTTTATAGAGATGAGGTCTCACTGTATTGTCTAGGCTGGTCTCAAACTCCTAGGCTCAAGCAGTCCACCTGCCTTGGCCTCCTAAAGTCCTGGGATCATAGGCATGAGCCACCACACCTGGTCGGAATAAGTTAGGTTCTTCTGTCTTGATACTTTGCAGAGTATCACTGTGTTTTCTGTATGAGCCTTACCTGAATATATCTGATAACCACTCCTCTATACCACATAGAGGCCTCTAGGGAAACAGTTCCTATAGGAGCTTGAGAGGACCTTGGCAGTTATTGATTCATCTTTTCACCTTAACAAGGAGGAAACTGAAGGGAAGTCACTCTGCTAAGATCACCTAGCCTCTCCTGACTCTTGACCGATGCCCTTTTAAAATAATAGGGATCTAGGCCGGGCACAGTGGCTCACCCCTGTAATCCCAGCACTTTGGGAGGCCAAGGTGGGCAGAGCACTTGAGGTCAGGAGTTCGAGACCAGCCCAGCCAACGTGGTGAAACCTCATCTCTACTAAAAATAGAAAAATTAGCTGGGCATGGTGGCATGCGCCTGTATTCCCAGCTACTCGGGAGGCTGAGGCAGGAGACTTGCTTAAAACCAGGAAGCGGAGGTTGCAGTGAGCCAGATCGCACAACTGCACTCCAGCCTGGGTGACACAGCCAGACTGTAAGTAAGTAAGTAAATAAATAAATACATAAATAAAGGATCTAGGAGTGAACGGGGGCTTCCTAAGAATCAGATGCTGGGCTTCTCTTATGTTCCCATTCAGTCTTCACAGTAACTCTAGCTGTCCGCTGCAGTAGTACAGAGCAGTCTAAGGCCTAGTGAGGAGGGGACTGGCCCAAAGTCATAAAACCAGCAAGTCTGACACATGTCAAGTGTCCAGTAAATATTACTTAGCTGCTGTTGATGTCAGCAGTAATGACATTGGATAAAATGAAAGTCTGCCTGTAGATAGTGTGTTCATCTGCATCAGTAGCAGCAGGTGATACCCAGTCTGCTTTAGAAAGTTGAACCTTAGAAAAATTTAGATGGTTCTTTTGAAAAATTGGGAATTCTTCAAAAAGAATCCCTCTCGGGCTTCCGCAGTGTCCCTCATGGAATCTCAGTAGAACCAAGTAAGTAGGGCCATTTGCGACTTGAAGAGCGGTCCCCATAATTTGCTGTCAGACATCTGCCTGGGCACCTTCTGGGGGTCTGGTTGGTGGCAGGAGAAGGGGATAAGCAGGGAGGGATGGGTCATGTTACTGTGTTGGCTGTGTCCGAATATTTTTTCTTCGTGTAAAAGTAGATGAGATACAACTACTGCAGAGTCCATTTCTCTGAGTCTCTGAGCTTACCTGGCTCCTGGGGGTGTGGAGGGAGTTTTGCAGCTTTCAGGGTCTCTGTTCAGGCTCAAGGCCCAGCTGAATGGCTATGCTACAAGTCTGTTCAGAGCAGGTTCGAGGGACGGAAATGTGTTTCCTCACAAGCCGTGACTCAATCCTCTCTCCGGTGGCTGTGTCAGCCTCCATTGTGTTCCCTCCTCCAGGGGCTTCTGAGGAGAATGGCCTGCCTCACACGTCAGCCAGGACCCAGCTGCCCCAGTCAATGAAGATTATGCATGAGATCATGTACAAACTGGAAGTGCTCTATGTCCTCTGCGTGCTGCTGATGGGGCGTCAGCGAAACCAGGTGGGCCCCTCTCCAGCGTCTCAGGACACGGGGAGCAGGTGCTGCCCGGGCGCTCATGGTATGCCAGGTGCTCCACAGGGCCTTCTGTTGGAATGGCTCTTGCTCTAGGCTGGCAGAGCATAGGGGTATTTCTCCTACTGTTCTACCCATCAGGAAACCAGGCTGATTCCAGAACCGGAGTCTTTCCACGGTGCGTTGCTGTGTGGAGCGTTTCTAGGCATTCCTGGTTGGTGCTCAGGGCAGGAGCAGGCAGTTGCCTCTGTAAGGTGAAGATTAAAGGGTTGAAAACTGGCAAGACTGGCCCTGTGGATGTGCTGGAGGAGCTGCCAACCTGATGTGGGCTCAGGGCAGTGGGACAGAGCCCAGAGCTATGTCTGCTTAGGAAAACTGGGCAAGTACAGGGGCTCCAGATGTGCAGGGCTTCCCTGAGTCTTGAAGTAGTTCCAGGATGGAGGAGGAAGGGCCCATAACCTACAGTAGAGGAAAAAGGGCTTGGAAGAGTGCAGCCCTCCTCCTCAAGACTGTTGAGAAGTAGCCCGCAGACCACGCCCTTCTCCTAGGGAGGAAACCAGGCATGGGGGCAGGAGAGGCTGGGGTCTCAGCAGTCCTTCCACACCTTTCTGAGTCAGACACTGGACTGTCACAAGTCTGGGCAACAGCAGTGCAGTTACCCCCATTTTACAAGTGAGGATGAAAACGTCTGGAAGAGAATGAAAGAGTGTAGCAGGTGGGACAGGGCAGTGCCCTGGGGAGGAGTGTGTGTAGTCACTGGAACAGTGAGGCAGCTGGGGGACGGCCTGGAGAAAACAGCCAGGAGAGGAAGGCTGAGGGCTCGCAGGGACCAGGTCACGTCAAGCTGTCACAGGCCATTTTAAAGACTGGTTTTTACTCCGAGTGAAGTGAGAAGTCATTCCTCTGACTGCTTTGGGAAAGACTGGAAACAGCAAGGAAGGGAATAGGGTGACCATTAGGGGCCCTCATAATAGGGCCAAGAGATGATAGCAGCTAGGACCAGCATATTGGTGTTGGGACTGGTGGGAAGTGGTTGCATTCTGGATGCATTTGAATGTGAACTAAGCAAATAGGAGAATGGATTTGCCATGTATTGAGATGGTTAAGACCAGCAGGTAAGGGGTGGAGGAGCAGGCTTAGGAAGATGGGGAGCTGCGTTTTGTACAAGGTAGAGTTGAGGTGTCTGATGGAATTGGCACTTGGATTGATTACCTACAGCTGCTATTGGGGAGATGGCAAGGCCGGAGGTGTCACTTTGGGAGTCCTCAGCATATGGTTGTATTTAAAACCAGGACACTGGATGAGATCCCACACTGATAGCCACAGCATTGGTGTCCCTTCTTTCAATATGGAACATGTTTTTTATAAAAAATAATTGTAGGGACAACTTTTATGGGTTGAGTGCTATTACTTTTTCGAGGCACTTTCACAGTTATTTATATTTGAAATAATTATAGGGACAGCTTCTATGTGTTGAGTGCTATTACTTTTTCGAGGCACTTTCACAGTTATTTATATTTGAAATAATTATAGGGACAGCTTCTATGTGTTGAGTGCTATTACTTTTTCGAGGCATTTTCACAGTTGTTTGAATTTTCAGGTATTTAGTAAGTTACACAACAGGTGGTGACTCTGTGTCCCCACACTCGATTCTTGAGAAAGCCAGGGCATAAACTAGGCTGTGCTCTCAGGGACAGGCCCGGATAGAGCCAGAATTTAAACTCTGCTGCCCTGCCTCCTCTGTCTGCCATCTCACAACAGTTCTCTGTTCCCTGAGCCTTCTTGTTTCCACATTGCTATGAGTCGTTGCAGTCTTGAGTTAAACTGTATGATTACAGCGCTGCTTCCTTGGGAAGGGACCATTAGTGACCTTGAAATCCTGGCCCCCCAAAATCACTTTCACTAGCATGTTCTCATTTGCACAGTCGGCATTTCCTGGGTTTCTGCTGTGTGCCGGGCACCATGAGGATATGGATTCCCAGATCCTGCCTACACTGGGTAGCAAGTCCTTGGCCAGGCCTCACAGAAGGCTTCTTCCTTAAAGAGGCCTTCTTGTTAATGGGCAGTTGGGCCAAGTTCTCTGACCAATCTTGGCCAAATTGAAATCTCAAGACTGGAAAGGCTCCCCAAATGCTGTCAAGTTTCGTCCCTCTGGTGCTAATGAAAATCATCCATATAGCAGTCGTTTTTTTAGTCATTTCTTCAAGCCCTGAGTAGCTTCCACATTACCTCACTGAGCCTTTTCAACAGCTCCATCGTCCCCCATCGCCTTTTCTGTCAAGGGACTTGACCTCAAAGAATGTTGCGGAGGGTCACAAAGCTGTCTTATGAACCCAGGGCTTGCTGACTGCGAAGCCTGAGCTCTTACCCACTGCCTCCTCAGGTAGAGTGGCACTTCATCTCACCCACCTGCCTACCATCCTCCTATAGAGCAGGCCACGGGGCTGGACCTGATCGTAGGAATAATGCATTCTACAAGTAAAATTTGTTTTACAAATTTTACACGTGAAGAAGCTGCTATTTTCTTTTTTTTTTTTTTTTTTTTTTTTTTTTTTCCTTTTTTTGAGGTAGTCTTGCTCTGCTACCCAGGCTGGAGCGGTGCAGTGGCGTGATCTCAGCTCACTGCAACCTCTGCCTCCCGGGCTCAAGCGATCCTCCTGCCTCAGCCCTCCAAGTAGCTGGGGTTACAGGCGCACACCACCATGCCTGGCTAATTTTTGTATTTTATTTTTGTTTTTGAGATGGAGTCTCCCTGTCACTCAGGCTGGAGCGCAATTTCTGCTCACTGCAACCTCTGCCTCCCGGGTTCAAGCAATTCTCCTGCCTCAGCTTCTTGAGTAGCTGGGACTACAGGCATGCGCCAGCACACCCGGCTAATTTTTGTATTTTTAGTAGAGACAGGGTTTCACCATGTTGGCCAGGCTGGTCTGAAACTCCTGACCTCAAGTGATCCGCCCACCTTGTCCTCCCAAAGTGCTGGGATTACAGATGTAAGCCACCATGCCCGGCCCTAATTTCTGTATTTTTAGTAGAGACAGGGCTTCACCATATTGCCCAGGCTGGTCTCGAAATCCTGAGCTCAGGTGATCTGCCCATCTTGGCCTCCCAAAGTGCTGGGATTACAGGCGTGAGCCACCATGCCTGGCTAAGAAGCTAGTATTGTTAAGAGAAAAGGGAAATGATGTAGGAGAAACCTCAAACCTAAATACTGGCCTGAACTTAGGAGACCCAGGGTCAAGTCCAAGTCTGCCTCAGAAGGCCCCTCTCTTCCCAGCTGTGTGACTCACCCCTAATCTCTTTAAGCTTGGGTTTCTAGTCTGTGCAGTGAGGCAGTTGCACTGGATGAATTTTTGTGGGCCATTGTTGCAACGTTTTATAGCTGTGTGACCTGGGCCTGGCTTAGGGCCCTTTGAGTGAGACAGGAAGGCACATGGCTTGGTAAACACCATAGATGTCAGCCGTACCTCCCCAACCCCAGTTAAGCAGGGCAAGGTAGACCCAGGCTGGGTTTTAGTAAAGGCCTGAGTGGCACAGCAGGTGTCATTTTACATCAGCCTCAGTCTTAACAGGTTCTGGGCTGCTTATGAGTCTAACACTGGCCATAATTTCTAGTAGAAATTATGTAGTAATTTCTAGTAGGCTGTGATTTCTAGTAGAAAGAGAATAGTCACCTCTGTTACTTTCAGTGGCAAAACCCACAGTTACTTTTACACAACCTAATATGTTGAAGGGAGAGGTCCATTGGAATGGAGGCTGCCAGGCATGTCTTTGTCAGGTTCTGGTCTCCCAAGATAAATGCATACCTGTAGTGGGCTGGAAAGGGGCAGACTTTAGGATCAGAACACCTGAGTTAGGTGCTGTTGCAATCACTGACCTTGCCCAGGCTGGTCTTGCTGAACTTCTCCCCCTTGTAAAATGGCAATAAGCGAGCAGTGGTGCTGTGTGCAGAGCTTTACATGTGCTTTCTGACTTGATTGTTACAACAGTCCCGAGAAGGGCTAGTAATAGCCTTAGGTTATATAAACAAATTTTAAAAGGGAAATCATTCCTGTAGTTCTGTTTTAAAAGATTTAAGTTAGTATCAATGAAGCCTGTTTCCCCTCTGATCATTGACATTCTGATGGTTCCATGAAGCAGCTAATTTTACCAGTTATTAGTATATCCTTCTAGAGACATTTTTATGCTTACAAAGGCGAATTGTATTCCTCTTTTTTTACACAGTCAGTAATATAGCATGAACGTACTTGCTTTCCCAGTATTATCTCTCGGCAGTTGTTAAGTTCACGACATACAAAACACCTTGATGTTTTTTTACTGGTGCCTTATATCCCATTGAGTGGCATACCATAATTTATTTTGCTAATCTCTGTTGATGGAAGTGTAGGTTATATCTATTTTGGGGCATTACAAATAATGCTGCAGTGAGTAGCATTGTAAATATGTGTCATTTAGTATTTATATGGATCTGAATGTAAATTCCTAAAGTGGAATTGCTGGTTAAAGGGATTATGGATTTGAAATTTTAGAGTTACTGCGAAACCCTCTTCCCTGTGCACGTCATAACAGTGTGCCCTCCCACCAACAGCGTGTGAATGTACCTGATGCCCAGGTCACCAACATGTTCTTTTAAAGCTTTGTCATCTTTCCCAGTCTGAAAGAGTGAAAAATCAGAGATGTTTGTAGGACTCCTTATAGAGGAATTTCTTTGCTTGTGGCATGAATTGCCAATGTCTGTTCTTTTTTTGTCATATTTGGCTTGTGACTTTGCTTATTTTGAGTTTTGCCATTCAGAATTTTAAAAGGTTTGGGTGGTTGATGTCAACAAGCTTCTTTTTGAGCTTCTAGGTTTAGTGTGATCCTTCAGAAAGGCTTTTCCAACTCTTAGATCATTTTTTTTAATTCTTTGCAAAGATTTTTCTGGATCTTAGAGTTTTTTAATAGTCGTCTCTTACTTTCAGCTGAAATTTATCCTAGTGCAAAGCATGAGGGACATTTTCATGTTAATATGAGGAGACAAATCTTAAGGAATTTGTTTAAGGTTACCAAGTTTGCACATGGTAAAGCTAAGAGTCAAACCCAGGACTCTTGAATCCCAAAGGACTCTTGAATCATACGCAGGACTATCTGAATCCCAAACTCATGCTTCTGTGATAGGAACTATCATACATTATGACTTGTAGGATTATTGTGAGCATTAATGAGTAAAGTTAGAAAGTGTGTTTGTGTGTGATAGGTGTAGGGGATACATGGATGTTTTCTTCAAACCCCAGCACTCCTTACTGACAGTTAGTTGCTTTCTTCGTCCTGAATGTCATTATCGTGTGTACTGAGCACGAGGTTTTGCTAGATTTTTCAAGCACATTTGTCTTAATTAATACTTTTTCCTTCCTATCCCGTCCAGGTTCACAGAATGATTGCAGAGTTCAAGCTGATCCCCGGACTTAATAATCTGTTTGACAAACTGATTTGGAGGAAGCATTCAGCATCTGCTCTTGTCCTCCATGGTCACAACCAGAACTGTGACTGTAGCCCGGTAAGCAGGAGACCCCTGGGGACAGACAGATGGTACCTCACTGGCTTGGAGTAGTTGTTTCAAGACCTGCTGCTGACCCTTTGACCTTTTTTCCTTTGGGAGTAGAGCAGAGACTAAAATTGTATTTTATAGTCCCCTAATTGGAAGCTACCTTGGAGTAGGATCTGAGTGAACCCCACTCCCCACCCCAGCCTATGCAGAAATCCCTTTTAAGATGTTCCTAGGCCGGGCACAGTGCACATGCCTGTAATCCCAGCACTTTGGGAGGCTGAGCGGGCAGATCACTTGAGGTCAAGAGTTACAGACCGGCCTGGCCAAGTATGGTGTTGGGTGCCTGTAATTGCAACTCTTTGGGAGGCTGAGGCACCAGAATTGCTTGAACCCAGGAGGTGGAGGTTGCACTGAGCTGAGATCATGCCATTGCACTCCAGCCTGGGCAACAGAGTGAGACTGTGTCTCAAAAAAAAAAAAAAGAGTTCCTGCCTGAGGCCCTCTAGCCAACTTCCCCTTGTACACCTCTGTGATGGGGATCTCATTTCACTCCAGGCAGGGGGCTGCCCACTGCATGAGCTAGCAGCATGCTTTTCCTTATTTGCTGTTTTATCCTATTGTAATTTTCATCCACCTGTAGAACCGTGCTCCCAGGCGCGGTGGCTCACACCCGTAATCCCAGCACTTTGAGAGGCCGAGGCGGACGGATCACTTGAGGTCAGTGGGGCTAGTTTGCCCCGTGGGTACCTGTGTAGCCTCAGCCCTGGAGGCGTTTCTACAGGGCACTTTTGCTTTTGTCTGCCAGGTATGTCAGGTACAGCTGTCCCAGGGCAGTTTTCATGTTTCATGTCTTGGCCCTGCTGCCCCAGTTGTGTGAGCTCAGGGTTTCTGCTGCTCTTGGGAGGGCTCCCTTCCCCCGCCAGCAGCACCCTGGCAGAGCCAGGCTCCCTGGGCTGGTGGGTCAGGCCTTTCTAACCCTTCTCTCACCAAGTGTACATGCTCCCCAGGCTTTACAGGAACCTGAGACCCTGTCTGGTCCCTGCAGGGCATTAAAACCCAAGCGTTAGTGTGACTAGGTCTTGTCGCCATCGCTCCACACTGCCTTCAGCTACTGAGTATCAGTTCCTTGGCTCACGACTCCAAACTCCTCGGTCCTTTCTTCATTTCTGATTCCGGTGGACTTCCCCCCCTCCTCCCCACACGTTTTGTTTGTTTGTTTGTTTGTTTGTTTTTTGGGACAGAGTCTCCATCACCCAGGCTGGAGTGCAGTCAGTGGTGTGATCTCGGCTCACTGCAACCTCTACCTCCTAGCTTCAAGTGATTATCCTGCCTCAGCCTCCTAAGTAGCCAGAATTACAGGCGCAGCAACCATGCCTGGCTAATTTTTGTATTTTTAGTAGAGGCAGGGTTTGCCATGTTGCCCAGGCTGGTCTCAAGCTCCTGACCTCAAGCGGTGTGCCCGCCTCGGCCTCCCAAAGTGCTGTGATTACAGGTGTGAGCCACCATGCCCCACCTTATTTTTTTTTTGAGTGTACTGGCATGTTTTTAGCAGGAAGGGGGCCACATTAGCTTAATCTGCTGTTGATCAGATGTGGAAGTGAACAGATGGTTTTCTAACTAAAGAAGGGTCCTCATGGTGCATGAGGACAGAGGCTCAGAGAAGCAGGCTCTCACCAGGGTGTCTGTTTGTGTTGTTTTGGAACTTGTGACTGTGGTCTTAACATTGAGGCTGTGCATGTGTTTCAGGACATCACCTTGAAGATACAGTTTTTGAGGCTTCTTCAGAGCTTCAGCGACCACCACGAGTAAGTACAAGTGTGTCCCTGCAAGGAGAGTTGTTGGACTGTCTTTTGAAGGCCTCAGTCTCTTTGGTCTGTGACCTCGGCTCGAGAGGAGGCCCTAGAGCTGGTGGAAGCCCGCTGTCCCCTCAGTGGTAGCAGGTGTGACACTGCAGTCGGACCTGCCATCTATCCAGCCTTTCTTATGGCAGGCACTGCCCCTGAGCTTGCTTCTAGCCCTCATAGCCACCCCAGGAACTGAGTATGGAAGTCATTGGCCCCTTATTACCTTTGGAATCAATGGATCTCTCAACCTACTGCCCCTCTGAAGCGAGAGTGGACAGCGTGGCTATTCCCAGGAGCCGGCAGGAACCTCAGACAGGCAAAGCCAGCTGCTTACTGAGCAGCTGGGGATTCTTCCCTCCACAAGGAGGTGTGCTCCCGTTTTTCTTGAAAGACATTCTATGCTCATTTATTTTTTAACCTTCGATGGAGAATGTACGAGGAAAATTACTCTCTGCTGTAAGGAAAACAGTGCAGGAAGGGGGTGACTAGCAGCTGACCCTTGGCCTTGGCATTGGGGAGATGATGTGGGGACCTTAGTGAGCGAGAATTTCAGTGAGCTTAGCTCCAGCCAGCTGCGTGTGCACAGGAAACTGGGCCCACTGTTGCATAACTTCTGATTTTTTCGGCCAAGGAAAGCCAGAAATTAAGATTTATGTGAAAGGTCCTGATTTTAAATGTTGGTTTAAATTTTTTAAAAACCTTGCATTTGAGCTAACAGAACATGCCTGGAGACAGCTGTGGCCCCAGGGCACTGCCGTCATATGCACCCGTCCTCTTTGAGAGATTTTCTGGCTGAAAGCCATAGAAAGGCTCCAGGAAGCATGTTAACCTTCTGAAAATGGCACCACGTACGTTATGGAACTGCGCTGTTTTCCCTGGGGAAGTGAGTCTCCGGCTTTCATCGGACTCTTCAATCTGAGTACTGTGTGGGATATCAGGACGAAATGCAAACAGCCATGGCCCCTGCTCTCATGAAGGGCAGAGTCTGAAAACAAAGACAGTTGTTCATCCGAGGATTCCACCATTGAGCATTAGTGATGAGTGGAGATGGTATTCAGGAGGAGAGGAACGGGTCTGTGAGAGGACATTTGACAGGGTACAGAACTGGCCAGAGGATGCTCAGGAGCTCTCCCTTGCCAAAGTGGCTTGTCAGCCAAGACCTGAAGGGTCGGCTTGTAGTGAATTGAGTGAACAGGCATGTGAGAGAGTGAGTGTTCTAGCCAGAAGCCCCTGAACGAAGGAAGACCATTGTGGCCAGCTGATGGGAGTGATGTGGGCTTGGCTCTGGGCTGGCTGCACAGGGCCTTGTGGGTCACAGTCACAGGCCTGGATTTTATATACAGATGGTCCATCACTTAGAATTTTTCAACTGTACAATGGTGCAGAAGTCGAATTTTGAATTTTGATCTTTTCCTGCGCTCATGATAAACAGTTCAGTACTCTTGCAATGCTGGGCACTGAGCTGCAGCTGCAGCGCAAATGTATTTCAAGAAAAATGATGACCAGCTATGCGGTCACCAAGGTAGACAACCAGTACTCTGTGCTGTGCCCGCCATGTTGCCAGTGTTTATGGCCAACTGTAGGCTGAAGTCAGTGTTCTGAGCACATTCCAGGTAGGCTGGGCTAAGCTAGGAGGTTCAGTAGGTTAGATACATTAAATGTGGTTTTTTTTTTTCTTTTTTTCAAGATGGAATCTTGCTCTGTTGCCCAGGCTGGAGTTCAGTGGCGTGATCTTGGCTCACTACAACCTCCACCTTCTGGTTTCAAGTGATTCTCCTAGCTCAGCCTCCTGAGCAGCTGGGATTATAGGCGTGCGCCACCACACCCAGCTAATTTTTTGTATTTTTAGTAGAGACGGGGTTTCCCCATGTTGACCAGGCTGGTCTAGAACTCCTGACCTTGTGATCTGCCCGGCTCGACCTTCCAGAGTGCTGGGATTACAGGCGTGAGCCACCACGTCCAGCCTCAGTATGTTTTCACCTTACGGTATTTTCAAATACGATGGGTTTATCAGGGCATAACCCCCTCCTAAGTCAGAAAATGTCTGTTCTAAGTGCAGTGGGAGGCTGTGGAAGTATTTTCACCAGGAGTGACAGGAGTGACAGATCCTGATTCTGAAGATCACTTTTGGTGCTGTGTGATGACTCGGTTCCTGTGGAATACCTTTTAGGGAGCTGGTGTCCTGGGAGCGCAGGGAGCAGTGACAGGCCTGGATGGCAAGCAGGGGGAAGTGTCACAGTTGACCAGGCCTCTGTGATGTCTGACTGTGGTGGTTGGTGGGACTGCTGCAGCAGGGCCAGGCTTGAGTGTGATTGGACATGTTGAGGTGCTGGTGCCTTTGAGGAAACAAGTAAAAGTGTAGGCAAAGAGAAAGGCCCGGAGCTGCTGAGGGAAGGGGCCTTGTCAGTGAATGTGGCAAGCAGGGGTTGGGGGTTGGGGGTGGGGCCAGGGAAAGATTCCATTGCCTGAGAGCCCAGAGTTCCCTCCTGCTGGCTGGAGTGAGAGGTGCTGGAGGAAAGTGCCTGGTGGCTTCTCAGATTCTCTCCGCAGGAAGTGGGCAGGAGACTCCCTGCAGTAGCCCGGTGCGGACCCAGCAGCCCCAGTTCCTGTCCTTTACCTCCTCCAACCCATTTTGTTTCAGGAACAAGTACCTGTTACTCAACAACCAGGAGCTGAACGAACTCAGTGCCATCTCTCTCAAGGCCAACATCCCTGAGGTGGAAGCTGTGCTCAACACCGACAGGTGAGTGCCGGGGTGCAGCGTTTCCCTCAGCCCATCCCGGCTGCTCGCCTTCCTGGGGGCTCACTGGTGAGCACACCTAGGTATGCATGCGTGTCCTCTCTCACATGTAGCTACAGTGTCCTGCGGGCTCCTCTGTGCCAGGCACTGTATTCGTGTCACCTGCATTTTCTCATCGGAGCCTCACAGCAGCCCTAGGAGGGAAGCCCCATCCATACCTGCACTTTACAGATGAGGGGGCAGAGCCTCAGAGAGGTCACCTGCCAAAAGTCTTGTGTGCTCCGCACTGGCCCCCTTGCCTCGTGCATTCAGCCCCTTTGCTTATGTGCTCCTTTCTTGCCTGTTGGCATCTGCAGCCAAGCAGGACAGACAGAAGCCTCTTACCTGCTGCCACATGTTAAGCTGCATTACCTGGGTTAGGTTTGCCTCACCTGGAGCCAGGCAATGGGGAGCTAGTCTCACAGGCGTCAGAATGCAGTGGACTTTATCCAGCAAGAACTGTAATTTCCCAACCTTTTTTTGTTGGTTTTTGTTGTTGTTGTTGTTACTGTTGTTTTTTAGACACAGGGTCTTGTTCTTTCCCTCAGGCTGCAGAGCAGTGGTGTGATCGTAGCTCACTGCAGCCACAAACTTCTGGGCTCAAGTGATTCTCCTGCCTCAGCCTCCCAAGTAGCTGGGACTACAGGTGTGCGCCACCATGCCCAGCTAGTGTTTGTACTTTTTTTTGTAGAGATGGGATCTCACTATGTTGCCCAGGCCGGCCTCAAACTTCTGGCTTCAAGTGAGCCTCCCTAAGTCCTGGAATTACAGGTGTGAGCCACCATTCCTGGCCTCCCAACCTTTTTTTCCTAAGGCAGCAAGCAGAACTCTTCATTCAAATAAAATTGTACCCCGTCCTGCCGTGATATGTGTAGTGGATCACAGGAGAGCTGCTCTGTTGGAAGGGCCTGGACCCCGCATGCTTGGCCATCTTCCTTCCCCCATGATGGGGCCTGAGTCATTTCCTCATCTCCTGCCTTTGCTTCATAGACTGGGAAGCTGAGGCTTGGGGTTGTGGGTACTTGCCCAAGGCCAGCTGGAAGCGAACCTCAGGTCAGGAGTACGCTGGGCCCCACCCTCTTCGCACAGTCTTTCCGCATCTGGCAGACTGGCGTGCCTGTGTCAATACACTTTTGGTATAAACAGCTCTTCTCTGGCAGTTCTAAGCCATGTCTGATTCTGGATGTTTCTGGCCTGGGAAGGTAAGCTGGCCTGAGATGTGGTGGGAATGCACTTGGCAGGTTAATTCTGTGACTGCAGGGGTCTCCGGGGCTCTGGCCCCGGTTGGAGCAGGAAGGCATCCTGCAGACTTGGAAATGTCCCCATGGTTTTTCACTGCCTAAACCAGCAGAGCAACCCATCCCCAGGGCCCCCGTCAGCCTCTCAGATCGGTCACCAGTGTCTCTCTTCTATTTCAGGAGTTTGGTGTGTGATGGGAAGAGGGGCTTGTTAACTCGTCTGCTGCAGGTCATGAAGAAGGAGCCAGCAGAGTCGTCTTTCAGGTGGGTCTGGGGACAAGTACCTGCCAATTCTGTGGGGCTGCAGAGCCAGGTGTTCCGCAGGAGGTTAGAAATACCTCCTTTAGTCACCAGCATCCATGCCTGAAGCACAGTTACTGTTGGGGAGAGGTGGTTTGACTGCCATCTTGCCTAGTGTTGACTTGGCAGGTATGTGGAACCTTCTTCCGCAACCCACAGTGACCGAGCATTCACCAAGCACCTGCTCTGGGCTGGTGCCGCATGGGTGGGAGAGAACTAGGATACGGGCCCTGCCATGAATTCCCTAGAGCTGAGCTGTTTCAATGCAGCATGGAAAGGAATGGAGCCAGTTGCCCGGCAGCTGTAGGAGCAAAGTAGAGCCTCCTGCTGCTAGGGCTGGGGGCTGGGTGAGTAGAGGAAGACCTTCTCTGAGGTCCTTAGACACATCTGAGATGAGTCTTGAAGTCAGTGGACAGGTAGAGTTCCATCAGGGCCGGGCATGAGCTGTCAGGAGGCTTCATGCCCACATGGGCCTTTGTCGCTTCAGTGCCTTATCCAAACTCCCTGTCATGGATCCCCGCTGTGCCTCTGGGTCCCTCAGTCAGCATAAGCCACTACTTTCCTAGGCCAGCCCGTCACCTGTGAGCCCAGCGGCCTGTCTGCACGTGTTCGTCAGCTTCCCACACACATTCCTGGCCCCTCAATTGCATGTCCTCCCATTCTTGTGAAAAGGCAAAGCCTAGAGTATGTTTCACGGGGGACTCGCAGGAGCCAGCCCTTCGATCCCAGATGTCACCTTCTTTGGGAAACAGCCCCTTCCAGACAGACCCAGATAGAAGAGTTCTGCGCTGAGCTGGCTCTCTGTGAGGATGGGGGCACTGCTGTGTCCCCAAGCCCAGGATGAAGCCTGATGCTTGGTAGATGTTCAGTAAATGCTGAGTACATGAAAAGGGAACAGACATCTCCCAACCCCTTGGAGAATTGAACACGGGCCAGAAGAGGGCAGCCTTAGCCACCTGAGCCAATATTTGGGTCGCAGGTTTTGGCAAGCTCGGGCTGTGGAGAGTTTCCTCCGAGGGACCACCTCCTATGCAGACCAGATGTTCCTGCTGAAGCGAGGCCTCCTGGAGGTATGGTCTGGAGCAGCCACTGTCTTGGGTTCCATCCCCGCCCAGCCCACGCATTGTGTCCTGTACTGAGCCCCAAACAGTTCATCAGGAGCCGACCAGATATCACGACTTCTGAATGCCAGTGCAGGTTGCCCTAGTTTTTGCCCTGGGTTTCCAACTGTGGGTTCCCCATGGGTGCTTAAGGGGTGACAGATTTAGGGGGTGGCCAGGCCATGCAGGAGGGTGAGAGTTTAGTTAGCAAGGCATTATGACTGTGAAGATACTTTGATACTAAAAGTTAATTTTCCTTTATTGAATAATGGTCTTCAGAAAAAGTAAAACAGAGCAGAATGGCCACAGTTATAATTGGTATTTCAAAAAAAAAAAAATTTTTGATATGGACAAGAAACTGACCCCTGAATTATAAAATCCATGTGGAAAAGAACTGACCAAATCAATGTAACTCCAAGAAAATGTAGAAAACTTTATAAAGGAGTAAATTGGCTTTATTCTCTTGATGAAAACTCAATATTTTGGTGTAAACTTTAAACAATTTTGCTCATAAACACAAAGATGAGCCGTGGGGTCAAAGTGTGTCCTTTGCTTTTCAGTTCTGTCCTTCATTTACTTGAATGACCTCAGTGCTAGGCAGTGGCCATGTTTTAGACCTGGTGATGACAGCTCCCCTCACCTAGGAGCTGAGCGCCCCGGCCATCTTGGTGACCACAGTGCAGGTCACAGGCTTCGGCTGTACACCCTGGGCAGGGGAGAGATTGTGCTGCAGTCCCAGTCTGTTCTGCCTCCTGGTGAGGTCTGTCAGGCCTGGTCCTGTCCTTGGAGACACCAGCATTCTCAGACAAGAATCTAGACAGGGTTGCAGGTTCCATCCCCAGGATGCTTGCTCGAAGCCAATGCATGGTCTGAGCTCCATTCCAGGCCCTGGTGGGGGTAGCCACGTTCACACCTTCACCCTGTCCCTCCTCACCCAGCACATCCTTTACTGCATTGTGGACAGCGAGTGCAAGTCAAGGGATGTGCTCCAGAGTTACTTTGACCTCCTGGGGGAGCTGATGAAGTTCAACGTTGATGCATTCAAGAGATTCAATAAATACATCAACACCGATGCAAAGGTAAAGTTAACCTCGGGCTCTGCAGGGTGTGCTAGGTTGTCCAGCAGTTCCCTTGTAGTCCTGCTCTGCCAGTCTTTAGGCACAGGTTTTATTTTTTTATTTTATTTAATTTTTTTTTTGAGACGGAGTCTCGCTCTGTTGCCCAGGCTGGAGTGCAGTGGCCGGATCTCAGCTCACTGCAAGCTCCGCCTCCCGGGTTCACGCCATTCTCCCGCCTCAGCCTCGGGAGTAGCTGGGACTACAGGTGCCCGCCACCTCACCCGGCTAGTTTTTTGTATTTTTTAGTGGAGACGGGGTTTCACCGTGTTAGCCAGGATGGTCTCGATCTCCTGACCTCCGGATCCGCCCGTCTCGGCCTCCCAGAGTGCTGGGATTACAGGCTTGAGCCACCGCGCCCGGCCTAGGCACAGGTTTTAAATGAGAGATGACAGGAGAGTCTGGGCAGTCTTTGGCAAACATTCATCGGAACCTGCTCTGCCTGGCTCTGTGCTAGCCCCTGGGAGTGCAGGGATGAAAACTGGGGCTGCTTGTGGGTAGGGAGTGAGGGTGGGAATGGGCGGCTTGTGCACCTGCTGTGATGCAGCATGGTGAGTGCCACAGTGGGAGCTGCTGTAGGGAGGGACTGGGCCTGGTGTGTTAGGCTCACCAGGTGTGTGTGACAGAAACCCAGCCGAGGCTAGCTGAAGTAAAATTAGAAGTAAAAATTAGAGGAATCCAGCACCCTTGAGTGTAAAACCACTGGATAGAGTGTCGGATCTGTGCTGAACTCCAGGGGGTGCCTCTTAGTACCTGGGTCGTGAGGGGAGGTCCCTCAGCTTATCTGAGCCTCTGTCTTCCTATCTGAAGCAGTGGGGCTGGTGGAGGTCGCTGATGCCCCTTGTAGTGACTGTCCCCCAGGGCCATCCCATCCCTGGCCAGCAGCCCACTGCCTGCTGTGAGCTTAGTTTCTATACAGTTCCAGGTGTTCCTGAAGCAGATCAACAGCTCCCTGGTGGACTCCAACATGCTGGTGCGCTGTGTCACTCTGTCCCTGGACCGATTTGAAAACCAGGTGGATATGAAAGGTACATGAAAGGCAGGCTGTCAAGGCGAGTCATGCAGGGTGAGAACGCTGGCATCAGACACCCTGTCTCCAGCAGGAGACTTGAGGGAGCTGCACCAGACGCCCACGTGGCCGGCTTCGAGGTGGCGGCTCCCAGGGCAATTCACTTTGCTGCCTTGTTCAACACTTTAACAAGGTGAAAATCCATTGTTGTTAGCAAGATGCAAAAAACAGAAAAAGACCTTTTGGACTGGTATTGCCTGGCACGATGAGTTGGCCCCCTCGTCCTCAGTGTGCTGTGCGTGGAATTACAGGTGCCCTGTGGTGCAGCAGGCATCTGAACCCTCCTGGACTTGCTAACGCATTTCCATGCGTATGTGCACGCATTTCCTTTTTTTCCTAGGAGAGGGCCTGTGGCATCCAGCAGATTCTCTTGAGGGTTTGTGACCCCCCCACCCCCCAAAAAGTCAGGCATTTGTTCCTTGTCTAGGTCACTGTCATTGATAGCAAGAAGTATCCTGGTAGTTGGTAATTTAGCCGTTTGCCTCCTTTTTCTGCTCCAGAGGGTCTGTTTCAGGGGAACAGCCACCCAGATTTTGGTACCTTCAGCTATTGCCCCGCCTCCCAATTGTGCGGGAAGCAGTTGCTCTGACACTAGAGGACGGAGCAGAACCTGTGCCTCGTGGTCTCAGTCTGGGCCGGACTCATCTGAGAGCTGGTGTGGAAAACCAGTTGCGCTGGGAGCTCTGCAGGAGGATTTGAACTTTTGCATTGGTTTTCTTAATGCAGCATCATGGATCCATCTTCCTGTGGCAGAAACTTTCCTGTGTGTGATACGGAGGGCAGGGGTCTGGAGCCAGGCTAGGGAGGGCTGAGGGAGAGCTGCCCTGAGCTTGGTTCTGGAGGATGAGGTGGGGTGCTTCTGGGCGCTCTGAGAACACAGCTTTGCCTGCTGGCAGGACAGCTGGAGGTTCCTCTTCTTGCCGCAGTCAGGTTTCGTCGAAGCTGTTTTGATGATGAGCCCCCAGCTTCAGAGTCAGGACTCAAACGGGGCTCCACTAGAGGCCTGGGCGACCAAGCCACTGGGCCTAAGCCTGACCTGCTGCACCCCCGCCTCCCTCCACAGTTGCCGAGGTCCTGTCTGAGTGCCGCCTGCTTGCCTACATATCCCAGGTACCCACACAGATGTCCTTCCTCTTCCGACTCATCAACATCATCCACGTGCAGACGCTGACCCAGGTGAGAGGCCCCGGCAAACACACAGCAGGGAAGGTCGATTGGAAACCAGTTCCTTTGTCCTGGAGCCCAGATTTCTGTCCCCGACTCCAGAAGTGTGTCTCTGGAGACCCAGCTCTTCTGAGGACTGTGCTTAGGAGGAATCAGTGCTCCATTGTACAGACAGGGCCTAAGGAGGGTTCGCAAGTCCCCTCAGGTCACAGGCTGCCTCGAAGGCCAGCGCTCTTCCTGCCTCCCCCATGTCCACGTCCCTCACACCTTCTGCCCTGCTGGGCTTCGGAATCGGACCTGAGGCTGCCCAACTCCCTCACTGAAGTCATGCAGCCTTCCCTTCTCTGAGCCTCATGCACCTCTTTTCTCAAGTGGGGGTGGTCTTAGCACCTCTCAGAGGTGGTCTTTGGTTCTGTTCTGAGGTGTGGCGCCAGGTGGGAGTGCATGGTGAGTGGGGCAGAACTCTTGCTCCTCCAAGGTGCACAGGCTAGTGCTGACAGGCACTTCTGAAGCGGGATAGCCGCCCCAGCACATGCACCCAGCCCTGCCTGGGATGGACCTTCCGGAAGGAGTGATGCTTGAGCCGAGGTCTGGACAGGGACAGATGTTGTTGCCCTCAGGTGGGGTGGGAAGTGGGTGTGGGGAGCAGGAAGGTGCTCAGGCAGGAGACTGGGGCTGCTGGGGGCCCCCTTCCCCTAGTCCTATTTCACATCTGCGCAGGGAGAGCTCCATGGGTGGCCCGAGGCCTAGGGCCACTCTCCTGCCTGCCTGATGGTTGCCCAGGTTCACCAGGGGCCACTGGGGCTCCCACCAGCCCCTGACCCGGTGGGCCTGTGGCCTTGCAGGAGAATGTCAGCTGCCTCAACACCAGCCTGGTGATCCTGATGCTGGCCCGACGGAAAGAGCGGCTGCCCCTGTACCTGCGGCTGCTGCAGCGGATGGAGCACAGCAAGAAGTACCCCGGCTTCCTGCTCAACAACTTCCACAACCTGCTGCGCTTCTGGCAGCAGCACTACCTGCACAAGGACAAGGACAGCACCTGCCTAGAGAACGTGAGTGCCCCACCCCTCAAGGGGGTGATGGGTGGGCAGCAGACCCAGGGCCTCTCAGAGGGGTGTCCCGGTGCTGGGCTTGACCTGGGTCCTCCAGGCGCCCCCCAGCCCCTCCCTCTTTGCCCAGAGCTCCTGCATCAGCTTCTCATACTGGAAGGAGACAGTGTCCATCCTGTTGAACCCGGACCGGCAGTCACCCTCTGCCCTCGTTAGCTACATTGAGGAGCCCTACATGGACATAGACAGGGACTTCACTGAGGAGTGACCTTGGGCCAGGCCTCGGGAGGCTGCTGGGCCAGTGTGGGTGAGCGTGGGTATGATGCCACACGCCCTGCCCTGTTCCCGTTTCTCCCTGCTGCTCTCTGCCTGCCCCAGGTCTTTGGATGCAGGCTTGGTGGGAGGGAAGTCCTAGAAGCCCTTGGTCCCCCTGGGTCTGAGGGCCCTAGGTCATTGGAGAGCCTCAGTCCCCATAATGAGGACGGGGTACCATGCCCACCTTTCAACTTCAGAACCCTGGGGCCCAGGCCCACCCAGAGGTAAGAGGACTTTTAGCATTAGCTCTGTGTGAGCTCCTGCCGGCTTCTTGGCCATCAGTCCCGGGGTAGGGAGGAAGACATGGGTGACCCCCCATCTGTGAGCCAAGCCTCCCTTGTCCCTGGCCTTTGGACCCAGGCAAAGGCTTCTGAGCCCTGGGCAGGGGTGATGGGTACCAGAGAATGCTGCCTTCCCCGAAGCCTGCCCCTCTGCCTCATTTTCCTTTAGCTCCTCTGGTTCTGTTTGCTCATTGGCCGCTGTGTTCATCCCAGGGGGTTCTCCCAGAAGTGTGGGGGGAGCTTTCCCTCCATCCCTTGTGGCACAGGGCAGCCGCTCCTGCCTGAGCCTGGACACGGGGCCCTTCCTTGTGTTGCCAATTTATTAACAGCAAATAAACCAATTAAATGGAGACTATTAAATAACTTTATTTTAAATGATTGCTGTGGACCTGGCTTTTGTCCCTAGGGCTGTGTTTTCCCCTCCTGAACCCCAAAGAATGAGAAGGAAACTGGCTGTGGTGTTTATTCAGGGCCCAGGGAAGGCTGAAGGCAGCATGGGGGATGCAGAGATGGGATGCAGAGATGGCAGGATTGGGGCAGGTGGTCTCAACCAGAGGCACAACAGCAGACATTCCTCTTGAGAGCCCAGCGGCTCGGGCCTTCACTCCTTGTGCTGAGGAGAAAGGGATAGCTGAATGAGCAGGACTACCTGTCATCCCCCACACTCCCCCTGCACAGAGAGCAATGCCCCCACCACTCCTCACCTTGGGACCCAGGGCATCCCGGGTCCGTGCCCGCAGCTTGTTGGCCTGGGTTTCCGCCATGTCTGCCCGCTCCTCCGCGTCATCCAGCTCGTGCTGGGCCTTGCGATACTTGGCCAGGTTGGTGTTGGCCTGCTGCTCCTGGGGGCACACACACGGCCTTGGCTCCTCTTCGGTGACTGAGATGCTTATTCTGGTCCCTGCCCCATCCCCAGTAAAGCAGCTGGCTCCTCCTGGTCCTCAACTTTGTTCCTACTGCCATTGTCCATCCTCACTAATACCACAGTGGGAATAAGGAAGTTGGGACGTACCAACTTCATGATGTGCCTCTGTGCCTGCCCCGCCCCTCAGAGGCAACTCCAGCCTTGGCCAGGGGAAAGCACGTGGGGTCTGTTCTGTGAGACAGAGCTAGGTCTATCTCCCCAGAGATGTTAGAAGCTTCTCTCTTCCTTCTGGGTCACTGAGCCGGGAGGGTGGAGCTGCTGCTGATGCCTCACCTGGCCACAGACCCTGGGGCAGAGCTGGGGTGCCGGGTCCAGGTATCCAGGCCCCAGCACACTCACCGCCTCCTCAAACTGGCGCTTGTAGCTCTTGACCTTGCTCTGCAGCTTGTCCACCAGGTCCTGCATGCGAGCCAGGTTCTTCCTGTCCTCCTCGGCCTGGGCAGGCAAGGGGGACTCAGGGCTTGCTTGGGCTGGGCCAGCTCCAGGGCCACTCCCCAGGGAGACCCGGTTACCCACCTGGTATGCGAGCTCCTTGACGCGGCGCTCATGCTTACGCACGCCCTTAAGGGCCTCGGCGTGCTTCTTCTGCTCTGCGTCGAGCTCGGCCTCCAGCTCCCGTACCTGCAGGCAGGGGTACCGCCTGTTGCCCAGCCCACCCCTGGGTCACCCACCCTGCCTGGGCCAAGGACTAGAGGGGCCGCACACACCTTGGCCTCCAGCTTCTGCACCTGCTTCTTCCCGCCACGGAGGGCGGCCTGTTCTGCCTCCTCAAGGCGGGCCTGGAGCTCGCGCACCGTCTGCTCCAGTGTCTTCTTCATCCGCTCCAGGTGTGCGCTTGTGTCCTGCTCCTTCTTCAGCTCCTCGGCCATCATGGCTGCCTTTGGGGGAGAAGGGGCTGGTCAGGTGCCCCGCCTCAGGGAAGTCCCTCTGCATTGTCCCAGGCTTCCCACAGCCCTTGCCCAGCCTCACATCAGTGATGGCCTTTTTGGCCTTCTCCTCAGCCTCCCGCCTCTCCTGTGCAGCCTCCTCCACCTCCCCGCTCAGCTGGGCCAAGTCTGCCTCCAGCTTCTTCTTTTGGTTCAGGAGGCCTGTGTTCTGAGGGAAAGCAGAGTCTCAGAGCCAGCCAACAGGCCTGCACCTGCTCTGTCCCCAGGGACTCCTGTCCCCACCTGCGAATGCAGGAGGTTGAGGCGCTCGGTGGCCTCCAACAGCTCCTGCTCTGCCAGCCGCCGGCTGCGCTCGCCCTGCTCCAGGGCAGCCCGCAGCTCCTCCAGTTCCGCGGCCAGCAGCGCAGCCCGGCGCTCCAGAGCCTGTGCTTGCTCGCGGAGCTCAGCTGCCAGCCGCTGTTCCTCGTCCCGCCCTGCCTGCTCCTCCTTGAGCTGTGCCTGCATCAGCCGCGTGGCAGCCTGGGCCTCCGTGGCCTGGCGGGTGGCATGGCCCAGCTGCAGCTCCAGGTCATTGAGGTCACCCTCCATCTTCTTCTTGAGCCGCAGCGCCTCATTGCGGGCCCGTGTCTCTGCATCCAGGGAGGCCTGCAGGGACTCCACAGCTCGCTGGTGGTTGCGCCTATGGGAGGAGGGTGGCATGAAAGGGGGTCCCGTAAGGGCATATCTGTCCTTACAAATGCCCAAGGACCGTTGGAGACAAGAACCCATTTTGAGAACAACTGAGTCACCCCTCCCCAGTTTAGTCTCTTGTGACTGCCTGTGGCCCATCAGAGTAAGTTCGTGGAGAAGAGTGAGGCCCAGGCGGACAGGTGGACTGACTCTAGCTCCACCCCCACTGTGTGACCTTGGGCAAGTCCTTCAGCATCTCCAAGGTTCACCTCTAGAATGGAAACAGCAACCTGGACCTCAGAAAGTCCCATGGGAGGGACAGACTAGAGAGAGCAGAGTACACACTACTTCCCTTCCCTTCTGCCCTCGGGAGGCGGGAGCAGGAGGAGGACGGACACACCTCAGGTTAGCGCACTCCTCGTCTTTCTCTGCCAGCTTCCGGTCCACTTCTGCTTTGACCTGGGAGAGCTCCAGCTGGATCCGCAGCGTCTTGGTCTCCTCCAGCTCCAGGGCCCCCTGCGGATACAGAGCAGGCATGGTGGGGTGGGAAGGGGGGACACCCAGCAGAGCAGCACGTCAGTGTCCACCCACCCCTGTGGCCAGCCCCTGACCTCTGCCTCCTCCAGTGCAGCCTGGATCTCACTCTTCTCGCCTTCCAGTGCCTTCTTGGCTTTCTCCAGTTCCTGGATGCTCTTCCCACTGAGACTCACCTGGTCCGTGAGGTCGCTGATCTCCTCTGCAGTGGACAGGGTGCTGAGGGGCCACCCCCATGGCTTGTACTCCCACCCAGCTCACTCCACTCACCCCTGATTCCAGGGTGGCCCCACCAGGGCACCCCTGTGACTCCAAGGTGCTCCGACCCCAGGGCAGCGCCCTGGCCCTGGTGTGTGGCAGGTCCTACCCTGCAGGTTCTTGTTCTCCCGCTTGAGCGTCTCCAGGGCCTCAAGTGCCTCCTCGTGGCTGTGCTGCAGCCGGAAGAGCTCAGTGCCCAGGCCACGGGCCTCCCTCTGCGCCGCCTCCAGCTCCCGCTGCATCTCCTCCTCCTGCCGCCGCCGTTCCTCCAGTGCCCGTTCCAAGTGCCGCTGCTTCTTGTCCAGCGCAGCAGCTGCTGAGGTCGCCCGCTCCAGCTCCAGGGTTACATCCTCTGACTCTGTCTGCAGCCGTAGCTTGGCCTTCTCCAATGACGAGCACTTGGCGTTGGCAGCCTCCACGCCCTCCTCTGCCTCCTGCAGCCGCAGTGCCAGCTTTTTTCTAGGCCATGGGGCCAGACAAGTTGTGGACCATGGAGGGAGGGAGGACAGCCCCAGCAGCTCCCTTCGCCCACCCTCAGTGGGGCTCAGAGGCACAGGCATAAAGCTCTGCATGGCAGGGGCCTGGCCAGCAAAGCACTCACTTGGCCTCCTCCAGCTCCTCGGTCCTCTGGATGGCATCTGCTTCGTACTTGCTCCTCCACTGGGCCACCTCGGCATTGGCCTTAGACAACAGCCGCTGCAGCTCAGCCTGGGCCTCAGCCTCCTCCTCGTGCTGCTCCCGCAGGAGGTCACAGTCATGCCGCAGAGCCTGCACGGCGTGGGCCAAGGCGCTCTTGGCCTGCAGGGACACCAGTGACCTCAGCATTGGTGCAGCCCAGTGGCTCTGGCGCCCACCTGCCCACTCCATGGTCACCGGTGCCAGCCCACCTTGCTTTCCTCCTCTAGCTGGCGCCGCAACTCTTCCAGACTTTGGGCGGCCAAGGCCTTCCCACGGCTCAGCTGACTGATCAGACACTCCTTCTCCTCCAGCAGGCGACTCAGCTCCCCTGCAGGCAAAGAGGCGAGCGGGCAGGTCAGGCTGGCGAGGGCTGCACCAAAGCCCTGCCTGGTATGGCCAGCTGAGCCCCAGCCTCACCACTTTCCGTCTGTAGTCGCCCCCGCTGCGTGCTTGCATCCGCCAGCTGCCGCTGCAGCTCCTCCACCTTGATCTTGGCCTCACTTAGCTGATCCTCATAGGTGCGGCACAGCTTCTCTGCACTGGCCTGGGATCCCAGGTTGGGGGCAGGGGTTAGATGTCAGAACAAGTTTGTATATCAGAGGGCAGGATCTGGGTCTGCCAGTCAGAGACTGGGATCTGGGATCGGAAACTGGAAGCTAGACGTGGGCCCAGGAATCAAAGGGAGAGCAGAGCCCCAAGTTCAAAGTCAGGGAAAGAGATTCTACTGCTGGGCTTAACAGACACGTGTCAGAATGGACAGGGCTGGGCCAGTCCCAGGGCCGGTGGGTCAGGGCGAGAGTTGGGATGGTAGCTGTGGAGTCAGCTGGCAACAGTGGTCAGAGGTCAGCTGTCAGGATTATGTGGCAGAAAGGTCAAGGCTAGGGTGCTGGGGTTCAGAACAGGAAGTCAGGACACGTATTAAGTCAGAGTTCAGGAGTCAAGGGCTGGGGTCACAACTACTGCTAGTTCAAGGGTCCAAGGCTGGAAGTAGATGCTGGGTCAAAAATGACCTGGAGTCAGGGAACAGGGCTTGGGAGTCATGGCTTAAGGTCAGGACTGGCAGGAGGCTGAGAAAAGGGGGTTGGGTGCCAGGTGAATGGGTCAGGGCTCAGGATCAGGTACCGGGTGGAGGGAGTATGGGGACAGTATTGGCTGCTGGGGTTGGGATTGGTTTAAAGTCAGGGTGGGTATGGGGTGAGGAAGGCGTGGACACCTTGGCACGGGTCAGAGTCTCCACATTGGCAGCCAGGTCGTCCACCTCCATGCGCAGCTCGCTCTTCTCCTTCTCCAGCTTCTGCCGCACCCTCTGCAGGCTGTCCACCTGCTCCCCCAGCTCCGCCGCGCCCTCCGCCTGCTTGCGCCGCAGCGCAGCCACCGTGGCCTCGTGCCGCAGCGCCGCCTCCTCCAGCTCCCGCCGTAGCCGCCCCAGCTCCGCCTCGCGCTTACGGGAGCCCTCGCGCTGCCCCGCGGACGCGCCGCCTGCTTCCTCCAGCCGCTCGCTCAGCTCCTCCAGCTCCCGTGCCGCCTCCGCGCGCTGCTTCTCCACGCGGGCCCGGGCTGCCCGCTCTGCCTCCAGCTCCTCTTCCAGCTCCTCCGCCCGAGCCTGGGGTGGGCACGTGGGGCAGCTGTCACTTCTGTGGGCCTCTGACCCCGGGCCTCACCCACCCGACCCCCACGTACCTGCAGCTCCTTGATCTTCTTCTGCAGCTGGGCTCCCAGGAGCTGCTCGTCTTCCACCCGCAGGCTCAGCTGGCTCAGCTCGGAGTCCTTCCTAGGAGCCGCAGGGTGGGTGAGCCAGTGCAGGCCTTAACTCCCACCCACCTGCCTGGGACCCCTGTAACGCCCCCAAGTCCCCTTCAGGCCCTGAGGGACCTCACCCCCATGCACCTGCTGCACTGGGCCCTGAGGCCTCAGCCCTGGACCCTGGCTGGGCCCTCAGTCCAGGGAGGGCAAGACGCTACCCCTGTGCCCCAGTGCCCCATCTCTCGACCCCCACCCCTAATGTCTGCATTACCTCAGGACCCACAAGAATCCAGAAGGGAACAAGGGCTGGGTGCAGGCTCAGAAGGCCCCTCTGGCCAGGCCAGGAGGGCCCCCCCACCGCCCCGCCGCCCCACTGCCCCGCCTACTTCTTGAGCTTCTCCTCCAGCTGCTGCTTGTCTTGGGTGGCATCAGCCACCGACTCCTGCGTCAGCTTCAGGTCACCCTCCAGCTTGCGCTTGGCCCGCTCTGTGTCCATGCGCAGTTTCTTCTCCTGCTCCAGGGAGCATTCCAGCTGTGGAGCAGGCAGAGCAGGGGTCAGCCATGGCCCAGGCCAGCCAGCACCCTGGCCCCGCCACCCAGTCTCAGGATGACCCTGACTCACGTCCTCCACCTGCTGCTCCAGCCGGAGCTTGGCCTTGGTCAGCGCGCTCACGCGGTCCTCCTCGGCCTGCAGGTCACCCAGGGCCTGCTGGTGGGCCTCCTGTAATGCCTTCTTCTCCTTGGTCAGCCGGGCCACGGACTCGTCCAGCGCAGCCATCTCTTCTGTCAGGTTCTTCACCTGTGCCAGGGCCAGCGTCACCATGAGGACGACCTTCCCTGCACTCTGAGCGGCCACCACACTAGGTCAGAGCAAGTGCCCCTTCCAGCTATGGGACTCAGGCAAGTCACTTGACTCCGAGCCTCCACAGCTTCTGCCTAAGGGAAAAACCCTCCTCATGGGGCTGTACTGAGGATTCACGAGTGGTTGCACCCGCAGCGCCCAGCACCACACCTGGCCCGGCGAGAGAGCCACAGATGCCAGAGCCATGTGCAGTATTAGCAGGTGCCCAGGGCAGCTGCCTCCTAGTCCTGGCTTCCTCGGTGAGCACCTGTGAGAACCTAAGCTGCCTCCCCCACCTCACTTTCCCTCCTGTGTAATGGAGTCACTCCTCCAGCACTGGGAACCACAGCGGCCATCACGAGAGCTCAAGGTCAGAAGTCACCTGCAGGATGCAGAGCTGGGGACATGGAGTTCCTGCCCTCAAGGGGCTTGCACTCCAGGATGGATGAGGATCGCCAGCATGTGCTAAACACCTACTGTGTGCAAGGCCCAGGTGTGTGTGCTCAGGAAAGGCCAGTCACACACCACATCACCAGCTACCCTAATGGTAGTGCTGCTAACCCTACTTGACAGACAAGGAAACTGAGGACCAAGAAAGGTAGTGACATGCTCAGGGCCACAAAGCAGAGGCTTAGCAGAGCAGGGGTGGGACCTGCAGCCGCCTGCCCCAAAGCTGGCCCCCTGGCTCTGGGCCCTTCCCCACAGCTGGCCCGGCCCACACCTTGTTCTCAGTGGCTTGCTTCTCCTTCTCAGCTTTGGCCAGTGTCAGCTCCAGGTCATCAATGTCCTTCTTGAGCTCCGTGCACTCGTCCTCCAGCTTGCGCCGGCGGGCGGCCAGGTCAGCGTTCACCTCCTCCTCATCCTCTAGCCGCTCACTCAGCTCCTTCACCTTCCCCTCCAGCTGCACCTTGGACTTGATCAGCAAGTGGCAGCGCTCCTCAGCATCTGCCAGGTTGTCCTGCTCCTGGAGGGCACACGGAGTGGGGCCGGGTCAGGGGAGGGCCAGGTAAACCAGCAGAGGGACACCAGGTCAGGCCCTGGAGAGGAAACTATTTCTGTTTGTCCATCCAAAGGTTTGAAGCCCATGCTTAGCTGGGCTCTGAGAACTCAGGAATGCCTTGACCTGCTCTTGGGCATGGAGGGGCAAGGGCTCAGGGAGAGGGACACCCCAGAGCATCACGAGGGGAACGTTAGACCTGTGGGGGGCAGCCCAGAGTGAGGCCCAACAAGGGTTCTCAGAGAAAAGCCCCCTGCCCCACTGTTGGGCTGAGGCCTTCCGAGGGGCAGGGTGAGCAGCAGCAGCCCCTGCACAGCCACGGACGGGCTCCTGGAGGCACTCCCTGGAAGGGCTCAGATATCCTTACCCCCCATTTCCTTACTGCCCGGCTGCATCACAGTCTCCTGCACTAGCAGGTGAGTTTTGTGACCACAGGGCCATCTCCGTCTTCCCACCAATGTTCCTCCTGCACTAGCCTGAGCCTGGCACACAACTGATACACAATGCCACGTGCCAAAGGTAGGAAAGCTTGCTCTGTGGACCTGGGGAGATTCCAGACCCTTGATCCATGCCCTCTGGCTATCACCCTGTTACCTGCCACCTGAGTTCCCATGGCCCTTAACCAGAGAATACGGCATGGTCTGTTTGGTTTCAGGGATAGCAAGGAGGGGAGAGCTGGAGAGCTAGGGTTCCTCTGCTTTAGTGGGAGGCCAAGGTGGCACGAGGGGAGAGTGCCAGGACATATGGCCAGACGAGGCCTTGGGGTGGGAAGGCTGGGACATGGAGGCCTCATCTCATGGCACCTCTGGAACAGGGAGACGTAAGGCCTCATCTCATGGCACCTCTGGAACAGGGAGACTTCAGCCATGGGTCTGGCTGAAGTATTCCTCAGAGCAGCCAGGGGTACTCAGGGCCGGGGTCGCCCAGTCACAAGGGGAACCCCGACTCACGGCCTGCAACTGCAGGGCCAGGTCATTCTTCTCCTGGGTGACACTGACGTGCGTCTCCTCCAGTTCCTGGCGCTTGGCCTCAGCCGCAGCCAGCGCCCCTCGCAACCCCCGCAGCTCTGCCCGCAGGGCCGCCAGCTCCTCCTCAGCCTGCGCCGAGCGCAGCAGCGGCTTCATCTTGAAAAAGAGTTTCATCCATGACCAGTTCTTGACGGCATTGAAGGCACGGATGTTCCACTGGATGGTGAACAGCGCATCCCTAGGGAGGGGCAGCCGAGCTGTGAAGCTGGCTCAGTGCTGCCCATCACAAATGGTGACACTAGGCACAGTTCACTTGTTTTGCCTTCCTAGCAGCCTCATGGAGTAGCTCCTAATACCTCTGCTTTACAGGGTAGGCCCACAGGCCCACAGGCCTGCCTCCAGTGAAGAGGCTCATGAGCCCCCATGTCCTGGTGGCCTCTGCAAATGCCAGAAGACACCATGGCTGTTAAGCCATGGGGCTCTGGGGTCAGTGGCCTGGGCTGACATGCCAGCTGGCACTGGCTCTCTGACGCAGGCACCCCTCTGCTGAGTGGAGACCATCACAGCGCCTGTGTCTCAGGACCATCAGCGCTTTAACCAGGATAATGCAGAGAAAGTATCTTGCCCAGGGCCCGGCACTCAAGAGTCTTGGAAAACACTAGGTGCCATCGCTGCCCCTCTGAGCCACACACTGATGGCCTGGAATGGAGAAGCAAGTGCCCTACCCCAATTTTTGAAGTGGGGAAATGGACGCTGGGGAGACACAGAACAGAACCTTGCTCCAAGCAGCCACAGGGGCTGATCTGACTACAGGATAGCATGTCAGGGCTGGGAGAGTCAGTGGGTCTGGGAGCTGAGGGGCAGGGCCACATCCTGTCCCCAGCCTCCTTCCCACACCCACCTTCCTCCCAGCAGGCGCTGGTACTCAAGGCGCATGAGGCGGCCACGGCTCCGTGCCTGCAGCAGCGTTAGCACCTTGGCCAGGCGCTGGTCACGGAGCTCTTCCAGGACGCCTAGAAGCCCAGCCTTGAAGAACACCTGGGGGCAGAGAAGGGGACAGCCAGGTTAACCCCCAACCATCTGCATGAACCCTGCCCAGTGTGACCGCCACAGCCAGGGCCAGCCTTGATCCCACAGTGCCCCGACCTTGGTGTGGCCAAACTGGTACTGGGCGTGGTCCAAGTCCAGTGAGCCCAGCAGCTTCTCTGTGGCCTTCCTGCTGTCCATGAAGGTGTCGTCCGGGATGGCACTGGGGTTCAGGATACGGTACCTGGGAAAGCAGCACAGAGCTGGTAAAGAGAGGGCTGGGTGTGGGGCACAGGCCACTGAGAATGGAGAAGTCAGGGACCGAGGAGGCTGGTGTGGGTAGCAGGGGACTCGTTCCTGGGCCTCTCCGAGGCTGGTGCAGAGGTTCCAGCAGGGCACACGCCGAACAAGGGGGCCGGGGATATGTCACCACATGGGGACACTAGGGATATTCCACTTAAAATCCTTGGGGGGCTGGCCAGGTGTGGTGGCTCACGCCTGTAATCTCAACACTTTGGGAGGCTGACGCGGGTGGACTGCTTGAGCCCAGGAGTTCAAGACCAGCATGGGCAACATGGCGAAACCCCGTTTCTACTAAAAACACAAAAATTATTGGGGCATAGTGGCGGGCGCCTATAATCCCAGCTACTTAGGAGGCTGAGGCAGAAGAATTGCAGAATTGCTTGAACCTGGGAGGGCAGAGGTTGCAGTGAGCCAAGATCGCGCTGCTGCACTCCAGCCTGGGCGACAGAGTGAGACTCTGTCTCAAAAAAAAAAACACAACCTTGGGATTTTAAATGCGTTCAGTCAGTTTTTGAAGAGGCTTTTTACAGAAGGCATGCACTATTTTTTAAAACTTTTTTAAAGGCAAAAAATATTAGTAGAAGGTGACATGCTGTGCCCTATCACCAAAGAAACATTTGGGAGAGAATTCTAATGCTAAGGAGCCAGGGCTCCCAGCCCACCCACTTCTAGGCAGATGCACGTGCACATGTGCACAGGGCTGTGTGGGTCAGGTGGGCTCCAGCCACGCTGTGAAGGCAAAACCAGAAACACAAAAGGCCCCTCACGAGGGGACTCATTAAACAAAGCATGCAGTCCAGCAGACTCTGAGATGTTTCGCAGCCATCAAAGACGGACGATGACCACAGGAATATGTCTGTGGATAAGGAACGATCTCCAGGCCAGACTGTTACATGAAAAAACAAGCTTACAGCACCATGCGTGTGTATGTGTGTACGGTATCTGTATGAACCTCTGTTTACAAAGGATAGTGTGGATGACATCATGACTTCTGGAGGGAGAAGGAACGATGGATGCTTGTTGCCTATAGAGGGAACGGGGAGGAGCCAGCAGCACTGCCCTGGCGCTCACTATGTGCCAGGCGTCACATGAAGCCTCGTCCACACGATTCTCATTCAACTCCCAAATCTGCTTCCTTTCTGCCCGCTGCCCTGAGCTCCAGACTGATAATTCGAGTCTCCCCCATGACATTTCTAGGGTGTCTGCTGGAGGCATTTCAAACCTGACATATGCAAAACAGAGCTCAAACCAGTATCCCCTCGCCTCTCCCCCAAATCAAAAAACCGTTTTTGTATCTCAGTCAATCTACCACTGGTAGCTCCCAGGTTGCTCACTGCCAAACCTAGAAATCACTCTTGTCTTTTCTGCATCCAGAAGTCCGTGTCCAGCTCATCAGTGAGGCCTGTTGGCTCCACCTCCAGTATTCGCCCCAAGCCTGTTCACTTCTCCCCAAGTCCCTGGCCAGGTCTGAGCCACCCCCATCTCTTGCTGGGATGCCTGGCCAGGCCCCTCACAGTCCCTGCTCCAGACAGGGGACCATCTGTCTGTTGGGCTCTGACGTGTGTGTCCTGCCCAGTCCCTCAGGCCTCCACCTGGAGCAGCAGGTGGGGGAAGGGGTCGCCCACCGCTGCCGGAAGTCAGTGTAGAGCAGCCTGTTGGGAAACCCTTGGCGGCAGATCCGGATCCCCTCCAGGACCCCATTGCAGCGCAGCTGGTGTAGCACCAAGAAGGCATCCATGACCCCTGGACATGAGAGGGGAAAAGGTCAGAAGTCAACAGGCACACCCGCAGGCCCCAGAGAAAAAGCAGCAGTGGAGACCCTGTGAGGCGAGGGGGAAGATGTACTGAGCCTCCTGGCCTCTGCCCTGTCACCTTCCCACGACGGCCCCCCAGCCCCAGCCAGGCGAGCCCTGGGTGACTACCTGGGGTTTTGTTCTCGTTAGGAACAATGCAGCGGACGAAGTGGGGCTGTGTGGCCCGCAGGTTGGTCATGAGCTTGTTGAGGTTCTCCTGGTGGCAGGCAAGAGTGAGGGAAAGGCACAAAGGGGGCAGAGAACCAGAATTGGATGCCGCAGTAGTCAGGACCGAGACGGGAGCAGGGCCCTAAGTGCCCTGTACTCTTGCTCTTTCACTCTCATTCTGGTGATGGGAGACCCTTCGCCATCTCCCATCACCACCACCGAAGTCTTCACTCCCCTGCCAAATCCCCGTCCCTCCCAGAGTCCAGGGCTCCCACCCCTTCCCCCGCAAACCCTGCCCAGGCAGCGTAGGGACGGGAAGCAGCACAGACTTGCTGTGATGTTCACGTGGAGAGGAGTTAAACATCACTGCAAGTCTTAACAGCTGCCCGCCCAAGACACGGGGGACAGGGCAGGGGGTGAAGGGCAGGGCTGGAGGCTGCCAAGAGTGAGGGTCTACCTGGGGCCCAGATGGGGCCTCACCTTGTGCAGCTGGGACACCGTCTGGAACGATGCTGCCTTCTTACGCTTCTCTTTCACCCCAGACTTGGGGGGCTCGGCTAATAGAGACAAGGGGCCTGGTCACTCCAGGGAATGTCACTCTGTGGACCCCTGTCAGAGCAGAGATCTTGTCCCTCAGTACTCACTGGAGCAGGAGCCCGCATAGTTCTCATAGAGAGTCGCCAGGAGCCTATTCTGTGACTTCTGGAAGATGGGGACCACTGTCTCATTCAGGGGATCCTTGTTTTTCTCCAGCCAGCCCACGATGCTGTAAGGCACCTGGAGAGACCAGACAGGTGCTGAGCCCAGGTGGGGGACTTGGAGCAGGGAGGGAGGAGCCTGGCTGAGGACTGGGGCTCCAGCAAGCACCTACCACGCCCGCGTAGTGGACCACCTCGAAGTGGGCCTGGTACTTGCGCTTCTTGTCAGGCCGAGGCTGCTGGAAATTGGGTGACTTCCCCGCGTGGTTGTCGTAGAGCTTGGCCCGGAAGCTGGCATCTGAGGCCTTGGGGAACATGCATTCCTCCTCCAGGATGGACAGGATGCCCAGTGGCTGGGAACAGAGAACGAGCTTGAAAAGCCACCATCAAGCCAGTCCATCCTGGAAGGACTGAACCCCTGTTCCCCAGGCCACCTCCCTTATGGGAGCCTTCCCAGATCCCCAGCCTCAGCCATCTGCCCGGTCAGACACCAGACCCACTCCAAGAACCCATCTCCTAAGAGAAAAGTTTGTGGCTTGGCTCCAACCCCTCCTGCAAAATCTGCAGCACCAAGTTGTCATCTTCACTTCTAACGGCAAACCCAAGCTGCCATCGCTGTACCCACTCTCACCCCCGCCACAGCCATGGCTCTCACACACAAACACGGGGTAAGTCCAAAAAGCCATTAAGGTCACATTTTGGCTTCCTCACTCACTAGCTGTGGGGCCCTCCGACATCACTAAGCCTCAGTCTTCTAACCTGCAGAGTGGGAAGATGCATGTCTTCAGTGCTGATACAATATTTAAAAAGCTGTCAGGACCTAAATGCCCAGCCGTAGGGGACTGCAAGAAATGCATCGCATGAAACCCATCCACTGCATGAACTATTCTTGCCATCAGCAACATTCAAAATACATTTTCAGAGAAAAGGTATGATATGAATGAAATCTGTGTCTATAAAAGAAAATGGATAGGCCGGGCGCGGTGGCTCATGCCTGTATTCCAAGCACTTTGGGAGGCCGAGGCAGGTAGATCACTTGAGGTCAGGAGTTCGAGACCAGCCTGGCCAAAATGGCGAAACCCTGTCTCTATTAAAAATACAAAAATTGCCGGGCGCGGTGGCTCACGCCTGTAATCCCAGCACTTTGGGAGGCCGAGGCGGGCGGATCACAAGGTCAGGAGATCGAGACCACGGTGAAACCCCGTCTCTACTAAAAATACAAAAAATTAGCCGGGCACGGTTGTGGGCGCCTGTAGTCCCAGCTACTCGGGAGGCTGAGGCAGGAGAATGGCGTGAACCCGGGAGGCGGAGCTTGCAGTGAGCCGAGATCGCGCCACTGCACTCCAGCCTGGGCGACAGAGCGAGACTCCGTCTCAAAAAAAAAAAAAAAAAAATACAAAAATTAGCTAGGTATGGTGGCACATGCCTGTAATCCCAGCTACTTGGGAGGTTGAGGCAGGAGAATTGCTTAAACCCTGGAGGTGGGGGTTGCAGTGAGCTGAGATGGTGCCATTGTACTCCAGCCTGGGCAACAGAGTGAGACTCCATCTCAAAAAAAAAAAAAAAAAAAAAAAAAAAGGATAAAGGATTTTGAGGAAATGAACCTAAGTGTCATGTGACTGACTGTGGTAGGAATGGGGAGAAACGTTTTTTCCCCTGCCAATTTTTCAAATTTTCTTTCTTCCATTCTTTGTACAATGGGTAAATATACATAATATTCCACAATCACAAAAACAAGGAAACATACCCTGCTCTGCACCCAGGGCAGTTCTAGGGATCCAGTGAAATTGTGGCTGCAAACAGGGCCTTGTGAGCTGCAGAATTCTGAGCACCCAGGAGGAGCTGTTGTCCACAGTACTGGGATGCATGCATTCGCATTGCTCACATGCTCAACTCCAACACACCCATTCACACACGTGCCCTTTCACACACAAGCACATAAACAGGCTGTCACTATTACACTCACATATGTATGCTTACTGCAGCACAGTCACATGCTTCCATGCACACTTGCACAGGCTTCCATGCAAGCCATGGTCATCCATCCCTGCTTGCTCGCCACACACACCCTCCCTTCCTCGGAGTGACCTTGCCCCGGCCCCCACCTTCTCGATAAGGTCGATGCAAGGCTGCAGGTCGAGGCCGAAGTCGATGAAGACCCAGTCGATGCCCTCCCGCTTGTACTCCTCCTGCTCCAGCACAAACATGTGCTGGTTGAAGAACTGCTGCAGTTTCTCATTGGTGAAGTTGATACACAGCTGTTCGAAGCTGTTGAACTACAAGAGGGAGGGGCCTGGCTCAGCAGATGGGGAAAGGGAGGCCCAGGGAGGGGCATGAGTTCACCCCCAACTTCCAGGCAGAAGGCCAGGGCTTCTGCCCCCACACCGGCCCATGTCCTCTACCTTGGAGAGAACAGAGCCCAAGGTGAGGGTCTGCCCTCACCTCAAAGATCTCAAACCCAGCGATGTCCAGAACCCCGATGAAGAACTGCCGGGGCAGCTTTGTGTCCAGGGTCTGGTTGATCCGAGACACCAGCCACCTGAACAGCCGGTCATAGGTGGCCTTGGCCAGAGCCCCTACAGCAAACACCACCTGGAGGTGCAGGGAGGCTGGGCTGGGACCTGGTAAGGAGGGGACCCTGCCCAGCTGTCCCCCATGGGCTTAGCCTGCAGGCAGCTTACCTGCTCCACACTCTGGCCCTTGGTTACATACTCATTCCCTACACGCACCCGGGGGTGCAAAAGGCCTTTGAGGAGGTCCCCACTGCTGACCCCCATCAGGTAGGCAGCCTTGTCAGCACCTGGCAGGGCACACGAGTAGGGTAAGGGAGGAGGACACCACCATGGGCACTCAGGGGCTCTACTGCCTCAGGCTGGGGCTAGGAGAGGGAAGTTAAGAGGCGTCAAGTTCAGGGCTAGCAAACAAAGCCTCAGGAGGGTAAGGGTTTGAAGCTGAGGAGGCAGGGCCAGGTAAGGCTGAGGTTAAAGGTTGTGGACAAGAGTTGGGGTTAACCATCATGGACAGGATGTTTGAGGTCTGGGTCAAGGTGAAGGCCAGGTCAGGTCCCCTCACTCTCAGTGCCATCGGCCTCCGCCTGCTCCTCCCGCTGCTTCTGCTTGAACTTCATGTTGCCAAAGTGCAGGAGGGCACCCACGATCTTATAGCAGGCACACTTCTCATCCACACTGAAGCCCAGGATGTCCATGGCATGCTGGGGTGGGGGGAGAGAGTTCAGAGAGGTCTGGGCTTTTCCAGGGTCCAGCCAGGCACTGCCCCTGGACCACTCATGCAGCTGGGGGCACCGGCAGTGCTCTCCAATCCCCACAGGCACCCACACAGCTCCCCTCCCACCAGAGCCCGTACATCAGTGGCGATGAGCTCCTCCCCATCATTCATGTTGTCCACCGTGATGACGCCCTGGCTGCAGAAGTGGTAGTCATAGGGGTTCATAGACAGAAGCAGCATGTCTGGGGACGTGGGACAGAGAAAGGCAGGTCAGGCGGTGCTTACCGGCTCTTCTCCCCACAACAATTACAGCATAGGGGATCCTGGGGGACAAGCTCAGCAGGAGTCTAGGGCCCTCCCAGAGGACCTCATCTCCCACTCTGGGGCCTAAGTTTCTCATCATCACCTCCGCCAAGGCTGGGGGCACTGAGAGTGAAGGGCCCTGACCTGGCCTTCACTTTGACCCTGGCTTCTCTTTGTTTCTGGCTCTCTGAGGAATGAACCACAGTCCCCACGTCTCACTTATCTTTTGACGGTTGCTCATGGCCCACTCTGGCCCAGATCCCATGCTAGATGCTGGGGCACAGGGAGGACCAGACTCTGCCCTCGAGGGGCTTGCCAGGGAGGAGAGCTGGGCCTAGACAGTCATCAGTCTGCCTTGGGTACTGGGTGGGGCCCTCTAGTCTCAGGACAGCAGGCGGGGTTTAGGGCTTAGGTTTCGGGAGGAAGCAGTAACACACTGGCAGGTTGCTGGAGCTAAGACGACTGTTCCCTAGCAGGAAAGTAACCAGAAGTCCCAAGAAAGAAGAGAGGCCACAGACCCCAGGACAGGGAGGGAACGACCACCAGGGCCTGGCCTGATGGGGGCCAGGAAGCGCCAGGCAGCCCCTCCGGGTTCTCACTCCCACCCCCTTCATTGTACTGCCCCTCACCCTGCAGCTCTGGCTTCTTCCCTGAGAGGATCTGGTAGTAGACGTGGTAGCTGCGCTCACCGGGCAACTGGAAGATCACCCGTGACTTCTCCAGGAGATCTGGGGAGAACAGGCGCCGGCCTGCCATCTCCCACACCTCCCCAGAGTGGATGGACGTCCCAAGCGGGTGATGCGGAGGGAGAGAGGGGGGCAGGGAGCGTGCAGGGGGGCTGCGTCTGCACCCGCCAGCGTGTGCGGGGAGGGCGTCTCTCCTATGCCTGCGTCATCACATGAGCCGTATTGTCTGTACCTGTGTGTATCTCTGACCAGATGGGTCAGCGTGTGTCCTCGTGTGTGTGGGGTGAGTGTGGTGTCTGCGTGTGCAGGTTTCTATCTGTTGGTGTGTCAGCGTGTGTGCATGTGTGGCCGAGCCTCTGTGTGTGTCTGTGTCTGTGTCTGTTTAGGGGTCAGGGTGTGAATTACAGCCTATCCCTATTCCCGTCACTGCCTGTCTGTGCTCATCTGTCAGGACCTAGCCATGCAGCCCAACGTGGGGAGTGGCCAACATGGGGGCCCCTCTGTGTCCCTGGCCCCCTTGAGTGTGGCCTAGGTGCCTGGGGTCTGTGCAGCTGGGTGATACTGGGGCACTTCCCAGCGGGGCGCCTGGAAGGATGGGGCACTCTGAGTATAGCTGTGCAGCTGGGGCAGGAGGGGCGTGGGCCAGGTCTGCCCTCTTGGTGGCCAGAGAGAAGATTGGGGACGGGCTAGGGGTGCAGTCACAGGAGCCTGACTGGCCAAATGAGGATGAGTCTCCATCCTCAGGTGACAGGATCTAGCGAAAGCTTTCAAGCAGAAACAGGATATGACCAGCAAAACTATGGCCGTGTAGAGGAGAGGAGGCTGGAGACCAGGCAGAGGCTGGGGTGATGTTCTGGTGATGGGTGAGGTGGCCTGAGCTGGGTAGCAGCCAGGGAGTAGAGAGAAGTGCCTAGAGCAGGTGGGAGCCCAGAAGTCGTGATGACGGAGGCCAAGTTGCGGTGGCCGGGCTCAGGCCCTGCCCGGGGCCTCCTTCCCCTGCACCACCCACAGCGGGCTGACTCACAGCTGTCAATATCCGCAGATGCCAGCTTCCCAGAGGGACCAAAGTGAATGCGGATAAACTTGCCCTGTGGGCAGAGAGGAGCCCTCAGCCAAGGGGCACAGCCAGCGCTGTCCCCACCTGTACCTGACCTGCTGCTGGCGGCCTGCCGCATCCCCACCGCCCCTCCCACCTCGGCCACTCACAAAGCGGGAGGAGTTATCATTCCTCAGGGTCTTGGCGTTGCCGAAGGCCTCCATGGCAGGGTTGGCCTCGATGATTTGATCCTCAAGGGTGCCCTGGGGTGGTGGGGGTGAGGGGTCCGTCAGCTCTGATGCCTACCCACCAGGAGGCCAGAGTCCCCCGTGGCCCCTCTGTTGTGCAGAAGAAGGGGGCACCCCCAGGCCTGCCCCGTTCACTTTGGCCCCATACTCACCCCAGTCTTTGTTGCCAGAAATTGCTGGGGGAAGAAGATAGACAACATTGGAGGGCGAGGCCTCCGGGGCAGGGCAGGGCAGGATGGGGCGGGGTGTCAGCGGAAGGCAGCAGGCAGCAGGACAGGGGGGTGGACGTTAGTCACCCGAATGCGTGGCCCCCACCCTCCGCCCCTTGGCCTGACCCTCCTCCAGCTGTTAGGAGGCAAAATGCTGGAAAGTGGGAGTGGCACAGCCCCAGCCAGAGTCTCCACCTGCAGCCTCCTCTGCCCCAGCCTGGCCTCTGGCCGCCCTTCATTTTCCAGTCTCCACGCAGTGGCCCTGCTCCAATCCCCAGGGGCCTCCCGACTAAAATATAGGGTCCTCCAGAGCCCAGTCCACGTGCCCCCTCCTCTAGGAAGGCCTCCTGGCTGCTCCAAAGCTGGAATAGACCTCTTCCTGGTCTGAACCTTCCTGCCCTAAACTCCCGCTATGACCTTACACACCTCTCCTTTGTAATGCAATTGGGTGTGTCTTCATTGTATGTCTGTCTGTATACCTACCAGTGCTCACAATGGCCCTGCCAGCTGCCAATTATTAGCCCTAATTTGCAAATGAGGAAACTAAGCTTGGAGCAGGGAGTGGATCTGCTCAAGGCCACACAGCAAGTCAGGAGCGGCAGGGCAGGTACCCAGCATCCTGCCTCCCGGACGCTACAGCTGTCCTGTGTGGCACCCAGAGGGACTAACTGAATTGAGCAGATCCTCCCTCTCCCCATCCTAGCCTCATCCTCACCTTCCCTTCCTTTTCCTTTCCTTCTTTTCCCTACCCCGGATGCTGGGAGCCACGGAAGAAAGGGAGAGAAGGGAAGGAATGGATTCTGGAGGGAACAGATACGCTACCAGGGACTTTGTGGTCATTCATTCACCTCTAGGGAGCCCAAGAGTTAAAATACCCACAGAGACATCGGGCAGGGGAGGTGGGACCCCCGCCCAATACACTCCCATCCAGTGCTTTTGTGCAGGGCTCTCTCTGGCCCGTTTGGCCAAATTTGGGGCCAAGGTAAGGGGAGTTGATCAACCTTTTAAGGTCCTGCAGCCATGGCTCCTGCGGGCAGCCTCTCCCACCCCTCCCTTGCCTGACCCTCTCCCCTGGGCTCCACTGTCCCAGCTCCTTTCTGCCCAGGTGCTCCTCTGCCCTTCCAGCTGTGTCCCTGCCAGCTCTGACCTCTCCCTGACATCTCTTCCTGTCACTCGACCAACCCAACTTTCTGTTACATCCCCAGAGACCTTTTTCAGGGTTTGGAAGACAGGGCAGGAAAGGGAAGGAGGAAAAAGGACCAAAAAGTCAACAGCAAAAACAAAACAAAACAAAACTGAAATGAAAATCAAAAATCAAGACAATCAAACGGGTAAAAAGGAAAAGGCAAAAAAAAAAAAAAAAAAAAAGAAAGAAAGAAAGAAAGAAAAGAAAGAAAAAAAGAAAGAAAGAAAGAAAAAAAATAGGGGAAAAAAAGAAGAAAGAAAAACACCCAGAATAAAGCAAGGCTCAACAGGACCAGGAGCAGGGACTGGGCGGGGAGGGAGGCCTCAGGCTTCTGGAAAGAAAAGGCCGCCCATCTGGGGGTAGCCACAGAGCTCTGAACACCTGGCCCCAAGGCTAGGGATGAAATGTTAGGCCTTAAAAACAAAAACAAAAAAACTGGGCCCCATTGTTTCAGAAATTTCCAAAAAACTGTACAGAAATCACAAGGCACAAAATTGCCCTGCCAACCCCGGCTGTTGGGAACGCCCAGTGCCCTCCATGCCAGCCAACCTCTGTGTCTAACATGTCAGTGGCAGGTAACTGTCAGGGAAACCAAGACAACAACACTTAGTAAAAGCAGCCCATCTAGTAAACTCTTTCAATATATAAAGGTCACAATGGAAGAGAAAAATTACACAAATTTAGAAACGGCAATGTGGTCCCACCCCTCCGTGTTATCAATGGAAATGCAAAGGCAGGCGTGTCAGGTGGCCACAGCCTTTCTGGTCAAGCCTTGCTCAGGCCAGAGTCCCCCACCAGGGTGGGAGGCTCAGGCAGGGCTCAGGGTTCTGGGGAGCAAAGTTTTTAAAAAGGAAAAAAAAAAAAAAAAAAAAGGAGAGGAAGAAAGAAGAAGAGCGAGAAGCAACAGGGATCATGCCCGAGTGGGCAAGTCTTACGGCCTTCTTGCCCGGCCCGTCTCCCAGGGCAGCGACGATGGCAAAGTACTGAATGACCCGCTTGGTGTTAACCGTCTTACCGGCCCCCGACTCTCCGCTTGGACGACACAAACATAAGTCACCAATGCCCATCTTGCCTAATTCTCCCCCACCCCCAATGCCTCATCCCTCAAGCAGAGGCCCCCACATCTCCTTCCCCCCAACTTGAAACCCCCAAGGATGGATCAACCCTCAGAGGTGTACAAAGCAAGCCAGTGTAGACCACCCCTGTGAGATGACAATACACGATTATGCCACCGTCCACTAAGCACTAACTCAGTGCCAGGCACTTTACTCCATCGGCTCAGTTTCAGCTCAGAAAACCCTGGAAGGCAGGCTCCATTATCACCCCCACTTTAGGAACAAGGAACTGGGCGTCAGGAGTTCTGTGGCTGTCCCTGCTGTGTGCCAGGCACATATATCAACTCACTGAGTCATAACTGTCTGTGGTAGGTAGGGTTTTTAATTTAACTTTTCATTTCTTTTTTTAAAGATGGGGTCTCGCTATGTTGCCCAGCTGGTCTCAAACCCCTGGCCTCAGGCAATCCTCCCGCCTTAGCCTCCCCAAGTGCTGGGATTACAGGCGTGAGCTACCGCACTCAGCCAGGCCCGTCTGGGTTAAAGGCACTTGCTTTTTTTTTTTTTTCCTTTTTTTTTGAGATGGAGCCCAGGCCGGAGTGCAGTGGCGCAATCTTGGCTCACTGCAACCTCCACCTCCTGGGTTCAAGCAATTCTCCTGCCTCAGCCTCCTGAGTAGCTGGGATTACAGTACTCAGTAGCCACCATGCCCGGCTAATTTTTTGTATTTTTAGTAGAGATGGGGTTTCACCATGTTGGCTAGGCTGGTCTCGAATTCCTGACCTCAAGTGATCCACCCACCTCAGCCTCCCAAAGTGCAGAAATTACAGGCTTGAGCCACTGTGCCCAGCCAAGGCCCTTGCTCTTAACTGCATGCATGCAAGCACACTCTCACTAAACATTGTCCATATTGGCCTGACTGGTCAAGAACCTGGCATGTAAGAAGAATTCTACCGTTTTCCCACAGAGGCAACAGAAGGATCAGAGGTAAGATTCAGACATAAGTAGATGGTGAAAAGGAAGACGGGCAGAGGAATTTTCTTGCTGCCCCTCAGCCAGAATTAGAATCCCAGAAGATCAAGGTGGGAAATTCCAGGCCCCAGGGAGAGGAGGTATGGGGCTGGTGGTCACTCCATTTGTGGGTGTGCCCTCCCTATCCACCATCAAGAACACATCTGTTCAGAATCGGGGCAGGGAATGTGCTCAGGCCTAATTTAGCTTCAGCTGGGACACTAGCTCTAGGTGGTAAAAGCCCTGCCCTAAGCACTTTGGATTCAACCCTGGGAAATGACTGTGGTACTGCCCTCTTTCTGCCAGATGGCCAGCATTTCCCACCCCACCCCCAGAGCCCCTCACTCACGTGATCAGCATGGACTGGTTGTCGCGGTCTGGAGGAAAGGGAAGGGGATAGAGAAGTCGGCCAAGGTGCCGGGCCAGCCACAGGTCAAACACCTTGGGTATCCATAGCCCTGGGGTAGACCCCACTACCCAGAGCCAGGAATGGGAATTAGTGGGTGGGGCTGTCCCTAGTGGAGGTCAGCTCCCATGCGGAGGGACAGAACGGCTGGGCGACCATGTCCAGCAGCGTCAAAAGGGGGGCAGTGCCAGTGGGGGCAGGGGGTCCTTTACAGAGGCCTCCAGGGACCAAGGTCGGGGTCTGGGGTTGGGGGGAGTCCAGGCGGCCCTTACTGCGCAGCATGTCATTGTAGGCGTTGTCTGCCACCGCATATATATGGGGCGGGGCCTCTGAGCGGCGCTTTCCTTTGTAAGCGGCCACCACGGAGGCCGTGTAGACTGGGAGCCATTTGTAGGGGTTGATGGTGACACAGAAGAGGCCGGAGTAGGTCTGAGGAGAGAGTATAGGTAGGGTTTTTGTTGTTAGTTGTTTTTGAGATGGAGTCTTGCTGTGTCTCCCAGGCTGGAGTGCAATGGCATGATCTCAGCTCACTGCAACCTCCACCTCCCGGGTTCAAGCAGTTCTCCTGCCTCAGCCTCCCAGCGTAGCTAGGACTGCAAGCGCACACCACCACGCCTGGCTAATTTTTGTATTTTTAGTAGAGATGGGGTTTCACCATGTTGGCCAGGTTGGTGTCGAACTTCTGACCTCAGGTGATCCGCCTGCCTCAACCTCCCAAAGTGCTGGGATTACAGGCATTGGCCACCATGTCTGGCCTACTGGTAGGGTTTTGGGAGGGATAACCTAAGTTCCCATCCCCAGGCCCCAGTCTTCAGAAGACCGTGACCCCTGCGATATTCCTCAAGGAGCCACTTGACTTGCCACACCACACCCTCTGTGGCTGTCCTTGGCCTCGCCCCTGACTCGTGCTCACAGCCCTGCCCTAGCCCATGCCCACGGCCTCCATAGTCAGCAGCTGAGTTCTAGACACGCTGGCCGCCAGTCCGCCGGAGCAGCAGGGGAACAGCTGCTCCCCTAAGGTTCCAAGGCCCAACCTCCAGCCCCGCCCCCAATGCTCACAGCCCCGCCTCATCGCTCACAGCCCCGCCCCACCGCTATGGGCCCGCCCCCAGAGCCTCACCTCCAGCCCCGCCCCACACACAACCCCCGCCCCGCCCATGGCCTGGGCCTGGGGCTCACATAGATCATCCAGCGGGCATAGCGCTGGCGCAGGTTGTGCAGCACAGAGGCCTCGTTCAGGTGCGTCATCATGGCCATGTCCTCCAGTAAGTCGAAGCGGGGCGGGTTCATGGGCTGCAGCTCAGCCTCACGCACCGTCAGCACCTACCAGGCAGACCGTGGCAGAGGTGAGGGGACCGGAAAGAACGGACCGACCTCACCTGTCACCCCCACCCACATACCCAGAGTGCAGATCCTGCTGGCCAGGAGGCCTAGGGACAGAGAGGCTAATCTCAGGAAAGGGGGAACGGAACCTTCTGGTCTTTGGTCTCCACGGTGACTCTGCCCCCAGTAGCCTCCGACTTGACCTCGGCCTCCACGTAGGCGTCCTGTTCATCAGGCACCCAGACTCGCTTCTTCCCTGGGTTGCAGAGAGAGCACTGGACTCGGAGAGGGGCTGAGGCACCTCCAGGGTTCTAGCTGGAGTTCCCAAGCCATGGTATCCATAGACTTGTGACCCTCCCCAAAGCCCCTCTGCCAGGACACAGGAGTTCCAGTGAAGAACCCTCCAAACCCAGGCTCAGGAAGGGCGGAGCTGGGAGGGTCCCTAGAGATCCCCTTATTAGAGGATGAGTCTGGGTTACATGCTTGGGTTCCAATCCCTGCTTCCACCACGTTTGCCCTCTGACTTCAGGAAAATCCCTGATTTTCTCTGGGCCAGTTCCCTCATATGGAAAACGTTATGGGGATCTCCTTAGGTCCCTCAATATCAGGCATATAACTCTTGGGGAGGCGTCCTGCCTTCCCTATTTCACTGAAGACTCAAATCCAGGCCTCCTAACTCTGTAACCTGTGCTCTCCTGTCTGGCCAGCTGTCGCCAGAACTTTGAGGAGCCCAGATTTCATGGTGGTTAGAAACAGGCTGCAAACCGGAGTTTGTGTTCCCTGCTCTGCCAAGTGCGTAGGTCAGGACCATCTAGGACCATCTAGGACATAACCTACAGACCCCAGTACAAAATGACGATGTGGGTCCCCTTGTTGAAAACTATTAAAACTTTCAAGATGGCAACGGCAGAGTGTTGAATCAAGCACAAGGTCCCTCTGAGCCTGGTGCCCTGTGAAGCTAGGTCCCCAGGTTGTTGAGATGATGTATGGAAAGTCATCTGCTCTGGACCTGACACACAATAAGCACTCGGTACACACTGCCTATTGTTAGTATTGTCCTATGAGCAAACCAGGTCATAAATAGTACAGCCTTTATTCCTGTCCCTAATAAAGGGTGGCTTTGGCTCTGCAGAAAGCACTAAAAATAACCCCAGCACAAGTTTTGTGGACATGTGGAGGCAGCCTGCACACATGCCGATCAGTCTCATCTCAGAGGCTCAGGCTCCAGCCCGAGTCTTCATAAACTGCAGCTCCGGAAGGTAGGTGCTATTATCCCATTTCACAGGGGAACAAACCAAGGCTTGCTCACAGACACACAGTGATATACACAGTGTCCCTGGGGTTTTAATTTCCAGGCCCCGGACTCTGCCGGAAAGGTCTAGGGCTCCAGCTGTCAGGCCCCAATGCGCCTTCAGCCCTGAGCTGGTGCCACCCCTCCCAATTCCTGGTCTGAGTCCATAAGGGCATCTCTGTGGCTGTGTCCCCTCCCCCTCGGCCTCCACTTACCATCCCATGGGATAGCGTGCACCTTCGTCATCTCCTGATAGCCCTGGCGGAGGTAGCGAGCAGACTCCCCAAGTTCACTCACATCCATCATGGCAGTGGCACTGGGGTGAAGGAGGAGGAGCTAAAACCTTGCAGGTTCAAGGCAGCCCAAGGCAACAGGCACTGGAAGATGGCAGTGACGAGGGAGCTGAACTAGGGCATGATCCCCCAACCCACAAGACCAGATACTAGGAGACTCCCTCTGGCTCCCAATCCAGCCTCCTTGGGTGAGTGCCCAGCGTACATGCACGCCCTCAAACACCAGGGCTTCCTCCACTCCAGATTCGGAAGACTCACAGCCACCCATGGACACCCTCACCCACCCACCCACCCACCCTGCTGCCCTCCCTTCGGCTCCAACCCCAGTCCTGATCACCCACCTCAGCACCACGGTGAGGGCAGGAAGCTCTGCTACCCCTTTTATTGCCACTGTCAAGGTCAGAGGAGGAGAGCTATGTCAGCAATCTCCACGTGTCACAGCCCCCCCAGCCTGGCCACAGGACACAAAAGGCAAATTCCCTTTTATCTCCACCAGCACGGCCCCTGGGCTATTTTTACCTCCCATTGTCAGGGGATCACAAAGGCGGAGAGAGACACTCCACTGAGAGACAGGAAGGCTGGGTGCAGAGACTGACAGGGCCAGGGACAAGGCAGTAAGAGGTTCAGGAGACTGAGGAGCTCACGGGGAGAAACCGAGTCACAGAGAGTGTGACACGCCCAGAAAAATACTCCCACCTCCAGATACAGAGAGCGAGGACACTCAGAGAGGAAACCACAGAATGCCCACTGAGGTTGGACCATCCAGTCAACCCTCTTGATACATCCAGGGAAACTGAGGCCCAGAGAAAGGAAAGCATTGGCCAAGTCTCACAGATGAGCAATGGCCAAGAACAGATTAAAATGAGAAGGAGAGAGAAGGAGACCAGATCAAAAAGAGGAGGAGAGAGAGGAAGAAGGGAAGGGAGAGGGGGAAGGGGAGGGAGGGGGGAGGGGGACATCCCTCTCCAGCATCTGCAAAGCGCAAACACCTGTGTCACCTCAGCTCTACTCAGGGTATAGGGCATTGCCTGCCTCCCAGAGGCTCTCTGGTGCCTCCACTCATTACCCTACCTCAGAGGCCCACTCTGCCACTTCTATCACCATAGGCAAGTTTTGCCTGTTTTGAATGTATATGGTTGAAAATGTAGCTTTGCATTTATTTCTCTATATTTTATCTGGCACACCTGTGCATTTGGAATTGGGAGCGCATCGATACCCTCTTTCCCCCTTCCTCCCTCCCCATCCTCTTTCTGGGGACCCCCTGGGGAAATCATACATGAAGAAAATCAGCCCTGGAACTTACAGAATCAAGGAATTGTTTGGCTGAAGTGGAAGCAAATCAAGGAAATGTAACCTAGTTAGGAGCCCCTTCAGATTCCCACATTCAAGGTTCACAGGAAGCCACCTTCCCGTGGCTCACTCTCTTAGGGGTTCAGGGCGCTGGCAGTCCATCTGCCTGACATAGTCTTCGGAATGTTTCAGGGCACTTCCAGGCTCTCCTGTCCATCACCCCATTCAGGGCTCCGTGACTCCACAGGGTTTTAGAATCGAGAATGAAAGGATCTGAGAACCTTAGATGCCAGACACATGGAACAATGGAGTTCCAGAGCCAGGGTTCCGGCCAGAGGCCAGACCAGGCCCACACGGGAAGTCCTCTGACCGATCCACTCCCATTCTAAATGCACAGGCGTGCCAGATGAAATATAAAGAAATAATTTCCAAGCTACATTTTCAACCATATACATTCAAAACAGGCAAAACTTGCCTATGGTGACAGAAGTGGCACAGTGGTCCTCTGAGGGAGGGTAATGGCTGGAGGCACCAGAGAGCCTCTGGGAGACAGGAAATGCTCTATACACCGAGCAGAACCATGGGACACAGGTGTGTGCACTTTGCAAAACAAATCAAGCTGTACATCTAAGATGTATGCACTTTACTGTGTGCATAATACAGGAACACATTTAAAACTTACAGTGCCCGTTGGGCGTGTGGCTCACACCTGTAATCCCAGCACTTTGGGAGGCCGAGGCGGGTGGATCACGAGATCAGAAGATCGAGACCATCCTGGCTAACACAGTGAAACCCCATCTCTAGTAAAAATACAAAAAAATTAGGCGGGCAAGGTGGCGGGCACCTGTAGTCCCCGCTACTTGGGAGGCTGAGGCAGGAGAATGGCGTGAACTCGAGAGGCGGAGCTTGCAGTGAGTGGCAATCACGCCACTGCACTCCAGCCTGGGCGACAGTGTGAGACTCCATCTCAAAAAAAAAAAAAAAGAAAAATTACAGTGCCAAATTTGGCAATATTTATCAAAATTACAACTGCCCAGACCCTATTAGGAATTAGTCCTACAGCATGTCCCCATTAGGAAATGATGCGGGTCCCCTCTGGATAGACATTTCGATTGTTTTCAGTCTTTCGCCATTACAGTCAAGGCTGCAGTGAACGATCTTATAAAGTTTGATGAATTTTCTCAAACATACCCTGGGCCAGGCCCAGTACCTCACGTCTGTAATTCCAGCTCTTTGGGAGGCCCAAGCGGACAGATCACTTAAGCTCAGGAGTTCAAGACCAGCCTGGGCAACACATCAAAACCCCATCTCTACAACAAACAAACAAACAAAAATTAGCCAGGCATGGTGGCGTGCACCTGTAGTCTCAGCTACTCAGGAGACTGAGGTGGGAGGATCGCCTGAACCCAGGAGGTCGAGGTTACAGTGCGCCGAGATCACACCATTGCACTCCAGCTGGGCAACAGACCCAGTCTCAAAAGCAACAACAAAATAAAACCGTACCCTGTTCAAAAACAGAAATTATGAAAAATTATCCCTCTCAGACCACCCCTCACCAAGGGTAATGCAATACTGACTTTTTTTATTTTTATTTTTTTTAATACCCACTCTTGCTTGATCCACAATATAATACTGACTTCTAACTTCACAGATTAGTGTTGTCTATTTTCAAAATTTGTTTGAATGGAATCCTACATTATGTATTCCTTTCTTCTTTCTCTCCACACTGTCTCTGTGAGAACCTCACTGTTTCAATTCTCTGTGCAGAGCTTAGGTTGTACCTTGCCTACCTCCTGCCACCAGAAAAGACCTGCACAAGGACAGGAGCTTGGTCTGTGTCCCCAGCACCTTGCCAAGTGCCTGCACATCATAGAAAGTCAATAAATACCTAGTGAGTAAGTGAATGAACCAAACCTGATAGATTATAGGATTTTAATCTCTATATGGCGTCAGAGGCTGGAGAGCTGGGCTGGGGAAATTTATAGAAAGCCCAGAAAGTGGGAAAAATTCTTTTCATTGTTCAAGGATGCTCAGAAGGCAGGACTTCTTGCCCAGGGACCAACAGAATTAGCTTGGAGAATCAGAACCTCTAGCAAGTCTAACTTACACCTATCATGTGGGTCTGAATCCTAGAATTACCTACTCAGTGTATGAACCTGGGGCTAAGAAACCAAGCCCCAAAATGGGTCTAGATCTTCCCTGTAGGTTCCCTTCCACTACCCAGGGTACATCTTCCTGCTGAGATAAGCTCACACACAAACATGACAACACAGAGAGGAAACCCAATGCTCTGAGTGATTTGCAACAAATACTATAACCCGCAGGGCTTAAGGTACTGACTTTCAATACCTGAAGAGCTTGTAATCCCAGCACTTTGGGAGGCTGAGGCAAGTGGATCATTTGAGGTCATGAGTTTGAGACAGCCTGGCCAACATGATGAAACCCTGTTTCTACTAAAAATACTTAAAAAATAAAAAAAAGTAAGGCCAGGCATAGTGGCTCATGCCTGTCATCCCAACACTTTGGGAAGCCAAGGTGGGTGGATTACCTGAGGTCAGGAGTTTGAGACCAGCCTGACCAACATGGTGAAACCGCATCTCTACTAAAAATACAAAAAAATTAGCTGGGCGTGGTGGCAAGTGCCTGTAATCCCAGCTACTCGGGAGGCTGAGGCAGAAGAATCACTTGAACCCGGGAGGCGGAGATTGCAGTGAGCCGAGATTGCACCATTGCACTCCAGTCTGGGCAACAGAACAAGACTCCATCTCAAAAAAAAAAAAAAAAAAAAATTAGCCGGGCATGGTGGCATGCGCCTGTAATCCCACCTACTTGGGGAGGCTGAGGCAGGAGGATCACTTGAACCTGGGAGCTGGAAGTGGCAGTGAGCTGAAATTGTGCCACTGCACTCCAGCCTGGGCGACAGAGCAAGACTCCGTCTCAAAAAACAAAAAATCAAAAAAGCTTGAAGAGCTGTCCCAGAGCAGAGGGAGCTGATGGGACTTGTGTAGCCTCAAAAGTAGATCCATGGGCAGTGACAGGAAGCAGGATGTGGATACACACAAAGGGGGACTTTTCACCCTCTGAGCCCGTCAGCAGCGGGAGAGGCTGTCTTGCAGGAAAGTGAGCCTGCCAGCACCAAGGGAAGACTCAGGCAGAGGTTGATCAGGGCTGAGGCCTCTGAACTGGATGACCTTTGAAGTTCGTTCTGATTTCAGGAGTCTGAGACTCCAGGAGTTTAGATCCCCGCCCAAAATGTATCTGCCACCAATGTAGCCCAATGCTTGAAATTTCTTCTTTGGGCAAAGACATTGAAGGACTCTGTGAATAATGCTTCTACAGCTGGGAGGGACACATTAATTCAATTCAACATGCATCTGACAGCTTCTGTCCCGTATCCAGGATTGGAACAAAAGAAACACATTGTCTAGGAAAGGAAAGATATTCAAGAAAGACATCAACATGGAGGAGTCTGAAGGAGAAAAGCTAGTTTGAAGGCTGGGCGCTGTGGCTCATGCCCGTAATCCCTGCCCTTTTGGAGGCCAAGGTGGGAGAATCACTTGAGGCCAGGAGTTTGAGACCAGCTGGGCCACCGGGGCATAAAGGGGAGTGGGGCAGGACTGAGCAGTTGGGACTGGACGGTGAAGGGCTTCAAAGGCTAGATTCAGATCTGGAGCTTTATCTTGCAGGAGTTGGGGCGCCATCAAAGGCATTTTTATTTATTTTTTGCATCAAAGAGCTCTGAGCAAGAGAATTTGACAGTGTGTTCAGATTTATGTGTTCATAAGCTCCCTGTGACATCTCCACAAAAACTATTTTTAAAATTAACCAGGCATGATGGCTCACACCTATGATAATCCTGGTAACTTGGAAGGCTTGAGGCAGGAGGATCACTTGAGCCAAGGAGTTCAAGACCAGCCTAGGCTGATGTAGGAAGACCCTGTCTCTACAAAAAATTAAAAAATTGGCTGGCCATGATGGTACACACCTACAATCTCAGCTACTCAAGAGGCTGAGAGGCAAAAGTATTGCTTGATCCCAGGAGTTCAAGACTGCAGTGAGCCGAGATCATGCCACTGCACACCAGCCTGGGTAACAGGAACAAGACCCTGTCTCTAAACAAACAAGTGTGACACCCAGACTGCCAGGAAGAGGGGTATGGCAACAAGGTTCCTACCCTCATAGAGCTAACACTCCCCTGGAGAAGCAAAAAATAAAAATAAAAATAAATAAATAAAATAAAACAAGCAAACACATTTTTAAGGTAATTAAAGATTATGGCAATGGTGAGCATGAAACAAGCAGTATGGCCTAGAGCGTAATGGGGGTGTACCTCGCTCTGGTGGGTGAGGGAGGGCCTCTCTGAAGAGGCAACACTGAAGGTGAGACCAGAGAGTGCCAAGAAGCCGGTGAGGCAGGAAGCCCTTGGAACAGTATTCCAAGCAGAAGGAATAGCAAATACAAGAGCCATGAGGCAGAAAACAGGTTGGGATGTTTAAGGTGCCATCCTAGTGGTCAACAAGGGGAGAGTTTTCCAAGGTGAGGGTGGACAGGCAGATCATTCAGAGCCTTGAAGGACTTGGAAGGGACCCAGGGTTGTATTGCAGGTGCAGAGGGAGCCTTCGAGAACAGAAATGTGAGTGAGCTGAAGTTTCATGGTGACCACGCGAATGACTTGGAAGGGGCAGGGGAGGCAGGGGGGTGAGCTGCTGCTATCACCCGGGTGAGAGCAGATGGGTCTGGCATGGAGGTGGCAAGAGGGGACAGGAAATGGACAGCATGACCTAGAACTCCAAGGCAGGGTGGGGGGGGGTGAAGATGGGCCCGAGCAGCCCCACCAGATGCAGCTGGGCCACCAAGGGCATAAAGGGGAGTGGGGCAGGACTGGGCAGTGGGACTGGACTGTGAAGGGCTTCAAAGGCCAGATTCAGATCTGGAGCTTTATCCTGCAGGAGTTGGGGCGCCATCAAAGGCATTTTTATTTATTTATTTTTTGCATCAAAGAGCTCTGAGCAACGGAATTTGACAGTGTGGTCAGATTTATGTGTTCCTAAGCTCCCTGTGGCAGCTGGTGTGGAGGATGCACTGAAGGGGTGAGGCCGGTGGCAGGAAGACGGACTCAGGAGGAGGCTGCCATAATGGTCCCAGTGAAAGGTGGTGAGGTCCAGAGAGGGGCTCGCGACCCTGGCACCCTGGGGGTGGTTGGGCCCCTGCTTGTCCCAGGTTTTCCCCCCTCCTGGGGCCCTGGGCAGCTGCAGAGGGCCCGAGTGGGCCCCAGCTCTGATGCTTCAAGCAAAAAATAGGACGAGGGCAGCCAAAAGGCATCAGGGCTGTTTATCCGGAGGAGAGACGCCTCAGCATGGATTTATGGCTGAAAGGTTACTGGGGGGAGCGGGTGGGGAACCAGCTGTCCCCCATCCTCACAAAGGACAAAGAAAGGAGGGGACTGCACACTCAGCCACAGCGAGAGGAGGGAGTTAGACACATAAAATGTCCTGACATCACTGGAGGATGAGGGGGCCCTTCAGCCATCACGCCAACCAGCTCTCATTGGACAGTGGGGGAAACTAAGGCACAAAGGGAGATCTTTGCTTGATGTCATACAGTGAATTCAAGCCATGACCAGGAAGACCTAGAGGCCTCCCCTAGCACACACAAGGGTACCTCAGACTGGCTGCCCCGAGAGTGATTAACATGCACAGCTGTTCTGGAGGGATGAACAGAAAGACCTGAGCTGGCCCAAGGTGCTCCAGACCCCAGCACCTGCTCTGGTCCAGGTCTCTGACGTGCCGCGTCCTCGAGTTCAACCTGTGGCAGGCTCTGTCTCTGCCCTCCCACCCCCAGCCCATCTGGTATTGTCGATATTTGATGGGAGTTCATTGTATCTCTCAAGGGTCTTGTTCTTTTGGTGTTGCTCTGTCCCGCTCTCTGCCCTACAAGACTCTGTATTTCTGTCTTGGCCTCTGACTCTGTATCTCCAGAGCTGAGCTGAGCTGTTCTGGGCCAACCTCCCACCCCCAGGAGTGGGCCTCACTGCTTAGAGTGCCCCTCTGTAGACAATGCTCAGGCCCAGTGCCCAGGCTGGGACAAGTAACAGCAGCTGTGGATCTATCTATAGCTCCCTTGTCCTTCAATTGTTCCCAACTTCAAACAATGGTTGGGCCCTGGATTAAAGTCACCCCCAACCCACCCTGCTGAAATGGATCCTGGGAGGCAGGGGATGAGTCTCGCAAGGGCCACCTGGTGCTCTCGTGTCCACCTCTGTTTGGGCCCCCATGTTCCCATCTGTAACTCTGGGCTCTAAGGCCTTCCAGCTCAGAGGTGGTGTGACTACAGGACTAGTGGACATGGGACCAGGGTGTGTCTGAACGGTAGACCTATACAAGGGCACGTGGGTATGTATGAGACAAGTGGGTTTCCCTCCTCCTGCCCTGGCTGGCAGACACTCATGGGCACTGGGATGCCAGTTCCATGAGGACAGAGGCCTGGTCTTCCTCACACTGCAGGAGCCCAGCCTCAGCCTGGTACGTGGTAAGTGTTCACTGTACGTGGCTTACCTTGGCCCTTAGGAAGAGGAAGGGCACGCTGTGAGTCTCAACATGTCCCACACTTGGGAGGCAGCACAGAGCATTGAGGAAGGAGCACCTTATCTAAAGTGAGGCTGCCTGGGTTTTAGTCCTGGCTCTGCCAGTTACCAGGCACAAAGTCTTGGAGAATGACCTCACCTCTTAACAGTGGAGATTCACAAACAGGACCTACCTCCTAGTGCTGTTATGAGCATTATATGAGTTCAAACATCTAAAGTGCTTAGAATAGTACCTGACACTAGAGGAGACTCAATACATTATTGCTGTTATTTCCAAGATAGATCATTAGGTTAAAAAAAAAACAGTTGTGGCTGGGTACGGTGGCTCACACCTGTAATCCCAGCACTTTGGGAGGCCGAGGCGGGCGGAACCCCTGGGGTCAGGAGTTCAAGACCAGCCTGGCCAACGTGATGAAACCCTGTCTCTACTAAAAATACAAAAAACTAGCTGGGTGTGGTGGCAGATGCCTGTAATCTAGCTACTCAGGAGGCTGAGGCAGGAGGATCGCTTGAGCCCAGAAGGCGGAGGTTGCAGTGAGCCGGGATAGAGCCACTGCATTCCAGCCTAGGTGACAGAGCTAGACTCCGTCTCACAAAAAAAAAAAAAAAAAGAGCAGAAGGATGTATGGGCAATGCCATCTCCTGCGTAAAAATTGGGGGAGAGAGACATTTGTGCATCTGTATGCTTATGTATGGATGGATTGCCTTTGGAAGTCACCCAAGAAAGCTGGTAACAGTGTTTGGTAGCTGGGGGCCAGGGAAGGGAGGGACAGTGATTTTTTTTCCCTTATATACCCTTTGAACTTTAAATTGTGTATGTATAACCTATTTTTAAAGTGTTTGCTAAATGAATGAGGGTCACTTCCAACACGATCCTTGAAAAAAACAAACCCCTACTCTGTGCCAGTTGGGAGGGGCCTGGGTGAGGGCTGGTCCTCAGAGAGTGGGCCCACTGCCTTCAGCCTGAGGTCAAGCAGCCTAAGTCTGAGTCCCAGGGGTACCCTCTTTCCTCCAGCCCAATGGTGGACAAGATGTGTCCATGCAAAACCATCCCAGAGCAAATGGTAAGCCAGGAGGCAGGCTTCCCAGCTTCCAGGCCAAGCAGCAGGAGGGGGCGGTAGGAACAGGCTCCTGTCCTCTTCCCTGGCCTCAACCTCTGACTCTTCATCCCAAGCTATTCTTAGAGCCTAGATAATGCCAGCAGTTGCTGCTGCTCATATCGGCTTCCAGAACCACTCAACCCGGAGAAGCCCAGTCCCGCCCCCAGCCCCTTGTGTGCTGGCCTCCCTGCCAGGTAAGGGCATTAAGGGTGTCCTGCAGGCTCCATCCTCTATGCTGTGTGGGCTGCACACACTCAGGTAGGCCGCCGCAGGCAGGTAAGGGCCTGGGTAGTGGGCCCCTCTAACACTCCCCTTGCTGCACAGCTGGAAGAGACAGGAAGGGCTAAAGGACACCCTGGGGTAGAAGGTGCACCCCCAGGCTCACCGTCCAGATAGTGTGGCCCCACCGCAGGCTCCAAACTATGCTAAGAAGAGAAATGAAAGGGACAGGGGCCATGGACAAGGCTTAGCTGAGTGGAGGGGAGAAGGGGTGTGCAGACCAGGAGCAGGGAGGGGCCTGGGAGGCCAGCCTGGAGGAGGGAGGAAGCTAACAAGAGGAGGTCAGACTTTCCAGCTCGCTATATGACCTTGAGTAGGTCTCTCTTCCTCACAGAGCTTCAATTTCCATCATCAAGTAGGCATAACCTTATTCCACTGGGTTGTGGTATGGATTCAATGGAATAACACATGCAAGGAGCTTAGCCTGTGCCTGCCCCATCATACGCACTATGGAAATGTCTGGTGATATTCTCACTAGCTCCTTCAGAGCAGGCAATGTTTCTCTTTCTGCTTTGCATCTGCAGGGACTAGGTCAGGCCTGGCACATGTCAGGACTGCCTCTTGAAATCCTTGCCCTGCCATTTACAAGCTGAGTGACCCTGGGCAAGTTACATAACCTCTCTGAGCCCTGGGTTCCTTCTCTGCAAAATAAATACACAAAGAAGACCTGCCTTGTAATGTGGTTGAGAGAAATAAATGAAACGAAGTGCTCAGCCTATGGGAAGATGTCAACAATTTGAGGATGCGGCTGTGGCTCTGTGTATGGTGGGGTACTATGGCAGGAAGCCTTGGGTCTGCCACTCTGTGGATGGAATCTGAGACAGTGCCCAAGGCAGCCAACATTCTGGAAGAGAGGTCTTAGTGGCACCCACATATGAAATCCCAGGATGTGGTAAAACCACCCCACAAATCCTGGACCAAAGCCGAGGCCCTGCCTGGGGTCTCAGGATGGGCTTGCCCCAGCCTCGGTCAGTTTCCTATGTAGTTCAGCGCCTCAAACAAATACTCTCCCATGCCCTTCAAGTTGGGATTGGCATCAGGTTTGCTCTGAAGGTTCAGGAGTCTTAAGCTGCTGGGGGACACACAGGCACAGACGGTTAATCATAGTTGTCTAACCTGGTGGAGTGGGGATCAGGAGAACGCCTGTTCTCCATGAAAGACCAAATAGTGGTGGAGGGCAGGGGGTGCTGTGGCTCTGCTCTTACCCTTGTGATCATGGTCAATCAGCTTGAGGGGTGAGGGGCAGAGGGAGGCCCAAAAGGCTAAGCTGGGCAACCTACCCAGAGGGTCTGAGGGTACCACCGCTCTATCTTGAGTGTCCTGAGGGTGACCCTGCTTGCTCCCACACCTGAGGGCACACTGCCTACCTCCCTGTGACTTTGCTAACTCAAGGACAAGAGACCTCCTTGAGCAGAGCCTTCTGATTTTTTTTCCATGGGCTGAAAATTTTATTAGTACAAATATCTCTATCATTCTATTATCTAATGCTTTGGGCCTTAAATATCTTTTTTTTCTTCTTCTTCTTTTTTAGATGGAGTCTCACTCTGTTTCCCAGGCTGGAGTGCAGTGGTGTGATCTCGGCTCACTACAACCTCTGCCTCCTGGGTTCAAGTGATTCTCCTGCCTCAGCCTCCAGAGTAGCTGGGACTACAGGTGCGCGCCACCATGTCCGGCTAATTTTCGTGTTTCTAGTAGAGACGGGGTTTCACTATGTTGGCCAGGCTGATCTTGAACTCCTGACTTCATGATCCACCTGCCTCGGCCTCCCAAAGTACTGGCTCACAGGTGTGAGCCACCGTGCCCGGCCCCCGTTTTTTTTTAAAAAAATGTTTAAAGACAAGGTATCACCGTTACCCAAGTTGGAGTGCAGTGGCATAATCATAGCTCGCTGTAGCCTTGAACTCCTGGCTCAAGCAATCTCCCTCTCTCAGCCTCCCAAGTAGCTGGGACTATAGGCATGTACCACCATGCCTAGCCAAATTTCATTTCTTAATTAAAATTTCTATTGAGATAATTGTATATGCTCATGCAATTGTAAGCAATACCACAGTAACTCTGTAGTATTGACATTGATATAATGTACCGATCTTATTCGGATTTTCCCAGTTTTACATATACTAGTGTGAGTGTGTGTGTGCGTGTGCACGCATGCACATCTGCATGTATTAAGTTCTATACAACTTCATCATCTGTGTCAATTCATGGATCTTCCACCGCCACCAAGATACTGAACAGTTCTAACAATAAAAAGGTGTTGCCCTTATATAACCACACTAACTTCCCTCCCATCTTTAACCCCTAGCAACCACCAATCTGTCCTCTGTTTCTAAAACGGTCATTCCAAAATGTTACATAAATGAAATCATATAGTGTATGTACTCTTTTGAGATTGGCTTTTTTCACTCCACATAATTCCCTGGAGATTCTTCGAAGGTGTTGCTCATTTCATGTTTGTGTCTTTATTGCTGAGTGGTACTCCATGGTATGTATGGATGCACCACAGTTTGATGGACCGTTCACCTGTGGAAGGACATCTGGACAGCTGTCAGTGTGAGGTGCCACCTTATCACCTGGGCCCTGGGGGCTGAGGCCACCCACCCTCCAACCCACCTGCGAGTCAGTGGGATGCAGCCTCCAAATTCTTGTTCCAGCTTTTTCTAGGACCAGAAGCTAAGAAAGCTCCCCACCCTCCCCATGCTCTTTCCCAGCCTAGGCATCAGGATTCGGTCCCTCCCAAATATGCAAACACCCAGTTCTCAGGGACAGCAAGAAGACAGTCTTATGGGCCTTGTTTAAACATGTTGGCTATAGACCTATATGTTGACCCTGGCCTGGAGACCCAGCCTGACCTGGCCCTGCCAACTGACCAGCCCCATCTACAGCAGCCCCACCCTCTCACTCATACCACTTCAGATACAGTGGCCTTCTGAGAGCTTAGAACTAAACCAGCTCCTGTCTCAGGGACTCTGCATCTGCCACTTACTCTTTCCCCAGACTGGGGCGTGGCTGCTTCCTTCTTCTCGAGTCTCCACTCAAATTTCACCTCCTCAAAGGGGCTTCCTTTGACTACATTAGCTAAACTAGGTCCTTTCTATAAAGGTTCTCTCTTCACCCTCTGTATCACATGTCTCCATTTCTGAATGTATTACACTTATGGCTAAGTCTGCTTATTATCATCTGTCTACCCCACAAGACAGGTCTTTCTTGAGACCCAGGAGCAGGCAGACGCCTTTCTGGGTCCCCAGCAGCCAGCATGCCCAGAAGAGGCACCCATGTGCTTGCTGATGGGCCATGTTCCCTGGGGTGAGGCTTCTGCTTTTGAGAACCATCTTTCCCAGTGGCCTCTCGCTCTGCTCCCTGCTGCGCACGCATGCCAGGCCCAGTGAATATTCTGACTCCTGTTTCCCACCCAAGCCTGGGCAAGCCTCTCTTTTCTTTGCTCTCCTGGATTCAGCTGAGCCAGGTTAACCATACGGTACGATGCCTAAGAGTTCTGGAGTCCAACTGCCTATGTGCAAACCCTCAGTTGCTCTGTCTCTTTGATCTTCTGATTCCTCATCTATAAAACAGGAATAAGCCAGGCGTGGTGGCTCATGCCTGTAATCCCAGTACTTTGGGAGGCCAAGGCAGGAGGGTCACTTGAGGCCAGCAGTATGAGACTAGCGTAGACAACACAGTGAGACCCATCCCTATTTTAAAAATAAAATAAAATGGGAACGCTATTAGTACTTGTCCCATAAGAAATTGAATGAGATAATATCTATTTTTAAAAAGAAAAGGCATAAGTGCCTGGCACATAAGAGTTCGACATATAATCATTACTATTCATTTTCTTATTATCATTAAGATCATCCCCAAACTCAGTAGATTAAACAAGGAAAATTCATGTCACACCAATATAGAGATCATGAAAAAGTCCCAGAAAAAGGGTCATTCCAAGGGTCACTTGGGCCCCTGTGACTTCTCATCCTTAGGCAATTCCCTTGTTTTTTAATTTTACAAAAATTTTTTGTAGAGGTGGGAGCTCACTGTGTTGCCCAGGCTGGTCTCTATCTCCTGGTCTCAAGTGATCCTCCTGTCTTGGCCTCCCAAAGTACTGGGATTACAGGCATGAGCCACTGTGCCCAGTCCTAGGAATTCTCTTTTGGCTTCACTCTCTCTCCACTCCCTCCCTTCTTGGAAAATTCAAGGAGATGGAAGGGCAGGATGATAGCCTCTCCCTGGGGAGAGAGAGGCTCCCATCACTAGTTTCAAGGTGACAACCGTCCTCTCCCACATCTAGAGTTGTCAGCCTGCCCCAACATTCTCTAGCTCCACGGTGTCCCTACAGAGAGCCACACAGTCTAGGCCCAGAGCCCTGCCATCCTCCAACCACAGGCAGAGTAAAGGGTTATTGCCTCCCCAAAGAGCTGTACCCCATCTGCTTCCATGCATTCATCCATCTAACCATGTAAACACTGAAAAACAAATCTTGCTATTAATCTGGAAAATCACAATGAGACACTGTTTCACAATCACTAGACTGACAAAAGCTAGAAACCTTGACAATTCTGCCTCGGTGAGGATGCAGAATGAGGGCAATTCTAATACATTGCTAGCAGGACTGCACATTTGCAAAACCATTTGGGAGAGAAACTTTGTATTACCTCGTAAGTCTGAATATGCTCACGACCTTCAACACACTGCATAGGAGGCATCTATTAGTCTTTTTAGCATGTATAGTAATAGAATACTAGAGAACCCAAGTGACGATTCACAGGAGAATAAACAAACAAAATGTGGTATTTTTATGCAATGAAACCTATAGAGCAGTGAAAATGAATGAACTAGTTACCCTTAAAACATGGATAACTCTCCTGACATAACACTGAAAGAGAAAAGCAGGCTGCACAAGAATCAAACAATTTACCACTTAAAAGTGCAAATACCATGAAAAACTGTCATATATTGTTCAGAAATACACCTAATAAAAGGATAAAAATACATAAGACCTACCTCACACCCTATATAAAAATTAACTCAAAATGAATCAAAGACTTAAATGTAAGAGCCAAAACATAAAACTCTTAGAAAAAATAAGTGTAAATCTTTGTGACCTTCGAATTAGGCAATGGTTTCGTAGATATGACACTCAAAGCACAAGCAAAGAAAAAAAATAAATTGGACTTCGTCAAAATTTTAAAATATGTGCTTCAAAAGATACTATCGAAAAACAGAAAAGACCATCCACAAAATGGGACAACTTATTGGCAAATCACAAATAAGGAAGGGTCTACTATCCTGAATATATAAAGAATTCCTACAACCCAACAACAAAAAGACAAATAACTTACAAATAAGCAAAACATTTAAATAGACTCTTCTCCACAGAAGATATACAAACTGCCAATAAGCACATGAAAAGATATGCAGCATTATTAGTCATTAGGAAAATGCAAATCAAAACCACAATGACCAACTAGGATGGCCATAATCAGACAAGTACAGTGGGACCTACATATCCATGGGTTCCACATCTGTGGATTCAACCAACTGCAACTTGAAAATATTTGAAAAAAATGTTTCATCTGTACTGAACACGTACAGATTTTTTTCTTTGTCATTATTCCCTAAACAACATAGTATAACCATTTATATAGCATTTACATTGTATGAGTTATTGCCAGTAGCATAGAGATGACTTTTTTTTTTTTGAGACGGAGTCTCGCTCTGTTACCCAGGCTGGAGTGCAGTGGCGCGATCTCAGCTCACTGTAACCTCTGCCTCTGGGGTTCAAGCGATTCTCCGCCTCAGCCTCCCTGAATAGCTGGGACTACAGGCACGTTTTCGCCATGTTGGCCAGGCTGGTCTCAAACTCCCGACCTCAGGTGATCTACCAGCCTCGGCCTCCTGAGGTTCTGGGATGACAGGTGTGAGCCATTGCACCCAGCCGAGATGACTTAAAGTACATGGAAAGGACAGTGTGGTGGCTTTCGCTTGTAGTCTCAGCTACTTGCGAAGCTGAGACAGGAGGATCCCTTGAACCCAGGAGTTCCAGGCTGCAGTGAGCTATGATCGCACCATGGCACTCCAGCCTGACAGAGTGAGACCTTGTCTCAAAATAAACAAATAAAAATAAATTTAAATTTAAAATAAAACAAAATTAAAGAGTATACGAGAGGATGCACATAGTTTATATGAAACACTACACCATTTTATATAAGGGACTTAAGCATATATGAGACACTACATCATTTTATATAAGGGACTTAAGTATCCTTGGATGTTGGTATCCATGGGAGGTCCTGGAACCAATTCCCCACAGACACAGAAGACTGACTGTATTGGTGAGGATGTAAAAATTGGAACTGTCATACAATTGCTGCCACTTTGGAAAACAGCAGTTCCTCAAAAAGTTAAACATATACTTACTGTATGATCCGGCAATTCCACTCCCAGGTATCTACCCACAAGAACAGAAACCATTCACACAAAAACCTGTACATGGCTGTTCATAGCAGCATAGTTATAATTATTTTTGAGACAGGGTCTCACTCTGTCACCCAGGCTGGAGTGCAGTGGCACAACCATAGGTCCCTGCAGCCTTGACCTACTGGGCTCAAGTGATCCTCCCACTTCAGGCTCCCTAGCAGCTGGGACGACAGGCACATGCCACCACGCCCGACTGATTTTTAAATTTTTTTTGTAGAGAGCCCTATGTTGCCCAGGCTGGCCTTGAATTCCTCAGCTCAAGTGATCTTTCTACCTCAAACTCACAAAGTGTTGGGATTACAGGTATGAGCCACCACTCCTGGCTATAGCAACATTATTCTTAATAAATAATAAAGTGGAAACAACCCAAATGCCTATCAACTGATGAGTGGAGGAACAGAGTGTGGTGTATCTGTACAATGGAAGACTATTCAGCCATGTGAAGGAATAAAATTCTGATCCACGCTACAACATGGGTGAACTTTGCAAACATCATGCTAAGTGAAAGACGCTAGTCACAAAAGGCCACAGATTGTAGGATTCCATTTACATGAAATGTCCAGAATAGGCAAATACATAGAGAAAGAAAGTAAATTACTGGTTTCCAGGGGCTGGGGAGGAGGAGAATTGAGGAGTAACTACTAATAGGGATGAGGTTTCTTTCTGCAGTGATGAAAATATTCTGGAATCAGACAGTGGTAATGGTTGTACAATCTTGTAAATATACCAAGAACCACTGAATTGTACACTTTAAAGGGGGAATTTTATGGTGCCTGAATGATATCTCAATAAACATTGCATAGGAATAATAAACACCAAATCAGGAGAGTCTTTATTTCTTGGTTTGGGGGTCAGTCATAGAGGGAAACAAAAAGGTCTTTATCTACATTAGCAGTGTTTCATTTTGCAAGCTGGATGGTAGGTACACAGGTATTTGTTCTATTAATTTTTATACATTTCTCAGTGTTTTCATAATAAATAAAATGTGAAAGTATTTACTGGGCGTCAACCTGGATCAGGTACTGGGTTACATGGGTGGTGCAATGGTGAATCAAAACAGACCCATCCTGCCAAAATTAAGTGGATACATAAGTACATAACAAGTGGAGAAGAGGGTCTATAAGTAAGTTATCTCCCCTTTCTAGGCTTCTGTGTCCTCACGGATGAAATCAGAGCCAAACTAGGAACCTGTTAGTAGAAGGTTTCTGAGGATCCCAGGGGCCTTGAAGTGTGTCTCCCCTTTTTCAGCCCACACACCTCAAACACGACCAGGGCACTGACCCTAGAGTTGGCCCTGGTGCCATCAATCATCACAAGTGGGCCTAAGGCAAAGCCCAACTTCAATCAGTCTGTTTCTTCTCAGTAAAATAGGGTAACTTCTCCCTCCCAGGATGACTGTGGGGGTGTAAATGAGATAACACATATAAAGTGTCAGGGACAGGCCTAGCACACAGTAAATCCTCAACACCTGGGACAGTCCCCACTTTGATTCCACAGGCATTTCCTGAGCAGCAATGCTGGCCCAGGCCTGTGCTAGAGGCTGGAAGACAAAGGAATTCCACTCTGAATGGCCAAAGCAGTGGCCCCCAGCCAGGTGGGGAGACGGCCTCATAAACAACAGTACCAGGCAGGGTGATGTCACTGCTAAAAAGAGACAGTAGCCATGTGCACAGACGCAGACCACGTGTGATGCAGACCCTGGGGCTGACAGAGATGTTCCAATCAAAAGGCACAGTCCAGACTTGGAGAGAGGCCCTCGCAGGGAAAAAGGCAAGACACAAAGTTAAGGGATTGCCTCCGTTCACAGTGAAGTACATCCCTGCATACTTTTCTTCACCTAATTCAAACTCAAATGCTCCCACAAACCCCAAGAACAGAGGATGCAATGGATTCAACAGTTAGCGTTGGGAAGTCTGAGCCCATGGCATGTCCCAAGGTACATGTGTGGGAACACCACGGCTGACAGTACTGCTGTGATCTCTGGTAAGTCAGGATACCTCTTCAAGCCTTCCTTTCCCCAGCTGTAAAATGGAGGCTATAAAGATACTGATGTCATAGGGAGGTAAGGGAAAGTGAGATAAGCACTGTAAAGTCATCAGCCAAGTACCTGGCACTTAGCGACCAGCTCAACAAAGGGTAGTTATTGTTAGGAAAAAAACAGATTTCACTTTGAAAGTGAGGAAAGCCAGAGGTGGTGGCTCACGCCTGTAATCCCAGCACTCTGGGAGGCCAAGGCAGGCAGATCACGAGGTCAGGAGTTCGAGACCAGCCTGGACAGCAAGGTGAAACCCTGTCTCTACTAAAAATAAAAAAAATTAGCTGGGCGTGGTGGCGTGTGCCTGTAATCCCAGCTACTCGGGAGGCTGAGGCAGGAGAATTGCTTGAACCCGGGAAGCAGAGGTTCCAGTGAGCCAAGATCGCGCCATTGCACTCCAGTCTGGGTGAGAAAGACAGAGAGACAGAGAGACAGAGAGACAGAGAGACAGAGAGACAGAGAGACAGAGACAGAGAGAGAGAGAGAGAGAGAGAGAGAGAGAGAGAGAGAGAGAGACCCCATCTCAAAAAAAGAAAAAGAGAAAAAAAAAAGAACAAGAAAGAAAAAAATAAAATGAGGAAAGTGGGATTTGGAGAGGTGAGATGACTTCTCCACAGTCAGGATTCAAACTCAGGTTTGAGACACCAGAGACTCAGTGCAAATCATCTCCCTCTGCTTCGGAATCTTCATCAGGTTCCCTATAGTCTACTACATGGATTCCATCCTTGCCAGAGAGTGAGGATCCAGGAAAGGCCTGGGGCCAAAAAGACCCCTGGGCAAGTTCCCCAATCCTAGGTTTCTTGATCTGAGATCCCCAAGTGAGCCTGAGAAAGTCTGTGAATTCCTCCACGTAGTTGATGCAAAATTTTATGCCTAATAGATCTCAGACGAGTCTATAGCCTCAAAAGTGACCAACCATGGACTTGACCTGGCTTAGCACGGTTTCTTATTCACCCAATGGAGATACGATTTCTACCCTGAAAGGCTGTGAAGGGATCAAATGAGGCAATTTGTGAGAAGTACTTGAAACATCCTCAGCTTTCATTAAATGGTTTCCTTCTCTTTCTCTCTCCCCAACCTATTTCCATTGGTTAGCAAATATTATTGAGCATCTGCCATGTGGCAGGCACTAATTAGTATAGGTCCTGGGGGTAAAGTGGTGAACAAGACAGACATGGCCCCTATTTTCATGGGGCTCACATTCTAGCAGAGGGAAACAGCAGACAAAAGCAACAATTTCAGATATGAGTAACTGCTATGAAGAAAATACAAGGCCAAGTGCAGTGGCTCACGCCTGTAATCCCAGTTTGAGAGGCAGAGGCAGGCAGATCACAAGGTCAGGAGTTCGAGACCAGCCTGATCAACATGGTGAAACCCTGTCTCTACTAAAAATACAAAAATTAGCCAGGCGTGGTAGCACATGCCTGTAATCCCAGCTACTCAGGAGGCTGAGGCAGGAGAATTGTTTGAACCCGGGAGGTTGCAGTAAGCTGAGATTGTGCCACTGCATTCCAGCCTGGGCAACAGAGTGAGACTCCCTCTAGGAAGATAAAAGAAAAGACAAAGGATAACGTGATACAGACTTATAGGGTGGGGCAGCCTCCAGGGATGAAATATTTGAATGACCAAAGGAGCCAGTCATGCCAGGATTTTGGAGGAGAGCACCCAGGCAGAGGGTGCAGAAAGGGCAAACGCTCCCTGGAAAGATTCTTAGTCAAGAGTCCTTCACTCCCAGTCCTACCACGAACTGGGTCACCTTGAACAAGTCACGTAACTTCTGAGGCTCAGATGCCACATCTACAAAATGCGAATAAAGACATCTTACCTGCCACATTGTGAGAGGATTCAACCAAAGGGCTGTTAAGGTCTGGGATCCTCCCCAAATCTTGCCATAGACACCTGATACTCGTCATTTGGCACCCATCTTGGAAGAGGGGAACCTGCACAGAGAACCCCGGGTCATGCTTTTTATTTTCAATTTCATGTTGCACTAGAAATAGCTTCTTTTGTTCCTGGTTGACCCAGTAACCTCTTCCTGCCACCTGGGGCCTATTCTAATTAATAGCTGCTTATCCCCTCAGGTACAAAAGCCAACAAGGAAAGGACATCAGGAAACATTGTTCTGGTAATAACCAGACACTTATCTACCACCATCTCCCCCCATCCTGCGACCACACACGGGAGACTGGAGGACTCAGCCCGTCCTGTAGTCAGATAATGTACATGCTTTATTTAAAGAGTCAAAAGGGGCCGGGCACAGTCGTTAACGCCTGCAATCCCAGCACTTTGGGAGCTGAGGTCGGTGGATCACCTGAGCTCAGGTGTTCGAGACCAGCCTGGCCAACATGGTGAAATCTGTCTCTACTAAAAATACAAAAAATAGCCAGGTGTGGTGGTGGGCGCCTGTAATCCCAGCTACTTGGGAGGCTGAGGCAGGAGAATTGGCTTGAACCCGGGAAGTGGAGGTTGCAGTGAGCTGAGATTGCACGATTGTACTCCAGCCTGGGCAACAAGAACGAAAACTCCATCTCAAAAAAAAAAAAAAAAAAAAAAAAAAAAAAAAAGAGTCGAAAAGATCTTGGTCCCTGGGTTGGGCCACTGATTTACCATCACCAGGAGTTCTCACTCCTAAATTTCTTTGATCTGTTCTCTTCACTGCATCTCCACAGCTGCTGCACTGGCTACGGCCTCATTATCTCACATCTTAACTCTCTCTGCTCTTTCTCTAGCCCATCTCCCCACTTCCAAACCATTTGTCACGGTAACCAGTGCCTAACACACAAAACTAACCATGTCTTTCCCCTGCTTAAAGCCCTTAGCTCCTGTTGCTCAGTGGAACTGGCATCTGAGGCTACCTCTCCAAGCCTAAGCGCCTAAAGTCCTGTTGGAACCCTTAGGCCCTTCCTCATTATCCACACCAAACTCCTCCGTGTCTGTAAAACGAGCCGAACAACCCTCAGAATTATATGCCTTCGCTGCTCTTTTTTTTTTTAGGACAGGGTCTTACTCTGTCACCCAGATAGAAGTGCAGTGGCACGATCTCAGCCGCGGCAGCCTCCGCCTCCTGGGCTCAAGGATTCTCACGCCACAGCCTCCTGAGTAGCTGGAATTACAGGCACGGGCCAACATACCGGGCTAATTCTTGTATTTTTAGTAGAGACGGGGTTTCGCCACGTTGCCCAGCCTGGTCTCCAACTCCTGAGCTCAAGTGATCCACCTGCCTCGGCCTCTCAAAGTGCTGGGATTATAGGCCTGAGCCACTGCGCCCAGCCAGCCTTTGCTGCTTTTGTTCCTGCAATTTGGAACACTGTCCCCATCCCAGCCTCTCACCTCTACCCCTACCTCCTTCACTACCTACACCTTCCTAGCCATCCTTCAAGACCCCAAAAGCCATCCCTGATTCCTTCAGAAAAGCACTGTTTATTGCCTACCTTATCAGATTGAAAGCAGTGGCTGTGTCTTATTCATGGTTAATTCCCTAGAAGCTGGGCTGATACATTCCATTTAACTAAAATTCTTATCAGGTGCTTCGGACTGCAGACAAGCCTATCACAACCCAGAAGGAAGAAACAGGGAAGGCACCTGTGGGCTGCCAAGCAGTGAGGTGGGGGTAGCAGTCATGAATCTGCATATTTTTAAAAGCTGCCCCAGATCCTGATGTAAACGGTACTGGAGAGTCTGACAAACACAGGGTTCCCCTCAAACAGTCCTAACTTCAGCATTCCTGGAAAAATGAAAATCCTTTTCTTTTGCCTCTAATGCTTTCCCTGCTGCTATTCCAGGTTAACAAAATAAATAGATAAAATCAGGGGGATTTTTCTAGGACCCGGCTGCGCTGGGAAACAAGCCTGGGTTCTAATACAGGTTCAGCCCCTGACGTACTACGGGCCCCTGACCCTCCCTGGGGCCTCCATTACCACGACCACCCCACCCTTATCAACTGTGTGCCCCTGAGGTAGTGAGTGTCCCGCTCTGAGCATTAGTTTCCCCATCTTCCACTGGACGTCGCCAGCTCTGACGCTCTAAGAGCTATGCATACCCGTAGCTCCCCGCCGACCCCGACGGTCCCCTCCCCTCCTTCCCAAGGTCCGTCCGCCAGGGTGCAGCCGACACACTCCTAACGCCAAGGCAGCCCTCTCAACGACTGCCCCTTCCTAGCCGCGACTCAGCGCCAAAGATATGGGTCTCTGTCCCCGCCCTACTCTTTAAGCCGGCCCGGGGCGGTACGCGCAAGCGCACTGGGTCGCATCGAGGCCCCGCCCCCCGAGCCTGGGTAGCGGTGCGAGTGCAGAGAGAACCGTGAGCTGAGAGAAGGCGAACGAGTAGGTTGGCGCGGCCACGGCGGCCGGCACGGGTCACGTTTCCTCGGGGGGGACGATGTGAGGGAGGGGTCTGGCGAGGGATTGAACTCCGGAGGCCGGGAGATCTTGTAGCTGAAACCCTTCGCATGCGCGGGGAAACTAGTGTCTCTTGAGGGGGTTGGGCTGGCGCGCGTTGATCCCAGACTTTCCAGATCTCCTGCCTTTAGATCGGGCCGGTGTCGGGGCCAGTGGGCCAGTGAGACTGGAGCCAGTTAGAACTACAACGGGGAGCGATTAGGGACAAACTTTGTCCAGGGTGAAAGCGAGCGGGCCCGTGTAGTGGGGCCAGCCTGGGCAGCCGACCGTGTCGTTGCCTCGGGGCCTTTCTAGGCTCTGGTCTAGTCCTGGGGATAAAGTCCGACCCATTTCCTTGTGGGCGTTTTGAGGCTTTCGGTGATCTGGCCCGTCTGTCGTTCTTTCTTCATTCATTCATGTAATGAATGAATACAGTACTAAGCGCGGCTAACACTAGATAGAGAAGTGATCAAGACAAACACTGTTCCCGCGGTGCCGGGAAAAGTGATGGGCTGTAGAATGTAGAAGCCCAGGGCGGAGAACAGGGACGGCTTCTGGAACTAAATCGCGAACCCTGATCAGAAGTGGTGGGGAGAGTTCCAAAGAGAAGACAGCACGTGCCAAGGCCTGGAAGGGGGACAGAGGCCGACGTATCCTGGTCACCGAAGATACCTCACTCTGAATCTGTTTCGTGCCCAGGGAAGAGATGACAGTGGCCGGGGCTAGGCTACAAACACTGGAAATGGAGATAAATAACGGAATTCAAAGTACTATATACTGAGGCAGCAAAATCCACAGGATTTGCGGACAGTGAGATGTAGGAAAGAAGTACTCAGGGCTTGGGTACCTGGGTGGGGTTCATCAGAGGAGAAGCAGATTTGTGGGAGACAACAACAAATTCTATTCTGGTTGTGTGGAGACTCGCAGGAAGCAATTGGATATTCTAGTTTGAAGGTAGGAAAGTATTGCTGTGAAGATGTAGATTTGAATGTCATCAGCAAAACAAATAAAGCAAAGGGAGGGTTGAAGCTGTAGAATGAGAAAATAAAGGGCCCACTTAGCACCTTCATCGTGATTTATTTTTTTTCTTTCTTTTTTTTTTTTCTGGACGGAGTTTTGCTCTTGTTGCCCAGGCTGGAGTGCAATGGCAAGATCTCGGCTCACCGCAACCTCCACCTCCCGGGTTCAAGCTATTCTCCTGCCTTAGCCTCCCGAGTAGCTGGGATTACAGGCATGCGCCACCACCGCGGGCTAATTTTGTATTTTTAGTAGAGATGGGGTTTCTCCATGTTGGTCAGGCTGGTCTTGAACTCCCAACCTCAGGTAATCCGCCTGCCTCAGCCTCCCAAAGTGCTGGGATTACAGATGTGAGCCACCACACCTGGCCCATGGTGATTATTTTTATGTCTTATCCTTCTCCATGTCCCTGGTACCTAGTCAAGGGACTGGCATTAAATGCAAATCAGCGTTTGCCAACTAAATAAAAGCCCAACAGCAAACAGATGTCGGAATTCCAGAATTGTGGAATGATGGGGGCTCATGGAGGGTTTCATTACTCTAATGTCAAAGTAATGGGTTCTTGGCCGGGCGCGGTGGCTCAAGCCTGTAATCCCAGCACTTTGGGAGGCCGAGGCGGGTGGATCACGAGGTCAGGAGATCGAGACTATCCTGGCTAACATGGTGAAACCCCGTCTCTACTAAAAATACAAAAAACTAGCCGGGCGTGGTGGCGGGCGCCTGTAGTCTCAGCTACTTGGGAGGCTGAGGCGGGAGAATGGCGTGAACCCGGGAGGCGGAGCTTGCAGTGAGCCGAGATCACGCCACTGCACTCCAGCCTGGGAGACACAGCGAGACTCCGTCTCAAAAAAAAAAAAAAAAAAAAAGTAATGGGTTCTTGTCCTGGCTCTGCCACTAGGTTTCTGTGTGACCTCTGACAAGTCTCCTCCTACCTGTAAAGAGAGTATAGTCAAAAAATGGTCTCATGTATAGAGCTGCTTTTGAGAAATTTCACACTGATTTTTCTCTTAATCCACACAGCAGTCTTACTTGAAAGGGAAGTCGGCCAGACGCGGTGGCTCACGCCTGTAATCCCAGCACTTTGGGAGGCCGAGGGCGGGGGTCACGAGATCAGATCGAGACCATCCTGGCTAACACGGTGAAACCCCGTCTCTACTAAAAATACAAAAAAATTAGCCGGGCGAGGTGGCGGGCGCCTGTAGTCCCAGCTACTCGGGAGACTGAGGCAGGAGAATGGCGTAAACCCGGGAGGCGGAGCTTGCAGTGAGCCGAGATAGCGCCACTGCACTCCAGCCTGGGCGACAGAGCGAGACTCCGTCTCAAAAAAAAAAAAAACAAAAAAAAAAAAAAAAAACAAAAAATCAGCCGGGCGTGGTGGCGGGCGCCTGTGGTCCCAGCTACTCGGTAGGCTGAGGCAGGAGAATAGTGTGAACCCAGGAGGCGGAGCTTGCAGTGAGCCGAGATCTGCGCCACTGCACCCCAGCCTGGGCGACAGAGCGAGACTCCGTCAAAAAAAAAAAAAAAAAGAGAGAGAGAGAAAGAAAGAAGTCATATTATTATGGACTCAAACCCAGGTCTGTCTGTCTGTCTGACTTGAGCCTTGGTCGTTACTATGCCTGCCCTCATCTATGTCTCACTCAGCAGAGATATCAGGACACTCCTGAGGTTACCTGCACATTCTTTCAAAGCATTGTGCTGAGGCCGGCAGACCTTCATAATTGGCCCAGCACTAGCTCTGTCATGGGGACAGGGGGATAGAGCTGAATGTGATGGAGGTTTCCTATTATTCTCTAACTTCCTTCCTGGGGACCACTGAGTTGGGCAGCCATGTTATGTTAAATGACAACAGGGCACAACAAAAGTAATGACGGTGTTTCCAGATTTTTACCCAGATCTTAAACTCCTGAGGCCTGCTGAAAAATGAATGAGTACCAGGGTGTGAGTTTGTACACCTCTGTATGTCTCTGGGCAACCAATCAGACAACTCCTCCTATTACACTGGACACTTGGCTTTCCGCGATTTCCATCTTGCTAATGTGATTTCTCAAAAATATTTTCTGTCTTTTGGTGCTTTGATAATAAATGTCCATACATGGAATGTAATCATTTCCTGCTACTAAGATTCCTTCTGGTTAGTATAAGGGAGGAGTTCACATTATTTGCATTTCATGATATTCCACGAAGAGCTCCCTCCCCCTTCCCATGTAATTTATTTGAGATCTGCTGACATGAGTTGTTGGAGCTTGAAGGGAATTAATAGTGTACTGCAGTGACTCCTATCCCAGGAAAACTTGTTAAAAATACAAAACCTTGGCTTGGCGTGGTGGCTCACTTCTGTAATCCCAGCACTTTGGGAGGCCGAGGGGGGTGTATCACAAGGTCAGGAGATCAAGACCATCCTGGCTAACACGGTGAAACCCCGTCTCTACTAAAATACAAAACATTAGCCAGGTGTGGTGGCACATGCCTGTAATCTCAGCTACTCGGGGAGGCTGAGGCAGGAGAATCACTTGAACCCAGGAGGCAGAGGTTGCAGTGAGCCAAGAACAAGCCACTGAACTCCAGCCTGGGCGACTGAGTAAGACTCCATCTCAAAAAAAAAAATGATAATGATAATAAAAATAAATACAAAGCCTCAACCCATCCTTTCCTTCAGGCCTCTTGAATCAGAGTCTCTGGGATGGGACCCAGGAATCTGTATTCTTTCCCAAGCTCCCCAGAATGTTCAGCCAGGTTTGGAAACTACTGATCTACCCATTCTTCTTGTTTCACAGTTAGGGAATCTGTAGCTCTGGGAGGGGAAGGAACTTGCCCCAGTCACATCTGATATCAGTGCTTCTTTCTCCAATGAAGAGCATTAGGCTGGGAGTCCAGAGACATGGGTTCAAGTCCAGGCTATACCAGTCATCACCTCGGGCAAGTCATTTCACCTCTCCAAGCCTCTGCTTCCTTACTGTGAGAATAATGCCATTGTGTTAGGAATCAAAAGAGAGAGTGGCAATGGAAATGCTTTGTCAGGCTTTCTATTTCATGCACATGGAAGTTGTTAAGAGCTAGAAGCAGCCAGTGTTCATTCCTGTATACCACGCTGTTCCCTTCCAACAGAGGTCAGGGTCCTGCTGTGTTGGGGGTGGCCACCAGCCAGTTTCGGTGGTTGCTGGGCTTCAGGCCATCTGTTGCCAACTCTCTTCTCTCCATCTTTTGCAGGTGTTGGGATGGCCACCAACTGGGGGAGCCTCTTGCAGAATGAACAGCAGCTAGAGGAGCTGGCACGGCAGGCCGTGGACCGCGCCCTGGCTGAGGGAGTGTTGCTGAGGACCTCACAGGAGCCCACTTCCTCGGAGGTAAGCCCCTAGCTCCTCCCCACGGCATTCACCATGGCCCACTGTCTGGCCCCAGCCAGGCTGAGGGTCTTTCCTTTGCATCAGGGACCGTATCTCTTTTGCCTTATTTTTTTCAGTAACTAAAATTGATCTGTAGAAGTAGAAAGTAAAAAAGCAGCATGCTGGAGTAATCAAATTTAAATATGGGGTTTGAAGTGTGACTTAGGCAAATTACTCTCAGCTGCAGTTTCTTCAGGTGTAAAAATGGGATAATAATAGGACCTACCTCACTGGTTTGGTAAGAGAATTAGAGGGTGATTCACGTGAAGCACTTTGCCCAGTGAGCTATTACTGAAGATCCCATAATCACTCTACCTTCTCTGTAACTGGTTTGTGATATATCTTTTCAAGCCTTTCTCTGTGCATTTATATATATAGATATGTATATAGAGAAATATGTCTTTTTTAAAAAACAAACTATTATTTGATAATTATCAAATATTATTTGATATCTATCATAGAATAAATTATATTATTCTATGATATATTTTTGGTTTTTTATTTAATAGTCTGTCTTAGAACTTTCTAATGCCTTCCATTAGGGTCAATTTCATTCTGAGGCATAGTATTCCAGATGTGGGTATATCACAGTTTAGCTTCCCTCTACTCATGTCTATTTAGGTGATTTCTCTCGTGATTTTATGACCATAAATAGCGTTATAGGGAACATCCATGTGTATGTCTATTGGGGCACCTTTGTGAGTGTTTCTCCAGGGTCAATACGTAAAAGTAGAACTGCTGAGTCCAAACCACACCTTTTTAAAATCTCATCCTTAGGGGGGAAAAAATAAAGCTTTTTTAATTTGGTGACTAGGCAAGACATTTTCGTGGTTCCAATTCAAAGGGTACAAGAGTTTACCCTAATGCAGCCTGTGTTTTGGTTTCTTGTTGATCTTTTCAGATGGCTGATTCATAACAAGTAACTAGTAACAAGTAAATATATTCCTTGGGGCCTTGCTCTGTTGCCCAGGCTGGAGTGTAATGGCACAATCTTGGCTCACTGCAACTTCTGCCTCCTGGGTTCAAACAATTCTCCCACCTCAGCCTCCCAAGTAGCTGGGACTACAGGCATGTGCCACCATGCCTAATTTTTTTTTTTTTTTTTTTTGTATTTTTGGTAGAGGCGGGGTTTCACCCTGTTGTCCAGGCTGGTCTCAAACTCCTGACTTCAACTGATCCACTGGCCTCTGCCCCTGCAAAATTGCTGGGATTATAGGTGTGAGCCACCGTGCCCAGCCTCCTTTTGCCCACTTTTTTAAAAAAACTTAACAGTACACCTTAAGATCATATTGGTGACTAAAGAGCTGCCAACATCTTTTCTTTTTTTAATCAGCCCCATTCTTTTTTGTCTCTGTGTGCCCAGAACCTAATACAGGCCTGGTAGAGTCCACACTCAGTAATCGTTTGCTAAGGCCCAAGTAAATGACAATGTCTGTCACCTAAGGCAGGCTGACGGTATGGAATAGAATTGCTTGGGCTGTGAACCTAGATTTTGTGAATTACTTGTATGAATCTAAGATGAAGCATTTTCCCTTCCAAGCTTTTGTTTCTTCTGCTAATCAATAGGTACCATGTGAAGATTCAGCAGTTGGTCTTTCTGGGAGTTAATGGAGCCTAGAAAAGGCACAATCCACAGTGACATTTGTAATCCAGAAAAAAAGTCAGAAAATGTACGTGTGTGTGTGTGTGTGTGTGTGAGATTTTACTCCAAATCTTTACCAAATGCCTGCTCTATGCTGTGCCATTGTAGGCACTGAGGACAGAGAGGTGAGTCAGCCAGAGTCCTAGCCTCTGGAGCTCCTGGTCTCGTTAGAGAACATACCACAAAACAAAATGAAATAATGTCAGCTCTATGAGGAAACACAGGCAGTCTGCTACACAACGTTAACTATCATTTATTGAGTATTTACTATGTGCCAGGCATTATTCTAAACACTTTGGAATCACTGACTCCTCACCACAACAGAGGTAAGGAAACCGAACCCCAGAGAGGCTAAGTAACCTACCTGAAGTCATTTAAATGGTAAAATAATTGGCAGAGCCAGGATGTAAACCCAAGGAATTTGGCTCCTGAGTCCACGCTCTGAACATCCATGCTTTTTTTCCTTTCCTGAGATACTATATAGGACAGCTGGAAAAAAGAGTAATTCATTATGATTAGATGATTGAGTTGAGGGGTGGTATTTGAACTAGACCTTAAAAGACAAACAGGGAAAAGGAACTGCATAGCAAGGACCTAAAAGTAGGAAAAGCCAAAAAAAAAAAAGTGTTCAAGAGAATGCAGCTGAAATGCAGGGCGCATAAGTGGATATAGTGAGAAAGAAGGCAGGCCAGCATCAGACAGCCAAGGGGCCTTAGCTACTGGGTGGAGGAGGAGTGTGAACTTTATCCTGCAGATTCGAGCTGCAAACTAGCCATATCCAGCCTGAATATTTGGCTCCTGCAATGTTTGGGGAGTTAATTTGTTTTTTACAATAATTAATACATTCAAATGCATTTGAACAGGGTACAAAATTCAGAGTAAGTCCCCTTCCTCCAGCCAGTGTTTCCCTGACCAGGGGCATGCATTGTTAACAGTTTTTTCACCAGAGTATTTTTAAAATGTCAGAGCCAACATTAAAAAAAAAAAAAAAAATCATGAAATTAAAAAAACATCTAGCAACCCAACTTGTTTTGAAAAATTATATTATCTGGCAACTCTGGCCTACTTTCCTGCATGACGACAATTGGCTAGAGCAGAGTTTTGGCTGCCCCCTTTAGAGAAGATGCAAGTTCTTATTTTTGTCACAGTTCCCGTCACTCACTGTTGCTTCCCTGGCTACAAAACAAAATTTTGTCATGCACGTGCTATAGTTTTTTTAAAACAGTAGAATAATGTTTCTTTCTTTCTTTTTTTTTTTTTTTTTGAGACAGAGTCTCACTCTGTCGCCAGGCTGGAGTACAGTGGCACGATCTCAGTTCACTGCAACCTCCGCCTCCTGGGTTCAAGTGATTCTCCTGCCTCAGCCTCCAGAGCAGCTGGGACTACAGGCATGCGCCACCACACCCAGCTAATTTTTGTATTTTTAGTAGAGATGGGGTTTCACCATGCTGGCCAGGAAGGTCTCGATCTCTTGATCTTGTGATCTGCCTGCCTCGGCCTCCCAAAGTGCTGGGATTAGAGGCATGAGCCACTGCACCCTGCTAGTAATGTTATTTTATGTTATTGTCTCTATCAAAAGTGAGAAGATTGTGTGTTTCAGCCTTTAGCCTGTAGATAATAGAGAACAGCTGTATACTATTGATCCTAAATTCAGGAGGGCGTAATGAGTCCTGGGACAGAGGCAGAGGGATGTCTTAGCAGAAAAACTCTGAGTTTTTCAGGCCAAGATTAGACTTGTTGGGGGCGGCAGAGCTTTCTGTGTTAAAGCCAAGGAAATTGCTCCTGTAGTCATCACATAGCTACTCAGGGTATTAGGTCACCCCTTATGTAATCTGCAGTCATTCCCATTCTAACTCATAAAGGCTTCAGGCCGAATAAACCTTATTCTCACAAATAGCCTTCCTCAGTTTTATCTTAGATGCTGAGGCCAGGGCAGTGGTACACACCTGTAGTCTCAGCTACTTGGGAGGCTGAGGCAGGAGGATTGCTTGAGCACAGGAGTTTGAGGCTATAGTGCACTATGATGGCACCTATGAATAGCCACTGTATTCTAGTCTGGGCAACATAGTAACACCCCATTCCAAAAAAAAAAAAAAAAAGATGCTGAGAAGGGTAATTTAGGAATTATCTACCAAAATTTAAAATAGATTTGCCTGAATTACTTGATATTTTTACTTTTAGAAATTTAGAATATATGGACTTTCTCATATACAAAAATATCTAGAATGTATATTGTAGGATACCAATTGAAACATTAATGGTAATGGGAAAATAAACCACCTATATACTAGATTCAATAAATTACAGTATATCCAAAGAGTAGAGTACTATGCAGCAATTAAAAATAATGAAAATGCTCTATTTGAATATATAAGGAAATATTTAAAAAGCACAATATAGTATAGTTTGCTGTGGGGGTGAAAAAAAGAGAAAATATATATGTATACATATATATCAATACAAAGATGGCTAGAAGGATGTGTGAGACACTAGTCTGTCATTTGCCTTTGGGGAGGAGAACTGGGTGGCTGGGGCCCAGTCTTTTTCCCAGGAGACTGGAATGAGAGTGAGACATACTTCTCACTATGTATTCTTATGTCTCTTTTGAAGTTTGTATCATGTATTTGTATTATCTGTTAAAAATATATATATATATTGGTTGGGCATGGTGGCTCATGCCTATAATCCCAACACTTTGGGAGGCGGAGGCAGGCGGATCACTTGAGGTCAGGAGTTCGAGACCAGCCTGGACAACACGGTGAAACCCTATCTCTACTAAAAATACAAAAATTGTGGCTGGGCGCGGTGGCTCAAGCCTGTAATCCCAGCACTTTGGGAGGCCGAGACGGGCGGATCACAAGGTCAGGAGATTGAGACCATCCTGGCTAACCCGGTGAAACCCCGTCTCTACTAAAAAATACAAAAAACTAGCCGGGCGAGGTGGCGGGCGCCTGTAGTCCCAGCTACTCCGGAGGCTGAGGCAGGAGAATGGCGTGAACCCGGGAGGCGGAGCTTGCAGTGAGCTGAAATCTGGCCACTGCACTCCAGCCTGGGTGACAGAGCGAGACTCCGTCTCAAAAAAAAAAAAAAAAAAAAAAAAAACCAAAACAAAAATTACCTGGGTGTGGTGGCACATACCTGTAGTCTCAGCTACTTGGGAGGCTGAGGCAGGAGAATTGCTTGAACCTAGGAAGTGGAGGTTGCAGTGAGCCAAGATTGTACCACTGCACTCCAGCCTGGGCAACAGAGTGAGACTCCACCTCAAAAAAGAAAAAAATAGTACTTTAAAAATAAATATACAAATACCAAGTTCTAACACCATAAACTTATACCATCATAATGACAAACTGATATTAACTCAAAGGTTAAACTCAGGAATGCTTCATAATACAAGTCAAGGAGACTGGAGTGTGAACTCATGCATGGAGGGGCCTGGGCTTGAACATCAACCAGCAAGGAGCAGGCTTCCATATGTGTGTGTGTGTGTGTGTGTGTGTGTGTGTGTGTGTTGTGTTTAGTAACCATCCTGGTTCAAATCCCAGCACCCCCAGTTACTAGCTGAATAAAATTTTGGATCTGTTAACCATCCTGGTTCAAATCCCACCACCAGTTACTAGCTGAATATAATTTTGGATCCGTTAACCTCTCTGTCTCAGGTCCCTTCTCTGTGAAGTGTGGATAATAATAGTATCTTCCTCACAGGGCTAAATGATGAATCTATGTAAAGTATTTAAAATAATATACCTTGCACATAGTAAGTGCTCAATAACTTGTGGGTTTCTTTTTGTTATTTGCTTTTTGCTTTTTTGCTTCTATCTCTCTAATATGTAGAGATAAACTATCAGAGAATCTGGAAGCTCTCTGTGTTCCCCTCTCCCCCTTCCACTCCTCCCGAGGTAACCACTAATCTACAGTTGGTGTGTCCTCAGTAAATGTGGGCCAGACTTTCCACAGGATTCCATTTGCAGGAAGAGAGCCCGTTCACAGGTGCCCTGCCCTGTCCCATTCACTCTTCTTGATCACAGGTGGTGAGCTATGCCCCATTCACGCTCTTCCCCTCACTGGTCCCCAGTGCCCTGCTGGAGCAAGCCTATGCTGTGCAGATGGACTTCAACCTGCTAGTGGATGCTGTCAGCCAGAACGCTGCCTTCCTGGAGCAAACTCTTTCCAGGTAGGGGGCAGTGAAGCATGGGGGGCCAGGAGCCGCCAGAACCAAGGAACTGGAAGATTGCAGAGCCGTGAGGTGTTACTGTGTCAGCTGACTTGTTGGGATAGAGGAAAGGTACCCCCAAAGAACAAAAAGTCATAGGGGTCAGGAAAGCTGGCTTCTAATCCTGGCTCAACCAGTTATTTTTATGGCCTCAAGCCACTGCCTTTCCTCCTCTGGGCCTAAGATTTCTTCATCTGAAATATGAAGAGATTGACTTAAATCCAAGATCCCTTTCATTGTTCACATTCTGTAATCTGTGACACCCTACTTTGAAGACTGATATTTCCATTTGGAATTAGGGAAAGTCAGCCTAGTTTTGGAGGAGAACAGAGGTAGGGAAGGTTATTGGGTTAAAGTCAGATTTTCTACTTCTCCTAAGCAGCGACCCTTTCTTGTCACCTCAGGCCTCTCATCTTTGGATGGGATGGAGTACAGACTGGGCCACACTCAGGGCATGAGGAAGCAACCTCTGAAATGGTTCAGCCCATCCACCCTTCTCTGTCTCTTTTCCTTGATCTTTCTTTTTTCTTCAGATTCTGGGGCAATTTTTTAAAATTTCTTTGTTTATTTTAGAATTAAATATATATATATAGGCTAGGCGCGGTGGCTAACGCCTGTAATCCCAGCACTTTGGGAGGCCGAGGTGGGTGGGTCACTTGAAGTCAGGAGTTCGAGACCAGCCTGGCCAACATGCTGAAACCCCATCTCTACTAAAAATACAAAAAAATTAGCTGGGTGTGGTGGCGGGCGCCTATAATCCCAGCTACTTGGGAGGCTGAGGCAGGAGAATTGCTTAAACCCAGGAGGCAGAGGCTGCAGTGAGCCAAGATCACAACACTGTACTCCAGCCTGGGCAACAGAGTGAGACTCCATCTCAAAAAAAAAAAAAATACATATATATATATATATATTCATTGTAGAATTAAATATCTATAAATATTATGTATTTACATATACATGCTAGATATATATATATATCGTACAGGTTAAGCATCCCTAATCCAAAAATCCAAAAGCTGAAATGCTCCAAAATTCAAAACTTGTTGAACACCAGGTGACTCTACCAGTGGAAAACGCCACATCTGATGCCATGTGACAGGTGCAGTCAAAATACAGTCAAGTTTGTTTCATGCACAAAACTAATTAAAATATTGTGTAAAATAATCTTCAGGCTATGAGTATAAGGTGTATATGAAACAAATGAATTTTGTGTTTAGACTTGAGTCCCATCCCCAAGATATCTCATTACGTATATGCAAATCTTCCAAAATCCGAAAGACTGCTGGTCCCAAGCATTTCGGATAAGGAATATCCAACCTGTAATTGCATGTCTTTGATTAATTTTTCAACAGAAACTAGACTTTTGCTAGAGATAAAATCTTTTTAAAATGTGTGGGTGAATATGAGAAGGGCTCATAATGGTAAGAAGCTTGGAAACCATTGACTTGTAGCCAAAAACCCAATGAGTCATGAATGTATGAATCTGCCCACCACCTTGCCCCTGAGCTGTTTCTTGGAATGGGCCCAGCTTTGTACCTGCGATCCTGGATTGTGGGAAACGTGAGCAGCCTGGCTTATGACCTTTACCCTAATGATGCATTTATGAAGGAGACTTGCAGCTCATCTTTGCGACCCCTGCCTTCTCTGTTCCTCTCTCCTCTCATACACATATAAACCCTAGTTCCTAAGGGAGAAGACCCCTACAGCACATGAAGGGGAGCACCTCTTCAGAAAATGGAAAGTGTGTCCCAACTTCCTTGGAGGCTGAAGCCCAGCTGGGACTCTCCTCCTAACCAAGGGCTGGCATGAGGGAGCTCACCAGTGGGAGAGAGCTGGCTGGGGAGCAGAGGAACTTCAGGGCAGGCCTGGGCTCCTTGGCTTCCCCCACTGGTCTCCTGTGACATTTCTGTAACAAGGTGAGCCAGGCTTGAGCAGGTATGCGGAATCCACCCTGTATCTCAAAGGGCAGTAAGTGTGATGTTAATTACCTGTGGATTCCTTCTTACTGTGGCTCTTGTTGAGGCTCCAGAAAACCATACTGGATAGGCCTCTAACACATGTCACATGTCACGGCAGTATACTGGGCTATGACAATGAGCCTGCATAGACACAGCCACTACCTTTATGAGGCTTATAGTCAAACAAGAGAGATGACACTAATCATCACACAAAGAAAATGTAAAATTGCAACTGCAGTCAGTGCTATAAAGCAGTGGTTTTTAGTTCTGTGAGAACACACAGCAGGGGGATGTGACTCAGATAGGGAAGGCTTCCCTGAGGAAATCACATCATATGAGGACTAGTTGAAGAAAAAAAAAAAAAACCAGGATATTTAGCTTGGGTCAGAAAAATCTTATTGGTGCACAGGGCATAACTGCTGTCTTCTAATCTCTGAGGGCTGCCATGGAGGAGGAGGAGAAGGCTCACCCTGGGAGGTCGCAGAGTGTAGGAAAAGCTGTGAAGAGTTAGTATTAGGTCAACCAGAAGGCTTGCCAACCATCAGAGCTATTCAAGTAGAATAGGTATATCATGTCATTTTTTAGCTCTTCTTCGGAGCAGTATGTTCAATTCTTTGAATGTAATATCTTACTGACTTTTTACCACAATCCTATGATATAAATTTAATTATATTCTTCTCCATTTTATATATCAGCAAACTGAGACACGGAGAGGTGAAATGATTCCCTGAGGTTGCCTACTAGTGAGTGGTAGAGCTGGGATTTGAACCCAGGTCTGGAGCTGGATTCTTAGCCACTGTTCTTTACCAGATTGGGGCAGACATTCAAGTTTTGGTCAGTAGACTCAGAGAGGATTCAGGAGTCAATGAGTGGGGATGGGACTCCTTGAAATTTTAGGCCAATTAAACCTGCAAAATGTTCTCTATTCCTTCCTCCAGCACCATCAAACAGGATGACTTTACCGCTCGTCTCTTTGACATCCACAAGCAAGTCCTAAAAGAGGGCATTGCCCAGGTAACCATTCCCAGCCTTACTCCAGTCTGGAAGCTGCCCCTCCCATCTCTGTTTGTTTTCTGTTTTGCTAGAAGAATTTGGTCCAGGCCCTCAGCCCATGGGAATCTGCCTGTCACTGGTCCCCACTGGGTTTATCCCAGTGACCAATTCGAGGATGACCAGAAGAATGATCCCACTGGGCTTGGGAGTGTTTGCTGGTACCTGTAATCTCTACGTAGAGTTCATGGTACCTGTGTGCTCTGTGGCTAGGTCCTCAGAGTCAGTCCCTGGGCAGATACTGTCAGCTTTCAGTTTTCCCCACAGACCGTGTTCCTGGGCCTGAATCGCTCAGACTACATGTTCCAGCGAAGCACAGATGGCTCCCCAGCCCTGAAACAGATCGAAATCAACACCATCTCTGCCAGTTTTGGGGGCCTGGCCTCCCGGACCCCAGCTGTGCACCGGTGGGTCCCCTGGGCAGCCCCAGGCATACCTGTGGGGTGACATGCTGGTGGGTGTACAGTTACTGGCTAGGCCGGGGAACTCCAGCTATGACTGTGCTTTCCTGGGCCCTGGGTCACATGTTACCCCTGACCATCCCAACAGCAGTTTCCACTTGTAATCAGATCCTTGGTATGTCAGGGAGAAAAGGGACCTCATGGCTCATCTAGTCCTGTCCCTACATTGTACAAGCAGAAGGAACAATATCTTGAGAGCCCCAGAGAGAGGAATGCAGGGACTTCTGTCTGGGGGCTGGGCCTGGTAGTATCCATTTCTAGACAGCAGTGATGCTCCAGGTTGCAATGATTTTAGATGGTCTGCAGCAGGATTCCAGACAGCACCTGGAGGCCCAGAGTAAGGGATTCCAGCTCAATGGGAGGCTGGGGTAGGTTGGGGTGGGGACAGAGGCTCCCAGGTCTCCTCTAGGCATGTATACCAGGGGCCAGGGTTAGGGCAGCCCAGCATATTCCAGCCTGAAGTGGATCCTCCAGGAATGTGATGGGAGCATGCTTTTCAGTGCTCAGCTGATTCTCAGAGTCATGTTGCTATATCTATGAGGTCATGGGCAGAGGGGGCTTCCAGGTCCATGCAATTACTGAATAGCCATCTCTCTTCCAACAGACATGTTCTCAGTGTCCTGAGTAAAACCAAAGAAGCTGGCAAGATCCTCTCTAATAATCCCAGCAAGGGACTGGCCCTGGGAATTGCCAAAGCCTGGGAGCTCTACGGCTCAACCAAGTAAGGGTGTGAAAAGGTAGCAGGAGGATCCTGCTTTAGTTTCAGCATTCATAGGTTTAGCAACTTCTTTTCTTGCCAGCCATCATTAGAGAATAAAGCGATTTTTCTAGGAATAGAAACTTATACCTTTACATGCCAAAATTATTTTAAGGTTTCCTTCTTAAATAAGAAGAGATGCTGACTATGATTTAACTTTTTCTTATTGACTGGAGGTCGTCATTATGACTGTCAACAATTGCAGCTTGCTGTAATACAGTAGTGCTACCTAGGTTTAGAGAGGCATGCAAGGCTGTTTGCCTGCATTAATAGCTCTAATAACTCTGACTGCTAGCCTTTAAGTTCTTAGTCATTTCCTTTTTTGTTTTTTTGAGACGGAGTCTCACTGTGTCGCTCAGGCTGGAGTGCAATGGTACAATCTCGGCTTACTGCAACCTCGACCTCCCGGGTTCAAGCGATTCTCCTGCCTCAGCCTCCTGAGTAGCTGGGATTTCAGGCATATGCCACCACTGCCGGGTAACTTTGTATTTTTAGTAGAGACGGGGTTTCACCATGTTGGCCAGGCTGGTCTCGAACTCCTGACCTCATGATCCGCCCACCTCGGCCTCCCAAAGTGCTGGGATTACAGGTGTGAGCTACCACACCTGGCCTCTCGTTCATTTTCTTCCTAGTTTTCTTGTCTGTTTCCCAATTCTCAGCTCTTACTTTTGACTGTTGTCGGTGTGCTTGAATTTGGAATCCTCCACCCCCATGCCCATGCCTCCCTTCCGATTTGCCATTGTTTGGGAAAGCAAATGATCCAGATTGTTATGATTGGGTCTGAAGAGTGCGAGGGCCTCTTGGATGAGTAAATGCATAAGCTTTGACTACGGAATTTTATGGTATCCTTTTTAACTGCTTAGAGGCATTGCTTTCTTCCTATTTCTCAAGTGAAGATGTTAGGTAAGTGATTTTCAGATCATCGAGGGGCCACTATACTAACAGTTATTAGTATAGTGGAATTATTATTGCAATGTTATTATAATGTTAATATAGTTATTAACATTGCAATGTTATATATAGCATTAATAGTCCTTAATGTACACTTACTAGTGCCACACCTTGTGCTAAGCTCTGTACAAACAGGATCTCATTGAATTCTCATAATAAGCTCTCTAAGGTCAATACTATTCAACTGCCTCGTTTTACAGATGAGGAAACTGAGGTTCTGAGAACCAAAGTGAATTGTTAAGGCTAAGTGATGAGTTGGTGGCAGATCCCAGAGTCTACCTCTCTCCAAAACCTGCACTCTTAATCATGCTCTTACCTCCAAGAGAGCCTCTCTGTCCTTGCTAAGCCTCACTAAGACCTAAGAAACCTCAGACTCTAAGCATTTAGAAGTCATCAGACAAATATTCTTTCAAGTATATTGGCTAGGTTGTATTTTAAGAGAGTGAAGCCAGGGGATGATGGGTCAGCTGGGGAACTGCTGACAGACAAACGCTGCAGAGGGTTTTGCCTGCCAGCCTGTCAATAACGTGGACAGAAAATACTCGTGTGTCCAGAATTAGGCACTGGTAGCTAGGAGTTATGTGACACCTGAGCCAGAACTGGCTTCCCCCATTGTGAGAGTGAGATAGGCTCTTCTGCTGACCTAGCACATGACCTTGGCAAGTTAGTTCTTTTCTTCCCTGAGCTTCAGTTTCCTCATTTGTAAAACAGGAGTAATAATAATACCTAAAACGGTGTTAGTGAGAATTAAATGAGATAATGGATCTGAAAAATGTTTTTAAAAATCTGTGTGGATCATTATGTGGTACTTTCAATAATAATAATAATAGGCCGGGGACAGTGGCTCACACCTCTAATCCCAGCACTTTAGGAGATTGAGGCAGGTGGATCACCAGAGGTCAGGAGTTCAAGGCCACCCTGGCCAACATGGTGAAACCCTATCTCTACTAAAAATACAAAAATTAGCCAGGCATGGTGGTGGGCACCTGTAGTACCAGCTACTTGGGAGGCTGAGGCAGGAGAATCACTTGAACCCAGGAGGTGGAGGTTGCAGTGAGCCGAGATTACCCCAGTGCACTCCAGCCTGGGCGACAGAGCAAGACTCCATCTCAAAAAAAATAAATAAATAAATAAAATAATAATAATAATAGCTATCATTTGACAAGTACTAATTTTAATTCATACAAGAGCAAACTGAGGCTCAGAAAGTTTGAATAACTTGCCCAAAGTTACACAACTGGTAAATATAGAATTCATCTGCCTCTAAAGCCTATGTTCTCTCTACTTCCCTTTTCTGCCTCTAAGAGATATGGTCCCATAGTATTGACTGAAAAACTGCATTGGTAGAGTAGAATAATTTTCATCAATTATCTCATGATTTTTAAAATTTAAAAAATTTTTAAGAGGCCGGGCGCGGTGGCTCAAGCCTGTAATCCCAGCACTTTGGGAGGCCGAGGCGGGTGGATCACGAGGTCAGGAGATCGAGACTATCCTGGCTAACATGGTGAAACCCCATCTCTACTAAAAAAAAAAATACAAAAAAAACTAGCCGGGCGTGGTGGCGGGCGCCTGTAGTCTCAGCTACTTGGGAGGCTGAGGCGGGAGAATGGCGTGAACCCGGGAGGCGGAGCTTGCAGTGAGCCGAGATCACGCCACTGCACTCCAGCCTGGGAGACACAGTGAGACTCCGTCTCAAAAAAAAAAAAAAAAAAAAAAAAAAAAAAAAATTTTTTAAGAAATGGAAGCCTGCGGCCGGGCGCGGTGGCTCAAGCCTGTAATCCCAGCACTTTGGGAGGCCGAGACGGGCGGATCACGAGGTCAGGAGATCGAGACCATCCTGGTTAACACGGTGAAACCCCGTCTCTACTAAAAAATACAAAAAACTAGCCGGCCGAGGTGGCGGACGCCTGTAGTCCCAGCTACTCGGGAGGTGGAGGCAGGAGAATGGCGTGAACCCGGGAGGCGGAGCTTGCAGTGAGCTGAGATCCGGCCACTGCACTCCAGCCTGGGTGACAGCGCGAGACTCCGTCTCAAAAAAAAAAAAAAAAAAAAAAAAAAAAGAAATGGAAGCCTGCAAAATGAATTACAATTTCAACTTAGACAAACTCTCAAAGCATAGGGCCTGTGGTTAGAATGAATAGAATAAGAAAAGGGGATTCCTGGTGGTAAAAGGCTGGGAACTGTGATCTTTTTAATACCCTTTTTTTTTTTTTTTGAGATGGGGTTTCGCTTTTGTTGCCCAGGCTGGAGTACAATGGCACGATCTTGGCTCACCGCAACCTCCGCCTTCTAGGTTCAAGCGATTCTCCTGCCTCAGCCTCCCGAGTAACTGGGATTACAGGCGCCCACCACCACGACTGGCTAATTTTGTATTTTTAGTAGAGACAGGGTTTCTCCATGTTGGTCAGGCTGGTCTCGAACTCCCAACATCAGGCAATCCATCCGCCTCGGCCTCCCGAAGTGCTGGGACTATAGGCATGAGCTACCACACCCGGCCATAACACCCTTATTTTATAGACGGGAAACCCAGGGCCCAATGAACGAAATTGCCTTACCCAAGTCAATTACCAAGACACACTACAAGTCACTGGCAGAGCCAGGACTAGCACTCAGGGGTCCTCACCCCCAGCCAGCATGCTATTGTCAGGTCACCTTCCTTAGCTGACAACTTTCCTACTAGGAAACAGACTGCTCAGAACTGCTCAGAACTGAAGGCAGGAGAGGTCAAATATGTTTTCTGAGCCCGGTTCTGATTGTTTAGCAGTTGGCAGGCTGACTTAATTAGCTGGAGCGTGCAGTTCCTCTTTAACCTCTAGCTGCCAGCCTTCCTCCTCCGCCTCTTTTTGGAGGTGGGCCAGCCTGGGCCAACTGCCACCCTCCCATACACACCCTCACCCATGCACGGGACAGTTTAGGCTACAAAGTGAAGAGCAAAGCCATTTGCCCTTAGGGCAGTCTCAGGGCAAGATGACTTGTGAGTGCACCACTTTTAGTTTATCTCTCAGGCACTCAACTCAAAGCCAAGACTCAATGTCACGTCTGACCTCATGAGATTTCAGGCAGACCAGGAGAGGGGACTTACTAAGACCTATATTTTGGCTAAGCAGAAAGGAGTCAGGCAAACAGAGTTTAGTCCAAGAGGTTCTGCCAAGATCAGGAGAAGCAGAGATAGACAAGAAAGGTTAAGTAGAGGAGGTCAGGGAATATACACTTAGAATCCTAAGCCAAAGCCTAGGGTTCCATAGGTCTCAGGAAGAAGCCACAGGCACAAAGCAGTATAGTCACAGCAAACATGGAGTTTGTAGGCTGAGCACGGTGGCTCACACCTGTAATGCTAACACTTTGGGAGGCCGAGGCGGGCGTATCACCTGAGGTCAGGAGTTCGAGACCAGCCTGGCCAACATGGTGAAACCCTATCTCTACTCAAACTACAAAAATTAGCCAGGGATGGTGGCGCACACCTATAATCCCAGCTACCTGGGAGGCTGAAGCAGGAGAATCGCTGGAACCCAGGAGGTGGAGGTTGCAGTGAGCCTAGATTGTGCCACTGCACTCCAGCCTGGGTGACAGAGGGAGACTCCGCCTCAAAAAAATAAATACAATAAAATGTAAAAGAAAAAAAATGGAGTTTGGTACTGCTGAGCGTTCACCCTAGGAATCTGTTAGGGGACTGGACCTGTCTTTGACAATGGAAATGTGTTAGCTGGCAGCCAAACAGATAGTTCCCTGGCATAAGCTTTTCCCTGAGTCCTCAAGCCCCTGCCTCTTTAAGAAATACATGAATAGTCAGAGAGGAAGAAGCCACATAAGCCCTAGTGATCTCATTAATACTATGAGATCAAACGTGGCCCTGTGTACATCACAGGAATCTTGGGAGGCCCAGGAGATAATGTAGTTGTTTGTAGTTGGCCCTGTGGGTTTCTGTAGGGTTCCATTTCGTGTAAGAACCACACTCCTTTATTGTATCCTTTACAATCTAGTAATAGAGCCATTAGCCCCCGACCCCCTGCATTGTTCTTTTACAGAATGTTCCTCAATACTCCCACTTGTTTATTCTTCCAGAAAGATGTTAGAATTATGTTAAGTTCTAAGAAAAAGGCTTCTTGGGTTTTTGAGATGGTTTTAAATCTACATTTTAATTTGCACAGAAATTCATCAACTCATGACATCATTACAATATTTCATCGGCCCACTGGAGAAGGGTCAGGGGCATCTTCATTTTTGAAGTTTTCTATTTTCAGGAACTCATATGTGATAGCATCAGGTGTCTATGCCTTAGGTAATTCCAAGGTTTCCGAGAGAGGGAACATCTGTTCTTTCAGGGAAGCCTTGTTCTTACTCTTATTCCAGGAGGTGTGGCGGTGGGGTGGTTGAGGGGAGAAACAAAGGAAGAACAAGTTCTATAGTAGCCTCGGGCCACCTGTGCTCTTTCCCCAGTGCTCTGGTGCTACTGATTGCTCAAGAGAAGGAAAGAAACATATTTGACCAGCGTGCCATAGAAAATGAGCTACTGGCCAGGTAAGTAAAGGTAAGGGGGACTTCTACCTGTGGCTCCAGGACTGGGGGTGGGACACTCAGAACATAGCACCCATTCCCTCTGGCTCTTGCCCGTTTTTCCCAGGAACATCCATGTGATCCGACGAACATTTGAAGATATCTCTGAAAAGGGGTCTCTGGACCAAGACCGAAGGCTGTTTGTGTAAGCATTCCCAAGAATTCAGTGGAAGGCTGGTTTATGAAGCTCATCCTGCCACTCTCTTCCCTAAAATGATTCTTTCTTCGGGGAGATGTGATGGCTTGCTTCCTTCTCTCATAATTTCTGAAATATCTCATCCTCCCAGGAAATTTTGGAGAAAGCCAGCCACTCTCTGCTTCTATCAGAACTGTTGACATTCTGGATCAGGGTCTCCTTAGAGATCATCTTAGTTTTCATATGCCCTAAGTTCCCAAAAGTTTTCTTGCCCCTCTTAGTAAGGTGAAGTCAGGCCTGAGAAGCTGAGCTGGGCAGTTAGGGAGGAAGAGGAGCAGCTGGCTCATTCTGTGATTGGTCTGGATGCCACTGTCTGAGCTCAGGCCCGAATTAGTGTTCCAAGCCAAGTCTTATCCTCTCTAGGGGCCACCACCAGGTAGATTTAGTGCTACATATTTGGGTAGCATTGCAGCACATATATTTAGACCTAGAACTTGGTGATTGTTAAAATTAAAACTGTCCATGGAATTTCACACCACCACTCACTGTTTTTCAAAATGTGCTTTTATCATAACAAAACAAAGTAGTTAATTTACTTTTCAGATAAACTAGACAATATCAAATAGGTCAAAGAAAAGGAAAAGATGTTTTTAAAAGTCTGTGCCTTAATCAGACTCATCATTTTACATGTTTTCATTTCCACCTTCACCCCCGCCATTAAAAATTTTTTTCAGTCTGGTTTTAGCTGCTTTAAGCAGTGGAAATACAAAGCGTGTTTTACTACGCATGGCAGTATGATTCTGCTGCTCGGTAATTTCGAGCCAACATTTTTATGCGTTTACCAAATTTGATTCTAGTGACCTTCTTTTTCCTTCTGGCCTTCTTAGAATGACTCTAAATCTAGAATATTCTCAAGTATTCCGTATGGCACACCTCCCTGTTTTCAGTGGAAGCCCTGGTAGTGTGGATATCTACTTTCACTGATTCCAATGAACCCCTGACCAGGCTCCCACTTGTGGGCTGAATTTTGAAAAAGCCAAATTCATCCTGATGCACCCTGAAATAGATTGAACCACTGAACATATCAGTTATAATTTAACACAGCAGCTTTCTCCATCCTGTGTTCCAGGGATGGCCAGGAAATTGCTGTGGTTTACTTCCGGGATGGCTACATGCCTCGTCAGTACAGTCTACAGGTTGGTATTTTCTGTGAGACCATTCTTTGCCTCCTGGGACCCACAAGAGCTCCACAGAGACCCAATTCGGGCTTATAACAACTGAGTTTTCCAAGTCCTCACTTCACTTCTTTCTCAGGGAGCTTGCTGCTAGAGCCTCCTTATCTTCCCTCAAGGCTTTTGCTACCTCTCACTCTACACAGTCTTCTAGAATTTGAACACAGTCTTCTAGAATTTGAATCCTCAGGAATCCACAGAGCTTCATCCATTTACACTGTTTCCAGAGATGTGCTGGCAAATGTTTGACAACAATCAGCTCTCACTAGTTGATGTAAGCCAGTTCCAGCATACTGCTGACCATTTTTTTTCTGCCAACTCTTACCTTTCCTTTATCTGAATCAGAAAGTTTTATAATTTCCTCATTCATGTTAATGACAGTAATATCACCTCATTTTGCTATCCTACCATGTAGTTTCATTACTTTCCACATCCATTATTTCATTTAACCCTCACAACCACTCGGTGAGGCATATAATTATCCCCATTATACAGATGGAGAAACTAACGTTTAGAGAGATGGAGAGGCTTCTCTAAGGCCCCACAGGAAGTTCCCAGGTTTTCTGACTTTCAGGCCGATGGTATTCCCATTCTTCTCCTCTGCTCCTAACATCCACATCATGGAGAGGCTAAGAAGCTCTGCTCTCAGCTGGGAGATGATAAAGGAGGAAATAAGTTTAGAAATACCATGAGCAGTGAGCTGGAGGTCATGAGCTTGACCGCCTCTGTGTGATGATGGTCAGGTTCCTGACCCTTTCTAGGTCTGTTTCTGTGAGCTGGGGGAGCTACACTAGAAAACTGAGGGGGCTCCTTCTAGGTCTGTAATTCATTTAGGACTCCCCTCAGGGTTGAGCTCTGTAGAGGGAAGCTCTACAGAGGTGACATCTCAATAGAACATCCTTTTCTTTAGATAGGTGGTTAGCAGTGGTGGCTACTTGCTGACTACAGGAGAGATAAACTGTCTATTGGAAAAATAGGTCTAGATTTCAAAACAGGACAAAGAAAACTTAGAAGAATTTGAGATAACAAGGAAGGAAAGTAGTGTTTAAAGAGGTAGACTTTTTTTTTTTTGAGACAGAGTTTTGCTCTTGTCGACCAGGCTGGAGTGCAGTGGTGCGATTTCGGCTCACTACAACCTCTGACTTCCAGTTTCAAGTGATTCTCCTGCCTCAGCCTCCTGAGTAGTTGGGATTACAGGCACGCACCACCACACCCAGCTAATTTTTTTCATTTTTACTAGAGACAGGGTTTCACCATGTTGGCCAGGCTGGTCTTGAACTCCTGACCTTGTGATCCGCCGACCTTGGCCTCCCAAAGTGCTGGGATTACAGGTGTTAGCCACCACGCCTGGCCAAGAGGTAGACATTTTTAGAGAACTGAGCAGCTCAGAGCAGGTTTAGACATGGAGAGAGATCTAGAAGGCTTAGTGACTTGCTAGGTGACCCTGGGCAAGTCCTTGCTTATCTTTGGTTTTGCTTTCCTGCTTCTAACATAATGGAGTATTTCTCTGGGTTTATGTCTGATGTTCTGGTCACCTATCATTCTGTGTGGAATGCCAGACTAGTAGTTGAGCTCCTGGGATTATTGATGAAGATCGGCTGAAAGTGCTGCAGGTGAACCAGTAGTATCAAAGTAAGGACAGCATTGGGTGGGGGTCACAGGAGAGACCTGATCCTGCTGTGTGCAGTTTGCAGTGGTCTGGAGCCAAGGAAAGACTGTCTCCCCATTGCATGAGAATGGGAACCAGAGTTGGGAGGCATGATCCCCTGCTGTTTCCTTGCCTTTTATACCCTCAGCTCTTGTGGTAGTAAACTGTTCATCCTGTGATCACCCACTTGAGGTCTTTGTTCATATTATCTTAGTCTGAGTATCCCTTCCCTATTGAGTCTCACTTGACAGGCTCTACCTGTCCTTCAGAACCCCACTCAAATTTCACCTTATTCAGCAACAACAACAAATATTTATTAAGCATCTACAAAGTGCCAGGAACTGTGTTAGACACTGGAGATACAACGGAAAATGAGGAAAATGATAAGAGCCCTGTGCTGTGAAGCTCACAGTCTGGTCAGAGAAATGGGCATCAGAAAGTAAACAAAAATATAGTCATTTATGGTGGCTCATACCTGTAATCTCAGCACTTTGGGAGGCCTAGGTGGGTGGATTGCATGAGCTCAGGAGTTCGAGACCAGCCTGGGCAATGTGGCAAAACTCCATCTCTACAAAAAATACAGAAATTAGCTGGGTGTGGTGGCGTGCACCTGTAGTCCCAGCTACTTGGGAGGCTGAGGAGGGAGGATCGCTTGAGCCCGGGAGGTGGAGGTTGCAGTGAGCCAAGATTGCGCCGTTGCACTCCAGCCTGGGTGACAGAGCAAGACCCCATCTCAAAAGAAAAAAAAAAAAAGTAAACAAAAATAGAAAAAAAAAATTGGGGTTTGTGTGCGTGTGTGTGTGCATGCGCACGCATGTATGCATGTGTGTGTTTTAGTTTCAGGTAACTGCTTTCAGTGAAACAACTGGGTGAAAAGAGAGAATTATGGGAAATTCACATTAAATAGAGTGGACAGGGAAGCCTTCTCTGAAAAGCTGACATTGAGCTGAGATGTAAGGATGGTAAGGATCCACCTATGCATAGGAAAAGCCAAAAGGAAGGGGGTTTCAGGTTGAGGGAAAAGCACTGCAGGCCCTGAGGAGGGAAAGAGCTTTGTAATTTAAGGAATGCCAGGCCTGTGTGGCTAGAATGATGGAGACTAGGAGTCAGGGATGGTATAAGGTTGAAAAAGTAGACAGGAGCCAGCTCCTGAAGGATCTTAAAGGCCATGGTAGGGAGTATGGAACACAGTGGGAAGCTGAGCACATAGACAAGTGTTCTACCTCCTTCAAGCCTACTCATCAGTTTTTCTACATCCTTACACCTATTGTTTCCCACAGATAGGGGAATTCTTGCCTTTGCGGGGGCTCACAGTCTGGCACAATGATATATAACTATAACATATCACACCTGGCTCACAAGGATGTTATAATGATCCTGAGTGATAATGAGTGTGAAGATATAAATCATGATACCTGGCACCTAATGGGTGTTCAGTAAGCATCAGCTGAGGTAAAATAAAGTCGAATTCTTTTGTCTTCTTCCCTCTGCAGAACTGGGAAGCACGTCTACTGCTGGAGAGGTCATGTGCTGCCAAGTGCCCAGACATTGCCACCCAGCTGGCTGGGACTAAGAAGGTGCAGCAGGAGCTGAGCAGGCCGGGCATGCTGGAGATGTTGCTCCCTGGCCAGCCTGAGGCTGTGGCTCGCCTCCGCGCCACCTTTGCTGGCCTCTACTCACTGGACATGGTATGTGGGCAGCCCGTTTCTCCTACCACAGGCCTCGTAGGTGGCAGAGACCTAGAGTTCAATGTGTTGGGGAGGGTGGAGCTGGCATTGTGACAAGGGTTGGTGATGCTCTGGAGAACCCCTAGAACTCTGAGCAGAAAAGCAGCCTCATAATGGAAGGATGGGGACTGGAATCCACTGTAAGCTCCCTCAGCAAAGGTAGAGATGAGGATGGCAACGAGAGGGAAGGGACTAAGTCAGATAGCAAGAACTAAGAAACGTACCAGGGTGCCTGCTGCAGAGTCCTGAGCTGTTGCTGAAGAAAGGCATCGGTTGCTGCAGGGGGTTTGTTGGGAGTGTCATCCAGATAGTAGCATCCCACCTGAAGGAATTTATGGCTGTTCTCCCTCCTGCTCCTCCTCTGATGCTGCTCTGCACAACCAGCTGGACCTAAGCTCTTGCCTCTTTAGCCTTTAAACTTCTGCTAACTGCTTTCTGCCTCCTTCTAGGGTGAAGAAGGGGACCAGGCCATCGCCAAGGCCCTTGCTGCTCCTAGCCGGTTCGTGCTGAAGCCCCAGAGAGAGGGTGGAGGTAGGTGGATCCCCCTTTGCAGGGCTCCTCAATGAAAGGGACTAGCAGGCTGTGGCCAGTGCTCATGGGCACTTACTCTGAGCACAGTCCCAAGCATGGGGGGATACTATTGGAACTGACACAGGCCACATGTTGGACAGTGTTGCCTAAGACCCTGTGACCAAGTCCGGGAGCACAGGGGAACCTGATTAACCAGCATTGAAGGGTTTGGACAACTTCAACCTGAGGGGCCTGTGGGTAGATTGTTGGGAAGTGGGGTAGGGTCATATTAGGAGATTGGAGAGAATACATGTCTGTTTTCCTTTCTAATTTGAAACTCCTTGAGGTCAGGGGTCATGTCTGCCTCTCCAGAGGAGAGGAAGTTTTTAATCTTTGTCTTAAGAGGTGGGTAGGAATTTCCCAGATGGAAAGGAGGAAGAGTGTTTCATACAACAGGGACAACCTCAAGCCGAGGCACTGGGCCATGGAAGTGTGGGATGTCTGGAGGTTAATGAGAAACTGGTGAGGCTGGAGGGGGAGCTGGGAGGGGACAGAGATTTAGGCTGGAAAAATGGTTTGCATCCTGATTATAAAGGGCCTTGAATATATACTGAGAAATTGGATTTTATCTTAAGGGCAGTGGGAGGCCATTAGAGAGTTTTAAGCCTGGAAGGGACACATTGATTCAGGACTCAAGTGGTTAGCAGTGCTGGGAACTCGCAAAACTTACAAAGTTTCTGCATTGTAGAAGATGTGCTGGAATGAGGGGAGACATTGGTAGCAGAGACCATGGAAGAGGCTGATACAGTTGTTCAGGAGAGCAACGTAGAGGCCTGAGCTAGGGCTATGACTGTGGGGCCGACTGGAGAGACATGTCCTAGATAGTGAGAGGATAGTGGAAGGGAGGAGTTAAATATGACTCAAGGGTGCCTTTTGCCTGATTGGGGGTGGGAAGGTCCAAGAGGGGCAGGTTTAGGCAGAAGTAATAAGTTCTGCTTGGACAAGTTGAGTTTGTTTGGGGGCCAGTCATATGGTGTCTAAGCAGGGAGCCTGCATTAAAGATTTGGAAGTTAACAATTTTTTTTTTTTTTTTTTTGAGATGGAGTCTCGCTCTGTCACCAGGCTGGAGTGTGGTGGCATAATCTCAGCTCACTGCAACCACCACCTCCCAGGTTCAAGTGATTCTCCTGCCTCAGCCTCCTGAGTAACTGGGACTACAGGTGTGCGCCACCACACCCAGCTAATTTTTGTATTTTTAGTAGAGACGGGGTTTTACATACTGGCCAGGATAGTCTCGATCTCTTGACCTCATGATCCGCCCACCTCAGCCTCCCAAAGTGCTGGGATTACAGGCGTGAGCCACCGCGCCCGACCGGAAGTTAACAATTTTTAGGGTATAGATGGAGCCTCAGGAATATGAGAGATCTCCCTGGGAAAAGGCACATGGAGGAGAGAGTAAGCATGGAGGACCAATTCCCCTGGGACCCCAGCATTTAAGAGAAGGAGCCAGTAATGGAGCTTGAGAAGGAACAGCTGTAGGTAGGAGGCGAACCAGGGCGGAACAGTGTAGTGGAAGATGTGTTCACTGCATGAGTAAGGGCTCTCCTGTCAAAGTAAGCTTCCCTCCTGGGGAGCCAGATATGCCCTGGCTTCACTGAGCGGATGCCAGGAACTGAGGCTGCTGACTTGCCCATGTGGCCTCAAAAGTGAGGGCATGGGATGGAGGAGCTAGGCAGAGGGTCCAGGGTGACTGGCCAGTTTCATTGCAGGTAACAACCTATATGGGGAGGAAATGGTACAGGCCCTGAAACAGCTGAAGGACAGTGAGGAGAGGGCCTCCTACATCCTCATGGAGAAGATCGAACCTGAGCCTTTTGAGAATTGCCTGCTACGGCCTGGCAGCCCTGCCCAAGTGGTCCAGTGCATTTCAGAGCTGGGCATCTTTGGGGTCTATGTCAGGTGAGTGAATCAGAAGCTCTTTCCACTACCTGCTCGTAAGAGTGCCAGCCAAGTGAGCCTAGAGGGGAACACTGGAAAGAGTCAGGAACCTGGGCTTCAGTGCCAGCTCTGCCAATCCCTAGCTTTATTGCCTGTTTCTTTATCTATTAAATGAGGCCAAGGACACAAGACCTGCCCACCTCACCAGGGTATCAGATGAAACCCTGATGAGAAGTCCTCTGCAACCGTGAAGCAAACTCCAAATAGCACCAAGAGGATTCAGAACACATGGTTTGACAATCTAGGACTAGAAGGAGACTCCAGAGAGGAATAGAGACTCTAAAATCCTAGCACTTTCTTGGGTATAGTCAGTTACCCATGTACTGCTCAACTGGGACCAGGGAAGGTCCTGGGTTTGGGGCTGAGTCCGGGTGATGTGTGTCTCCTGCCTCCATTTCTATAGGCAGGAAAAGACACTCGTGATGAACAAGCACGTGGGGCACCTACTTCGAACCAAAGCCATCGAGCATGCAGATGGTGGTGTGGCAGCAGGAGTGGCAGTCCTGGACAACCCATACCCCGTGTGAGGGCACAACCAGGCCATGGGACCTTCTATCCTCTATATTTGTCATTCCTTTCCTATCCCTCCTGAGGGGTATCCTCCTAAAGACCTCCAAAGTCTTTATGGAAGGGTAAATACTGATACCTTCCCCCAGCTCTCCATCTGAGGACCAGAAAAGCTGTGTTTCCCTTAGATGAGATCTAGAGGCCCCCAAATCCTGGGGGTGTGGGTACAGCTGAGGGGAAGCTGCTCTGAGGTAAAGGTCCATGAACCCTGCCCCACTCCCATCAGCCCCTCATCAGCCTTTTCAGCAGGTTCCAGTGCCTGACTTGGGCTAGGACTGAGTGGTAGGAGGATGGGGAGTGGAGGGGCATAGCCTTTCCCTAATTCTGCCTTAAATAAAACTGCATTGCTGATTCAGTGATTCCTTACTTTGTGCATAGAGGGGAGGTGGGAGCTGTAATCTACGTTAGCCCACTTAAGATGTATTAGAGCAGGGAAGAGACTGTTCTGTAATCAGGGTCTCCGTAGACCTAGACTCTGCAGGTGGAACCCTGAAGTTTCAATCCTTAGCCACCCATTAATGCTCCTACTGGATCACAGGGAGGAATGAGAGTCCCTGGCAGGAGCCCAGGAGGGAAGGCAAACATGTTGGGACATAACAGTTGTGAACTGGCTTCAATCACTTTCCTGCTTAGCTCAGGGGCTTGTCAAAGGGCCTGTCAGTGAAGCCTCCTTGGCTCTGCCCAAACCAAAAGTTCTATAAGGAAGATATTGGGGGTAGTCCTAGGAAATACCCCTCCCTTCCCTTCTGCCACACAAATCAGAGCCACTAATGAATATACAGCATCAGGGCACAGATACCTAGGAAAACAAGTCACCACTTCTTGAGATCACAGGCTTTATTCCTACAACCACAGGGCTTGAGCCTGACTGAGGCAAGAAAACAGAGTTTCATCTGAGAATGTCTCTCATGGGCTGGGTTCTGTTCAGGGGAGGGTGGGAACAGAGGACAAGGAAGACAAGCTCCTCTGGCCCTAGGAACAAAACACATTTACTCCTTCAAAAAAGCAAATGATCTGAATGCCCTCTGGATACTGAATCTGCCCACACAGCCCCTGAAGCGGACAGTACTGGCATCTGGCACAAAAAGGAATTCAGACCCAGAACAGAAGCAGCAAAATATGGACTCACAGACTATTGTTTTTAAGGGCAAGTGCATGCCCAATGTAAGTACTGGTGCTTCCTAAGAGAGCTGACATAGGATTACACAGCTGCCTCCCTGCTTCAGTGGAGGCCCTCATATCCTCTCTGAACACTTAACTTGGGTAGGAGAGGTAGCCTTTTCATCCCTGGGTTCTGAGAGCTCTGCAGTCTGGGGGCACAGCAGACGAGGCTGACCTGGGCCCTGTCCCTTCTGCCTGGCAGTCACAGGAAGTTGTCTCCACCGGGAGACAAAGCTGGTTTCTGGTCCCAGACAGCTGGTCTAGGGAGGGTGGTGTGGGTCAACGCTGGCCCTCAGCACTCCTGAGGGGGCAAAGAGGATGGGCAAAGTTTGGAGCAGGGGGAATCCTGGGTAAAGGTCAGGATCATGTTCACTGGATGGTCAGGCAGCGGTGGCTGAAGAGGTGACTGATGACAGATGGGTCAGCCACAGTGGATGTGTCTCCCAGGTCATGGTCATTCTGAGCAATCTTCCGAAGCACTCGCCTCATGATTTTCCCTGGGAGACCACAGACCTTTAGTTACTTGGTGAAAGCACTGACCCACCCCAGCCCTGCCAAAGGCTTTCATCCACGCATACCCCACCACCACCAGGCCTCAGCCCATCCCAATCCATGGAGGCCTCTGAACATACCTGAGCGGGTTTTAGGCAAGCCAGGTGCATTCTGGATGTAGTCTGGTGTGGCAATGGGGCCAATCTTTTCTCTAACTGTAACCAATAAATCATCAAGCATTTCTTCAGCACCCTTAGCCAGACTTTTCAAAAAACCAAAGTAGAGATGGCTCTGTTCCCTACCTGTTTCCTCCTCAAGTCTCTACGCACAGAGACAGCCTCAGGTTCACTGCTTCTCTCACTCTCAACACACTGTCTCCTTACTCTCCCATTTTATCTTATGGAACTCAGGCTGTAGAATGAGCCTGCTAGAGTTTAAATGCCACCTTTCTAGCAGTGTGGCCTTCGGCAAGTGACTTAACTTCTATGAGTCTCAGTTTCATCATCTTTAGAATGAAGGTAACAATAAGATCTGTTTAATGAAGGTGACTCTAGGGATTAAGTGGGGTAATTCATTTAAAGCACTTAGCCTAGTGGTGGCACAAAGTATTCTAGAAATGTTAGCTATTATTATTATCCTAGTGGGACACTAGTGAAGACTGAAGAGGAAAAGGGCAATCAGCCCATGGGACCCCCTGGAATCTGTTTGTGGTTTGGGGATCAGCTTGCTCTAGCCCCTCCCCAACAACTTGCAGTGATAACTGGGCCTCCAAGACAGACCCTATAGTCCCTGCCCGGGGAGGCTCCTCACTCTGCTTCTTGAGCTCCTCGGTGAGCTTGGGGCTGAAGGTGTGGCCATCACACAAGGTGACAAAGCAGTAGAGGCATTCACCCTTCACAGGATGAGGGTGGCCCACCACAGCTGCCTCTGCAACAGCCTCATGTTCCACAAGTGCTGACTCCACCTCCGCTGTACTCAGCAGGTGTCCTTGTCAAGGGAAAGGAAGCGCCATGAGAGAGATCTCAGCCTCTGCCCCAGCCCCTGCTTCATCTGTACCCATGGGGCAGTCCTGGTCTGGTCAAAAGGAGAAGGCCCTTCATTCACTCCTCAGATGACATGCTTTCAGTCACCCCACCATCCCAGTTCCCCTACTCTAGGCACGTTCCAGTGTTCAATACTCCTCTAAAACCTGGACCCAGAACTGAATGCTATGCTTAGTACATGGTCTGGCCAAAGGACACTCCTGGGCTCTTGCAGAAGGCTTTGGCTGGGTGTTGTCAGAGAAGCAGAGTTAATAAGATGGGAAGGTGGCCCATGGCCCTCACCAGATACATTGAGCATGTCATCAATCCTGCCAGTGATCCAGTAATAGCCATCCTGGTCCCGCCGGCAGCCTGGGAAGAAATGCAAAACCTAATAAATAAAAACCCTACGGTAGGATACCTGATCCACATTACCAAACTGCCACACCCTCTGCAATAGGCTTCTAACAAGTCTTCCTGCTTCCACTCTTGCCCACTGTGGTAGCCAGCCTCCAAGATGGCCCCACTGATCTCTGCCTCTTGGTATTCATAGCCCTGCAGTCCTCTTTCTCATTGTACTCGGGTTAGTCTGTGTCATCAACAGAATTTGCCAGAAGTGATAGGATGTCACTTCTGAGATTAGGTTGTAGAAGACACCTAGCTTGTCTTGGTTGCATTGTCTCAGATCATTTGCTCTAGGGTAAGCCAGCTGCCACATCTTGAGTAGTCCTATGGTGAGGTGAGGGACTGAGAGTTCCTGCTAACAACCATGTGAGTGAGCATGAATGTAGGTCCTCCAGGCTCAGTCAGACCTTCAGGTGACTACAGTCCCTACCAACAGCTTGACTGAAACTCACAAGAGACCCAGAATGAGAATGACCCATCTAAACTGTTCACAGACTCCTGATCCTCAGCAACTGTGTGAGATAATATTTGTTATTTTAAGCTGCCAACTTTTGGGATAATTTGTTCCATGGCAATAGTATACTCAAACTCTATTCTCCATAAATCAGGCAAAGTTATTTTCTAAACAGTGAATCAATTCTTAGCACTCCCCTGCTTAAAACCCCAAAAGGTGGCCAGGTGCGGTGGCTCGCTCCTGTAATCCCAGCACTTTGGGAGTCCAAGGTGGGTGGATCAGGAGTTCGAGACCAGCCTGGCCAACATGGTGAAATGCTGTCTCTACTAAAAATACAAAAATTAGCCAGGCGTGGTGGCACCCGACTGTAATCCCAGCTACTCGAGAAGCTGAGGCAGAAGAATCGCTTGAACCCCGGAGGCAGAGGTTGCAGTGAGCCGAGATCGTACCACCACACTCCAGCCTGGGCAACAGAATGAGACTCTGTCTCAAAAAAAAAAAAAAAAAACCCAAAAGGTTCCCCACTGTACTTTGAATAAAATTCAGACTCCTCACCATGGCCCACAAGACCCTCCCTATATTACGTACATTTCCAGCGTCACGTAATATTCTTCCCTTTGCTTGCTACGCTCCAGCCACACAGGCTTCAGTCCATTCCTCAGACATCTCAAGCTGCGTCCCTCTACACAGAACACTGTTACTCTAGATTTCCCCATGCCTGTTTCCTTCTCACCCTTCAGGCCTCTGGTCAAATGTCACTTCAGAGAACTCTTCTCCGACGATCCCGTGTACAGTAGCTATCCCTGCACACACTCATTATCATGCTACCCTGTTTATTTTTCTTAATAGCACTTATCTCTATCTAAGATAAGCTTATTTAAGTTTGCTGGGTTTGTCTGTCTCCCCTTACTAGTATCCCCATGAGGAAAGAGACTTTGACTACATTATTCATTATAATATCACCTGTGCTTAGATCAGTGCCTAGGCACAGGATCACAGTGCTCAGATCTTATGGATGAATGGATTGGTAGATGGATAGATGGACAAACACAGACTCCAACCATGAAGACAAACATGACATAATAATCATGCACTGCCACATGCCCCATCTCTTTCAACACAGGAGCATACATTGTCCATCTTTCCTCATACATCAAAGTTCAGATGGCAACATCCTGAGACCCCTCCTGCTGTACTCATTCCTGCCGTTACAGTCTTTGCAGCTCTGCCTAGATACCAGATACTGACATGTAGGACACATTCTTCTCTGATTTTCTTTACCCCTAACTAACTGATATAGTTTGGATGTTTGTCCCTTCCAAATCTCATGTTGAAATATGATCCCCAGTGTTGGAGGTGGGACCTGGTGGGAGGTGTTTTGGTCAAGGCAGGGCAGCAGGGGAGCAGATCCCTCATGAATGGCTTGGTGCTGCACTTGCAGTAATGAGTGAGTTCTCACTCTATGAGTTCATGTAAGATCTGGTTGTTTAAAAGAGGCTGGCATCTCCTCCCTCTCTCCCTTGCTTCCTCTCTTGCCATGTCAAACACTGGCTCTCCCTTCGCTTTCTGCCGTGATTGGAAGCTACCTGAGGCCTCACCAGAAGCAGATGCCAGCACCATGCTTCCTTTACAGCCTGAAGAATGATGATCCAAAATAAACCTCTTTTCTTCATAAATCACCCAGTCTCAGGTATTCTTTTATAGCAACACACCAACTCTTCCTGAAAATGGAAGTGGAAGGTACATGTCTTAGTGGGAGGTACAAGAAGGGGATAGCTAAGGCTCACCATCTCCTGTAACATAGTATCCAGGGAACTTCTTAAAGTAGGTTGTCTCAAAGCGTTCGTGGTTCCCATAGACTGTGCGCATGATCCCTGGCCAGGGCTGCTTGAACACCTGGGGAGTAAAGAAGGGACAGTGATCACATTTGCTATGCTGTCTCACTGGAAGATAATTACAGCTTTTCTAAACGTGGGGGAAAGTGTCCTGAATGCCATTCCTGAGAAGTAGGAGAAAATACAGGCTTTGGAGATAGATGATCCTGGCTTGGAATCCCAGCTCTACCACTTACTAGCTAGGTGACCTCACAGAACTAACTTTACCCCTCTGAGCTTCAGAATCCTCATCTGTAAATCAGAGAAAATACTTTCTGTCTTCCAAAGTTATTGTGAGGATTAAATTAATAGTATGTGGAAATTGCCTAGCACAGTGTACTATTATTGATAAGTGTTTAGTAAATTTGTGTCTCCTTTTGGGCAATCCTTGAGGAAAGCAAGTCCAGTTTGATACAAATGAAAACAGTCATTTAAAAAAAGTGGTGCCCACATACCAAGTAAATAATTATTGCCCAATCAGTAGCATTCTTTGGCAGCAGATTGATGGAATGGATGGAATTCTAGGCTGAGTCAGAAGGCCTGGATGTAAACCCTGCCTCTGTTACTAACTTGCTCTTGGGAAAGTGAAATGGGAGGGGGGTTTGAAGGGACAGGTGAGGCTCTTACAAGTATAAATACAATAATCACAACAGCTAATGTTTATCAAGTACTAATTGTTAGTTTCTCCACTGACCCCTTCACGTGGATTATCTAACTCAATCAAGCAAGCAGCCATAGAAGACAAAGGCACTATTTTTTTTGAGATGGAATTTTGCTCTTGCTGCCCGGGATGGAATGCAATGGCACGATTTCGGCTCAATACAACCTCCACCTCCCTGGTTAAAGTGATTCTCCTGTCTCAGCCTCCCATGTAGCTGGGATTACAGGCATCCATCACCAGGCCCAGCTACTTTTTGCATTTTTAGTAAAGACGGGGTTTCACCATGTTGGCCAGGCTGGTCTTCCACTCCTAGCCTCAGGTGATCCGCGCGCCTCAGCCTCCCAAAGTGCTGGGATTACAGGTGTGAGCCATCCGCGCCCAGCCAGAGGCACCATTTAAACCCTATTTTACAAATTAGAAAATTTAGATTCAGAGGGGTTAAGTAACTTATATGAGGTCACAGAAGAGGCAGAGCTAGGATTTGAACCCAGGCAGGGTGACTCCAGATCCTACATGATTTTCCACTATGTTATAAAGCCTCCTTTCTTTAGAATATTTGTCAAAAGAAGATGGGACTAAGTCTTCCAGACCCAAAAAGGTACCATCAGGAATCTGAGCGACTCTGAAAAGGCCCTTAGGAGACTTATGGCCCAAAAGGAAGAGATGCAGGCAAAGTATCCAGGGTCCCCTCCAGGGTCTCTCAGTGAGCAAACCTCCAGTCATGAAACTTCAGTCCTAAGCAGCTCCAGGAGAGATTAGGTTATTAACTCTAAAGCAAAGTACCCTTGGCAGACCCTTTCTCCCTCTCCTTAAAGACTCCCAAGGGCCAGGGCCTCACCAGATAACCTTCAGCTTCACCTTCCAACTCTTCCCCAGACTCATTCAGGATTGCAGGAGCTACACCAAAGAATGGGAAAGTCTAGAAGCAAACAGGAGACAGAACCCAAGAAGAGGAATGAGGCAACTCTGACCCAACTCCCAAGGAGCCCCAGAACCCCAAATTCTTCACACATTATCAGTCCAGTTCTCCACTATCTACCTAGCCAAATGCCCCAAGACACCATCCCTGCCTAGCCCAAGACCAGCCAGGGGAGCATCACTCACAGCAGAACCAGGTTTCATGGGTGTGGCACCAGGAAGGGGAGTCAACATGTGGCCACCCTGGGGAATTCAGAGATGAGAAATTTGAGTCAATCCTCCCACATTGTCCCTGGGCCCCAGCCTTCTGAACCCTTCACTCACTGTCTCTGTTTGCCAGAAGGTGTCCACGATGGGGCAGCGCTGGGCACCTACCACCTGGTGGTACCACAGCCAGGCCTCAGGGTTGATGGGTTCACCCACTGTGCCTAACACCTGCAAGGATGCCCGGCTATGCCTGGGACAGGGGAATGGGAGAGAGGAAGGCTCTGAGTACTACTGGAGGACATACATATCCAGGCTTTTCTCTTGCCCCGTCCTCTTATTCCAGGTCAGAGAGTTGGGACAATGGAAAGGAAGAGACTGTACAAAGGCCAGCACCCAGCTCTGAGGGATACCCATGGGGCAGCAACTGGGAAGGGGTCTCACTTGGTGACAGGCTCATCTCCAAACTTCATGAGCAGACGGATGGCTGTGGGTGCTGTGTAGAACTTGGTCACCTTGTATTTGTCCACAATGCTCCACAGGCGGTTCACGTCCGGATATGTGGGAATCCCCTCAAACTGACCCATGAAGGCTGGTCATTCCCAGTCTTTCCTAATAGTCCCTTTATTCATCCCCCTACCACTCCCTCATGTTCAGTATTTTGCCCTTTCTGACCAACCATAGCTTCACTCCCTTACCAGACAAGCCAAGATACCATCCTAGTCAGGATACGCAACCCCCTCAGGACTTCTCTTTCTCCAAGAAACAGATGGTTGTATAAGTCCCCCTCCCTCTAGACCAAGAAGCCTTGGGAGGTAGTCACCCAGGATCATCTTGTCCATCCCCCAGCTAGGCCAGGTGGCCATGGGTCCCAGCTCCCTTCTCACCAAAACACTGGTGGCACCATTGGCCAGTGGCCCATAGGTGACATAGGAATGGCCAGTGATCCAACCAATGTCTGCCGTGCACCAGAACACATCCTCCGCGTGGAAGTCAAACACATACTTGAAGGTTGTGGCTACATAGAGCATGTAGCCCCCAACTGTGTGAACCACACCCTGTGGGAAGAATGGGGAACAGGTTAGGGCTTCATGCCTACCCCTACTGACCACCAAATGGAGGCTGGGCAGAGCTGGAGGAAGATCCTCCTCAGGGATTTCAGCCCTGCCAGCACCCTTTTCACAGCATCCATCTCTCTTCCATCTCCTTTTCTCCATGCTCCCATCTCATCTCCTTGATCACACTCCTGATGACACGATGTCTATCAGTCCATCATTCACATCTGCACCCTCAGATGGTATTTCAGAGCCACCCACATCACTTACACACATGAACACTCATAACTAATAGTCCCTCTGTTGTGTATATGTGCCCACACACTCAATTGCACACCATCAGAGTGAGTGGGAAAAAAAGATAATTCCCTTTGTTTATTCCATCCCTACCCCCATTTCTATGAAGGAGAGGCCAAAACTGTGTTTCTAAAGGCTCATTGAGGGATATTCCAAAGCATATGGAGATAATTTAGGAGTAGGGTGGGCAGAAGGTAGAGTGACATAGCTTTCAAGTCAATGGAAGAAACAGAGTTTTCTTAAGTGTTTCTGGTTCCCACGGTGTGTGCTGGCAGAGAACTACATGTTAATAGTGTGCCATGTGGAAGGAATTGAACTCTAAGAGTTATGGTCTTAGAAGCCCGAGAGGGATCTCTGTGCCCACCCTTGGCCTTGAGTTAACAGAATAGATCTCCTTCAACCAAACCATGTGTGCATAGGGAAAGAATATCCATGTCAGCTGTATGAAACCCTCCACCTGAATTGTCTCACCCTGGGCCTCACCACCTATAGATGGAGGATTTATGTCTTCACTTGATTTAGAAAAGACAATGTTACATTTCTAAAACTCAGGGTTGTTGGAAAAAAATAATTTCATTACTTGTTTCCTCAGAAACTTACTTCTTACACACACATACACACACACACACACACACTTGCCTTGGGTTTGCCTGTGGAGCCACTGGTGTACAGGATGAAGAGTGGATCCTCGGCATCACACCACTCGGGCTCACACTCGTCCCCTGCCTCTTGCATGAGCTCATGCCACCACAAGTCAATCCCTTGGTTCCATGAGATCTGCAGAGATGGGCAGGGAAGAACTGTGAACAGCTCAAGATGGGGACAAGATACACCCATATGTTGCCTCTGGAGGGAATGAGGTGGGACGGGAAGGTAGGAGTACAGGAAGGGAGAGAAGGCCCTTCAAGGGTGGAATGGAACAGAAAGAACAGGAGCAGAATCTAAGCTTACTGAGTACTCCAACCACCCTGCCATCCTACCCCGATCTCTACCCCAGAACTCCTCTCACCTGGCCTCAGGCCGAGGAGGAACACTTGGCTGGTCCCTTCCCATCCTTCAATTCTCAGCTTTCTTCTTTCCAAGAAGTCAGCTTCTTGGAAAGGCTTTACCTGAACAGTATCTGATAGATTCCCACCTCCAACCTTGCTATTATTATTGATCCCAACACCATGTTTCTTTCCCACACAGTACATATTTCCTGTTATTTTATTTAGTTGTTTACTTGATTACTGTCTTCCCATCTAGATAGTGACATCTATGAAGAAGGTGAAACATCTTTTCTCCCAACCCCTGCCGTATCTCCCAACACCTAGCAAAGTGCCTGGCACTCAGTCAATTTTTGTTGGACAAATGACTATGCACACACAGGTCTACATACATACATATGTACTTATGGGACTAGGCTCATTAGCAGGGATGCGGACACCACACAATTCAGAAATGCAAAATTAGTCAGAGCCTACAGGTGAGGTGGGCACCTGACCCTGTTAGCAGTAAAATAAGTCAACAGATCTTGGTCCAGGCACTTTTCCCTGCATGTCCAGACCCAATCCACATCTATGGGTTTCCTACCCTAGCTCTGCTCCTGCGTTTACACCACTGGTACCAATAGGGTTTCCCATAGAGACTTTGGCTTGAGGGGACAGGTTCCATTCAGCAGGAAGCTTTGCTTCAAGTTGGTGGAGAAGGACCAAGGTAGACTTCTCTCAGTAGAAGGATGTCCCCTATGCCTTTGATAATTACTTCTGGATCTGTCATCCTGAAACTTCTCTAAATTCTCCTTTGAAACTGTTTTACTTTTCTGTCTATATCACCTCTTTGAACACCAATTTTGAGTCTACCATCTGCTGAATGAAGTTAGATCCCTTGAATTTGTCCAAAGTCTTCAGTGAACTTCAATACCAGTTCTGCCACTTCCTAGCTATATGACCTTGGGTAAGTCACTTTACCTTAAGTCTCTCCTTTTAAAAATGAGGACAGTCATTCTTGCCCTAATGGACTCACAGGATGTGGTAAACACTAAAAGAGAAAAGTATTATCTAGTAAACATCAAGCCTTAGATTGCCCCAAGGGTAGAGGTTGGGGTGGGATGAGGAAGACTGATGAATGTCAGGAGAGATAGAGGTTAGTTCAATGACTACTGGGAGTTAAGAGTGTGAGGCTGGGCGCAGTGGCTTATGGCTGTAATCCCAGCACTTTGGAAGCCCAAAGTGGGTAGATCACCTGAGATCAGGAGTTCAAGACCGGCCTGGCCAACATGGTGAAACCTGGTCTCTACTAAAAATACAAAAAGTAGCCAGGCGTGGTGGCGGGCGCCTGTAATCCCAGCTACTCAGGAGGGTGAGGCAGGAGAATCACTTGAAACCAGGAGGCAGAGGTTGCAGTGAGCTGAGATCGCACCACTGTACTCTAGCCTGAGCAACAGAGTGAGACTCCGTCTCAAAAAAACAAAACTAAAAACAAAAACAAAAACAAAAAAAACAACATAACTCAGGAGTGTGATGATGGGAACTCTTTGGGGTTTGCTTTAGCTGTCACAAAGTCCTTTCATATTTATTAGATTCTTGTATGTTCAATGGCCCTGGCTGGCAGGTAGACATGGTGGTGTAAGATAAATGCCATTCTCCCATTGTGAGGATATATGCTAATTTGTTGTGTGCATATTTGGTTAAAAAAAACCCTGGAGTGTTAGATATATAGCTTGATAAATTATAAAATGACTCTCTAATCACTCCCTTCTTTCTGTACCACCTGCCCCTTATGGTAGAGAATTTGAAATTTCTGGATTTTGAACATCATAAAAACAACAAGCTTAGAAAAAGGAAGAAGAGAGAGAAAGCTGCCCACAGTTAGAAAACATAAGAACACGCCTGGCCAGGCGCGGTGGCTCAAGCCTCTAATCCCAGCACTTTGGGAGGCCGAGACGGGCGGATCACGAGGTTGGGAGATCGAGACCATCCTGGCTAACACGATGAAACCCTGTCTCTACTAAAAAATACAAAAAACCAGCCGGGTGAGGTGGTGGGCGCCTGTAGTCCCAGCTACTCGGGAGGCTGAGGCAGGAGAATGGCGTAAACCTGGGAGGCGGAGCTTGCAGTGAGCTGAGATCCGGCCACTGCACTGCAGCCTGGGTGACTGAGCAAGACTCCGTCTCAAAAAAAAAAAAAAAGAACACGCCTGATTTTGTCTATTCATATATGCATCTACACATACACTGTCACATGGGTACTTTTTCTTCTGCCAAATGATCACTTGAGATGGGGGCACTAAAGTATTCAACCAGAAGTATCAGTACTGCTTTGGACAAATAGTGCTGGTCTACAGCACTGTGAACTGTCGCAGAACAGGCACTAAGTACATGTAAGGACAAGGCATAGTTACAACTGTGGCTCTGCAATGACGGCACTCTTATAATCTTATAATATTATTTCTTTTGTGGGTGGGTATGTATACAGAGGTAGACGGGTTAGAGTACTCCAGGTGTGGAACTGATAACTAGCACCAGGAAGCAGAGTGAACTCAATTAGTAGAGCAAACTTTGGTTGTGAATTAGGTGTGTGCCTATGAGGCCCCAGGCTCTGAACCAGGAAATGGTCTGAATTTTCTTTTTTTTTTTTTTTTTTTTTTTTTTTTTTTTTTTTTTTTTTTTTTTTTTGAGGCGGAGTCTTCACTCTGTCGCCCAGGCTGGAGTGCAGTGGCACCATCTCGGCTCACTGCAAGCTCCGCCTCCCAGGTTCGCACCTTTCTCCTGCCTCAGCCTCCCGAGTAGCTGGGACTACAGGCGCCCGCCACCGCGCCCGGCTAATTTTTTGTATTTTAGTAGAGACGGGGTTTCACCGTGTTAGCCAGGATGGTCTCGATCTCCTGACCTCGTGATCCGCCCGCCTCGGCCTCCCAAAGTGCAGGGATTACAGGCGTGAGCCACCGCGCCCGGCCAGGAAATGGTCTGAATTTTCTAAAATAAGAATTGAGGAGTTGGCCTTTGTCCTTGGACCAGGATAGCCTCAAGCAGGGCAGCTGCCATGTATGGGAGAGGTATATGAGGGAGCTCATAGACCATATGGTTGAGGAGGGTCCCTGCAAACCCCACCAGGCTCTCCCTGGAAGATTGTTTAAGGATAAAGGGGTTTGGAGCCCTGCCAGGATTTTTGCAGCTCTTTTGAAAATTATTTAAAAAATTTTAAATATGGGGCCCATTGTCAGAAAGATTTTTGCAGCTTTGACTGCAGTTCCCAGACCAACAAACCTGGACTTTTTAAGCCTATTTTTATGCTCTTTGGTATTTTGGAAACTGGTTGTTTTCACCTCCAAGAAACAAAAATCCAGTAGCCTTTGGCCTGAAGGTCTCTGGTATTAAGAATTATAAGAGTTTGTTATTCTTTTCTGGTCTCTCTTTTGGAAATGCCAATGTCTGTTGCATTAAGGGGAAGCAAAAAACAGCTGACATTTATTGAGTAGTTACTAAGTGCGAAACACCTTACATATATTGACAAAACCCTATAAGATAGGTACAATTATTATCCTTATCTTACGGATGGAGAAACAAACGAGAGAGTTTAAGTACACAGTAGCAGGTGGCAGAACAGGATTTAACCCAAGTAATCTGGCTCCAGAGATTACAATTTAAGCCACTAAATTTGTCACCTCTTTCAAAAGAAAGGGTGTAGGTCCTGCCTGAGTTTTAAAAGGAAAGCAGTATCCCCTAGGAATCAGATCTATCTTCACCATGCTAATGAGAATAGAGAAAAGGGGCTTATATCTACCATTGGCCTAAGAGGTTAATCATAGCAGATTTAGAGTAAGACACCCTGTGAAGACGGTAAAACCCAGAGGAATAGTGAGCTTTATGTGTTGTTTTAGGAAGGGAAGCTGTTTCCTTTCATAGCACGTGTTATCATCTCTCCATTACTGACAAGGAAACTGAATCCCAGAGGGGAGAATTGACTTACTCAAGGTCATACAGCTAAAAATTAGTCTCTGGACTTCAGGCCCACTCT